>NC_036860.1:6627815-6715202 GCF_002910315.2 Salvelinus sp. IW2-2015
ACAAAAAGAAGGAGAGATTTTACAAATGCCTGAAGGTACCACATTCATCTTGTACAAACAATAGTACGCAAGTATAACACCATATGGGACCACGTAGCTGTCATACCGCTCAGGAAGGAGAACGCGTTCTGTCTCCTAGAGATGAACGTACTTTGGTGCGAAAAAGTGCAAATCATCCCAGAACAACAGCAAAGGACCTTGTGAAGAAGCTGGAGGAAACAGGTACAAAAGTATCTATATCCCACAGTAAAACGAGTCCTATATCGACATAACCTGAAAGGCCCGCTCAGCAAGGAAGAAGCCACTGCTCCAAAACAGCCATAAAAAGCCAGACTATACGGTTTGCAACTGCATATGGGGACAAAGATCGTACTTTTGGAAGAAATGTCCTCTGGTCTGATGAAACAAAAATAGAACTGTTTGGCTATAATGACCATTGTTATGTTGGAGGAAAAGGGGGAGCTTGCAAGCCGAGAAAAACCATCCCAACCGTGAAGCACGAGGGTGGCAGCATCATGTTGTGGTGGTGCTTTGCTGCAGTAGGACTGGTGCACTTCACAAAAATAGATGGCATCATGAGGGAGGAAAATTTATGTGGATATATTGAAGCAGCATCTCAAGACATCAGTCAGGAAGTTAAAGCTTGGTCGCAAATGGGTCTTCCAAATGGACAATGACCCCAAGAATACTTCCAAAGTTGTGGCAAAATGGCTTAAGGACAACAAAGTCAAGGTATTGGAGTGGCCATCACAAAGCCCTGACCTCACCCTATAGACATTTGTGGCAGAACTGAAAACGTGCGTGCAAGCAAGGAGGCCTACAAACCTGACTCAGTTCCACCAGCTTCTGTCAGGAGGAATGGGCCAAAATCACCCAACTTATTGTGGAAGGCTACCCGAAACGTTTGACCCAAGTTAAACAATTTAAAGGCAATGCTACCAAACATTAATTGAGTATTTTGTAAACTTTTGACCAACTGGGAATGTGATTGAAAAGAAATAAAAGCTGAAATTAATCATTCTCTCTACTATTATTCTGACATTTCACATTCTTAAAATAAAGTGGTGATCCCTAACTGACCTAAGGACGGGGAATGTTTACTAGGATTAAATGTCAGGAATTGTGAAACTGAGTTAAAATAATTTGGCTAAGTTGTATGTAAACTTCCGACTTCAACTGTATATTTTTGACAATTTTTTACTTCACACATTCCTAAGAAAATAATGTGTTTTTACCTCCATACATTTTTCTAACACCCAAAACTACTCGTTACATTTTGAATGCTTAGCAGGACAGGAAAATGGTCTAATTTACACACTTATCAAGAGAACACTGCCTGGTCATCCCTAGTGCTTCTGATCTGATGGACTCATTAAACACTGCTTGTTTGTAAATTATGTCTGAGTGTTGGAGAGTGTGCCTTGCTATCCGTAAATTGGTGCCGTCTGGTTTGCTTACTATAAGGATTTTGAAACCGATTTATACTGTGATAGAGTGAATTATAAATGAAATAATCTGTCTGTAAACAATTGTTGGAAAAATGACTTGTTTCATGCACAAAGTAGATGTCCTAACCGACTTGCCAAAACTATAGTTTGTTAACAAGAAATTTGTGGAGTGGTTGAAAAACATGTTTTTTTTTTAGCTCTGATGACAGGTCCAGTCCGGAGTCAGAGCGAGCTAACGCTGAAGTCCGCCAGGGGGCAGTCATGCAGTCTTCGGCAGAGGGCAAAGCTCTCCGCAGCTCGCAAGGAATTATCCATAATAACTCACCGCAGCACTCCCCACCCACTGGCACTAATAAGAGTTGCAGAGGGGCAGAGGGATCTACGTCCCCAGATAACATTGACAGCGGCAGGAAGAGGGTCAAGTTCCCATTCCTCTTCACCACGACAGCCGTGGCTGTGACCACCACCAACCCCCTTCTCACTCAGAATGAACGGCCCAGCATGAAGCTTTCTGCCAAGGCAGAAAAGGCACATAAGTCTGTGAGGGTGGCCGGTATCCCAGAGGAGATTGGTGTTGGAGCTAAGGTCATGCAGAAAAACCTACCGGCCATACCCAAGTTCAGCTGGTCACGGCCCAATCCAAGTGAAGAAGATAACAAAGTCCAGGGCAAAGTCAAAGACGTCCGCAAGACCAAACTAGGTAAACAGAAAGAAGATAACATCCCGCCAATAGCCAAAGAACCCCTGAGAAAAGGGTCCTTCCATGGAGCAGAGCAAGGCAGAGGCAGGGACTATAGCAGGAGGAGGGCGCGCCTCTCCTACGACATCCAGCGCAGACTCAACCAAGCCATGACAGATTCAGACAGACTCAAAGCTAGAGAAGTCACCAAGAGAATTGGAACCATCCGCTGTGAGAATCTCCAGCAATGGCCTAACCGACAGATGCCAGAGTTGGAGCGATTCAAACCCAGGCATATCACCAAGAGGAGTGGCATCATTCCCTGTGATGAGCTGCAGCAAAGGCCCAACCAGCCAATGCCAAAGCCAGATAAAGCTGCCCTGGTTAAACTCCCGCCGATTCCACAGCAGAGGGGCTCCATCTCATATGAGGAGTACCAGAAGCTGAACCAGAAGATGCCAGACAGCACCATCCACACAGAGCACCTGGATGAGTTCCTAAACTCACTGTCAGTACCTACCCTCTGCTCCATACTTACCATTCATACCTGTTCTATTCCCCACAACTGTCACTGTTATTCCCTAACACCACTATCTGCTTGTACCTGTTTACCTGTAGCGGCATTGCTCGTATTGAAGACCTGGCAAATATGGTGCCGGACGATCCCCAGATCGATGCCCAGTCTGATGGTAAGTAGCATGCATACTGTTAGCCTGTCTTATATTGTCAACTAATACTACCTACCAATACAAAACACATGTTTTTATTAATTAATTTATGATGATCTTCTATTGTACATTTATTTTGAAGTGATGTTCCTATGTTATGAGCAACAGTCATATCTATTGTCTATTCTACCACATGTAGCCTTCAAAGAGGTCTTTGAGCAGTTTGCA
Organism: Salvelinus sp. IW2-2015; assembly: GCF_002910315.2. Lineage (NCBI taxonomy): Eukaryota > Metazoa > Chordata > Actinopteri > Salmoniformes > Salmonidae > Salvelinus > Salvelinus sp. IW2-2015. The sequence continues at coordinate 6,630,839 of NC_036860.1, forward strand.
AAGAACAGCGATGGCTCTATCAATGAGGAGGGCCTGGCGTCCACGCTGGACAGAGTGGGGATCAGTATCAGCCCAGAGGAGGTGAAGAAAACCCTGCAGAAGGCTCACGACGACAGTATGTTTCTGCCTCAGTATCTGGAATTACCCCAAAATATAATAACGTGCTTTCCATTATAAACATGTTAGAACAGAATACATAACAATTGTTTGTGTCCCAAATGGCCCCCTGTTCCATATATAGTGCGTGACATTTGTACCCATCTAGGGCTCTGGTCAAAAGTAGTGCACTATAGGTTGCCATTTGGGGTGCAGCCATACACATTCCCTTAGTTGACATGAGTTGACAGGCTGGCTCACTGGCTGTTTTTGTTTCTTGGCTTCAGAGGACGGAGAGGTGGGGTTTCAAGATTTCCTGCATGTGATGGCGGACAGCCAGCGCTTCTCCAAGTGTGTGAAAGGTGAAGATCCCCGACTAAGATGTTGCCTTCACTAAACATATCTGGATTCACATGGAAATATGAACGTACGACTCACAGAGCTGCCATAGCGTTTGTGAGACTGTTTTAAGATGGTGCTTACTTTCCTCTCTCTCTCACTACATCGCTTTACCTCTCACTCCTTTCTGAGCTGAAGGAGCAGACCCATCCCAGTCTGTTGAGGTGTGTGAGACAGTGTTTTACAAGACCCTGACCAAGATGCTGGCTGCTGGTATCCTGTCCAGTGGTACTACAAGAGCGATAGTACAGTAAGCCATTCTAAGTCATGCTACTTTCTTCTCGTATATGAATAGCCGACCGACATCATGTGAAGCTATACATGAGTGTGTACTCACTGGATGTCGTCAGAGATCATGTAAGGTTAACAAGACGTTTTCAGGGAAAAACAAAGAGACAACTTTTCATTGCAGTATCTTATGAATTTTAAATAAACGTTATCTGTTTACACAGAAATAATACATTCTTGTGGTCAGCTGTGTCAGCCATATTTGACTGTCCCCTACCTCTGACCAGGTACTACCATAAAAAGACTCCGAGGCTGATCCGGCGGGCCGTGCGACCAGACAGGGAGGACGGGGACCGTGTTCTCAACTACTACACCAAGGGAGCTCATCTCATAGGCCTGAAGAGCAAGCAGCTCCTCAAGTACATCCAGCCAGTGGGTGAGCTAACACATGATAACACCCAGCACACACAGTACTCCTTTCTCCCTCCTCCCTATATTCATATTGAACTGCTTCAGCTTTCATACTCTCCTAGTCAAATTTATATTGATTGGCAGAGGAGTGATGAGGGACTGCTGTTGATTTGATGTGCAGAGACAATTGCCCAGAGCCAGAAGGAGAAAGACAGCCCGTACTTGAGGCGTCCCAGCATGAACGTGGCCTACACCTCCTGGGACCCCCGGCGCATGTCCCTGAACCCTGCACAGAGGGCCAAAATGGGCCGCATGAAGTCTGTCAAGACCTGGAAGACCGCTGAGATCGAGGATCGCATCAGACAAGTAATTTTCGAAAAACATTTTCACATATTGAATTATGTGAGAAATATAGAAAGGCAGCGGAAATATGTGGCTGATCTTCTTGTATTTGTACCAGCTGTCAATCAAGCACCCTGGGATGGAGAAAATGGAGATGATCACGCCTGTGAAGATGAAGGTGAACATGTCCATGAAGGAGAGGGACCACCTCACTTACAATGAGATCAACCGGATAAAACAGAAGGTAAGATGGGATTTGAACTGAATGTATGACAATATTGATGCAGCCAGTCGAACATTGAAGTTCTCTCTGTCTCTGTCTGTCCAGTCTAAATCAAGTCTGAAGGAGTACCTGAAGGACCTGAACCAGCTGAAGCGCAGGGACATGTGGAACTCCTGGGGCTCCCTTCAGTGTTACTGTGTCCTCCACAGCCGGAAGGACTTCCCCAAAACCTTCACCACCTACTCCTGGTCCTGGAGCAGCTGTCGCAACATGATGGAGACTGGAGACCTGGACGCTCCCTGTAGGCCAACCCTACGCCCCTATATAACCAACCACTGGAGCCCATCGCCAGGAAGCAGCGTGCCTCGTCCAATCAGGGAGGCTAAAAAGAGAAGACCCCGGCGGCAACCCCCGCTGACAGGAAGAGCAGTACACTGTAGAAAAGAGGAATAACACCAATAGCAATCATAACAATACTGATACGATCAATTACTTTAACCACAAAGATCCAACTCCCTCTGACCACAGTCTCCACTCACCCACCCCTCCTGATCCCAGTCCCTATGATGACTTCGACCAGAGCGGCTGTAGTTATGAGTGCAACAACCTCCCATGCTATGTGTACAAACAGGACCGGCCCCCTAGCTGATCTGTTGCCCTGGGCCTAACTTACATTAGCCCGCCCCTGAGGCCCATGAGAGGGGGAGGAATGGAGGAGAGGACATGCAGTGTCTCCCTGCTCAGCAGAAATAAACCCATCATCTCTGAAAAAATAGCAGAATGAGTCAAACGAGTGTCACTGGTTTGTTTGAACACTGCACCATGCAAAGGTGAGGAGGAGGAAGGATAGGTAGGGAGGGATCTGGGGTCGATGTGCATGAAACCATGAAGGTAACTGACAGAGTGATATGGAAAGGGGGAAGTGGCAGTGCTTTAGTTTGGGATTAGATGTCCAATGTGAATAGCAAGATTATGGGGTATGAGAATATGGTTCAGAGCTAATATATATATATATATATGTGTGTGTTGCCTGGATGTTGTGTTCAAACAGTCATTTCCAATAACTCCCACATCAAGAGCCACTTCTCCACTCTAGACATCCCACATTAACATCAGTCTATGTCTAAATCTAAGGGTCCTACAAGGCCAAGGCATGGAGCCTAGGAGGAGAGCCAGGACTACTCATCCCCTTGGCCTGCTCCAACTGGCTGGGTTACACTATAGTCTGCTGATGAAGTCCCTGACGGGTCCAGGTCCTGATAGGGTTGAGGACCCTGGTATCAGGCCCAATTGAGGAAGGGATCAGTGCTGGTCTGATCCATTCATTATGAACAGTCTCAGTCTGATGTTAACCAGACGTGCCTGAGACACAGACACAGCGTACGTTCGCCCTCCGCCTGGCTCCCATTAAGAAGACGACGGGTAATAAAATAAACCACAGTGAAACAGGGAGCTCTGTTGTTAAAGCTGTTGTGCTTGCATGTGTCTGTGCATTTGGCGATATCATAAATTAGCAGTGACACTGTTTACTCAGACGAAGCGTACTTGGCCTGATGGCCCCTGTCATCCTGTGAACCAGATGCTTTAGTTTCAGCAGTTTCCTTTTCCTCTCTTCTGTTTACTGTATGCCGAGACCAGATAAGCGCTATTGTGGCAAATACAACAGTTTGGGCTCGATATTTTCTCAGCTAATTGGATAGTAGGACATTGGTCCTGCCTGGGATATCTCGTCATATTTTTCTTCAAACAAATCGATCATTGTTTGGAAATGTTAAACTAGGTAAGGCTGGCCTGTGTCTGTTTCTCTGGATGTCATGGGGAAAGAGAGAGGGCCCCCTAGTGCCTTTGACTGGTTCCTAAAGGATTATTGTTGTTTGACTGAGGTGGTGTACCACAAGGTGGTGCCAGTGTATCAGCCCTTATTGTCTGGTTCAGTCGCTTCACTTCCTCAGATAAGCTCATTGACTTGATAATGACTTAAATTGTTCTCTGTCTTGTTATAAAGAAGATATACATTTTTAGGTCTAATGAATCTACACTTTAGTATAGTAGTTTATTACGGTTGATACGAAGTAATAATATACTGTAGTAGTAGTCCTCAAAGCTCTTTAAAATGCTACGCTTCATCAAACTCCTGATGTCAGATCGGTCAATATTATTTTATTTATTTCACCTTTATATAACCAGGTAGGCCAGTTGAGAACAAGTTCTCCTTTACAACTGCGACCTGGCCAAGATAATGCAAAGCAGTGCGACAAAAACAACAACACAGAGTTACACATAAACAAACATACAGTCAATAACACAAAAGAAAAATTGAAAAATTGAAAAAATCTATGTACAGTGTGTGCAAATGTAGAAGAGTAGGGAGGTAGGCAATAAATAGGCCCTAGAGGCAAAAAATAATTACAATCACAATTTAGCATTAATACTGGAGTGATAGATGTGCAGATGATGATGTGCAAGTAGAGATACTGGGGTGCAAAAGAGCAAGAGGGTAAGTAATAATTTGGGGATGAAGTAGTCGGGTGTGCTATTTACAGATTGGCTGTGTACAGGTACAGTGATCGGTAAGCTGCTCAGACAGCTGATGCTTCAAGTTAGAGAGGGAGATATAAGACTCCAGCTTCAGAGATTTTTGCAATTCGTTCCAGTCATTGGCAGCAGAGAACTGTAAGGAAAGGCGGCCAAAGGAAGTGTTGGCTTTGGGGATGACCAGTGCAATATACCTGCTGGAGCGAGGACGACGGGTGAGTATTGCTATGGTGACCAGTGAGCTGAGATAAGGCGGGGCTTTACCTAGCAAAGACTTAGATGACCTGGAGCCAGTGGGTTTGGCGGCGGATATGTAGTGAGGGCCAGCCAACGAGAGCATACAGGTCGCAGTGGTGGGTAGTATATGGGGCTTTGTTGGTAAAACGGATGGCACTGTGATAGACTGCATTCAATTTGCTGAGTAGAGTGTTGGGGGCTGTTTTGTAAATGACATTGCCGAAGTCAAGGATCGGTAGGATAGTCAGTTTTACGAGGGTATGTTTGCAGCATGAGTGAAGGATGCTTTGTTGCGAAATAGGAAGCTGATTCTAAATTTAATTTTGGATTGGATCTGCTTAATGTGAGTCTGGAAGGAGATTTTACATTCTAATCAGACACCTAGGTATTTGTAGTTGTCCACATATTCTAGGTCAGAACCGTCCAGAGTAGTGATGCTAGTCGGGCGGGAGGGTGCGGGCAGCAATCGGTTGAAGAGCATGCATTTAGTTTTTCTAGCATTTAAAAGCAGTTGGAGGCCACGGAAGGAGTGTTGTATAGCGTTGAAGCTCGTTTGGAGGTTTGTTAGCACAGTGTCCAAAGAAGGGCCAGATGTATACAGAATGGGTGTCGTCTGCGTAGAGGTGGATCAGAGAATCACCAGCAGCAAGAGCGACATCATTGATATATACAGAGACAAGAGTTGGCCCGAGAATTGAACCCTGTGGCACCCCCATAGAGACTGCCAGAGGTCTGGACAACAGGCCCTCCGATTTGACTGCAGGGGGTGCTGAGATGTTGGCCAAGGGAGGGGTAGCCAGGTGGAAAGCATGGCCAGCCGTAGAAAAATGCTTATTGAAATTAGCGATTATCGTAGATTTATCGGTGGTGACAGTGTTTCCTATCCTCAGTGCAGTGGGCAGATGGGAGGAGATACTCTTATTCTCCATGGACTTTACAGTGTCCCACAACTTTTTGGAATTAGTGCTACAGGTAGCAAATTTCTGTTTGAAAAAGCTATCCTTAGCTTTCCTAACTGACTGAGTATATTGGTTACTGACTTCCCTGAAAAGTTGCATATCACGCAGGCTATTCGATGCTAATGCAGAACGCCACAGGATGTTTTTGTGCTGTTCAAGGGCAGTCAAGTCTGGGGTGAACCAAGGGCTATATCTGTTCTTAGTTCTACATTTTTTGAATGGGGCATGCTTATTTAAGATGGAGAGGAAAGCAACCATCTACTGACGTGATGAGGTCAATATCCTTCCAGGATACCCGGGCCAGGTCGATTAGAAAGGCCTGCTCACTGAAGTGTTTTAGGGAGCGTTTGACAGTGATGAGGGGTGGTCGTTTGACGGCGGACCCAGTACTCACACAGGCAATGAGGCATGATCGCTGAGCTCCTGGTTGAAGACAGCAGTGGTGTATTTAGAGGGTAGGTTGGTCAGGATGATATCTAAGAATGTGCCCATGGTTACGGATTTAGGGCTGTACCTGGTTGGTTCCTTGATGATTTGTGTGAGATTGAGGGCATCTAGCTTAGATTGTAGGATGTTTGTAACAGGATCTTAATGTTGTCAATGATGTTCACACCAAGCTGTTGGCTTCTGAAACCACTTCCTTATCCTCACCAGATATTATTTCCACAGAGGAAACTTATATTGATGTGTTTTTCAGTAATTAGGGGAGAAGTCCAAGCAACAGCAGCATTGTGTCAGGCTTCCGGCTATTCATCGGTCCTTTCTCAGCTTTCATTATTACATTCTGTATCTCAGAATGCAGGAAGGTTCCAGATCTTTAGTATTATTCTGTTTCTCTCATTTTCAGTTCTCAGTTCTCTCTCTGTACCTATTTAGTTAGCTCATTTTCTTTTAGTGGGTGACAACGTATATCAGGTACACATTTCCAAAAACGTGAAAATGACATGAAAGCTTTTACCAGATTTTTAACCTCAGCTGCATATCTGGCATCTCTCTTTAGAGGCCATTTAGACGTATCATTGGAACCGTACATTTAGATAGAGTGAACGTTAAGACCCCGCGTGCCAGGTGGGTGAGGGAGAGTAGGCCTCACTAAGGACAGACACAACAAATGTAAACCATTTAAGTCATTCAGTCAATTGGTGTCATTGGTCCTGTAAAGTTTATATTGTCTGTATGGGTGTGGCTCCTCCCATCAATTACCCAGGAGCCTCTCTGTCCTGTCTGTCGTTAGAGGCTCCCGCTGATGAATGAAGCATTATCACCCTCTTTCCTCGTAACGAGCTGCTTCCAGCATGACTTGCCAAATGTTTATCCAACTCTGTCCTGTATGCTGTCCGTCTGTCAACACTGCTCTGATTCAAACTCCTGTGTAGGCTTTTGTTAGGGAGTACAAATAGTTTTTTTTGTTTGGATTCTGTCCTGCATAATAGGGCCTATATGAATGGTCCTGTGTTAACAAAATTGAGCACTTCTCGCTCTAGCGTCTATTTCGGATGCCAAATTAGACGTGTGTGTGTGCACGGTCTACTCTATGTGTGTGTGTGGTGTGTGGTGTGTGTGTGGCCTCATACTGAGTGTATTGTAGCTGTGTGGTTGTTGGATGAGGTAATAGGTTTAGGCATGAGGTTATCTTATGGATTTATCGAAGAGCCCCTATTACCTGGTTGACTCACACTCTGGAATCTGCCTGCAATCGGGACTCAGGGGTAGACCTAACATAGTAAATGAAAATCCGGGACACTCAAATTAATATGATATGTTACATTTGGTATGGTAAGTATTCATTTGTGGATGTCCATCATCCATTTCATATTATATGTTACAAACTACAATTCAAATGATATGTTTCCGAATTACAATTCAAATGATATGTTTCCGAATTACAATTCAAATGATATGTTTCCGAATTACAATTCAAATGATATGTTTCCGAATTACAATTCAAATGATATGTTTCCGAATTACAATTCAAATGATATGTTTCCGAATTACAATTCAAATGATATGTTCCGAATTACAATTCAAATGATATGTTCCGAATTACAATTCAAATGATATGTTCCGAATTACAATTCAAATTATATGTTCCGAATTACAATTCATATTATATGTTCCGAATTACAATTCATATTATATGTTCCGAATTACAATTCATATTATATGTTCGGAATTGCAATTTGTATGATATGCTATGAATTGCAATTCGTACAATATGTTCATAATTGCAATTCGTACAATATGTTCAGAATTTGCAATACGTATATGTTACAAATTCCAATTTGTTGTGGCTAACGTTAGCTAGGTGGGTAGGTGGCTTACGCTAATGTTAGCTAGGCTAGGGTTTAGGGTTAAGGTTAGGAGTTAGGTTAAAAGTTAGGGTTATGGGAAGGGTTAGCTAACAAGTAGTTGCAAAGTAGCTATAAACTAGTAAATAGTTGCAAAGTTGCTAATTAGCTAAAATGCTAATGTCCGTGATGAGATTCAAACACGCAACCTTTGAGTTACTAGACGTTAGCGTTATATGCCAAACCATCCACCCCGACCAACCACCCTCCTTTTGTTTTTGCCTTAAGTAACCTTCTGTCTTATGTAGCCATACCAAACGTAACAAATCATACTAATTTTAGTGTCCCGGATTTTCGTTTACTATGTTACATCTAGTCTATTAGACCAGCCTGGGAATCTTTAGTGTCCTTCTAGTAAAGCGTCTCAGCTTCATCCTCAAGTTGGCTTGTGAAATAAAACGACAGACTGACCTATCTATGAGGACTGAGGACACAGTGTTGAGTAATGCCATTCACATTCATCTTGTAAGTCTTAAGTCTAAATCCTAGTGGATCCCACTAGAAGGAATTCTAGGGAATCCACCTGCCTGTACACATGGTCGGTTTTTATTACAGTGCTGTCATTCTAGTGGAAATGTGATGGTTAACAGAGTAGTTTAGCATGCACCTCCTAGCAGCGCACCTTGAAACATGCAGACCATCCATAGTCTCTGCTTTAGTTCAGTTACTGAACCAATGAGTTGTTGCAATATGACATGCATTGCAAGTGGTGAAATTCCAATTTGTCTGAGTTTGTCAACGTGTAATCTAGCAAGAATGTACTTATATCATGTCACGAACCGGCTCGAAGTTCGTAACAAAAAGGGAGACAAAGTGGAGATAAGGAAGAACAAAACATATTCATTAACTAAAGTAACCTAAATACAATGAACAATGGTGTGTGTAGTCAGTAATCAGTAGTGTAAGTGAGTGTTGCGTGGCATAAAATGTGATAATGATGGGGTGTGGAAGAGGTGCCCAAGCAACACAAACAAGCCAACACAAAACAAACAGGAACAAACAAAACAAACAACAAACGAAAAACAAACAAAACAACACAACAGAACAACACAACAAAGCAACACAACAACAACAAACTCTCATCAGCATGTCTGCATGGGAGTGATTCTCCTCACTCGAAATGGGGGGAGGTGTAGTTGTATATTACTGGGAACACACCCGGCCCAGGTGTGTCCATGTCGCTGACGACCCTCCCGGGCTTCGCCCACCAGCATCCTAAACAAGGAAAACAAGAAGCAAAGAAAAGAATAACGGCAGGACAGCAGTGGGAGGGTCGTCTACAATCACACCAATGGTCGGCTACACTAACACCGTCTCATCAATGTTTCTCTCTATCTCTCGACTTGTATTTGCTTTGATAATTCTTATCCCAGATCTCTACCAGAAACCCAACACAGCCCATTCTCATCTCACAAGACTGAATCATGGCAGTCCGTTCTGTGTGGTTAATTGATGTGGAATTTGGGAGGGCTGGAGCAGGATGATGAAGATGAAGGGACGTACAGAGTGATATTGAGTGAAGATCACTAACAGAGTACTTCGAAATCAGGGCAGTGAAACCACAAATGCTCTGTTGTGTGAGGAAGGGATGCAGAGGCTATGAAGACTGAGGTACCTTAAAGTAAACTATCAGTAAAGGTTATCAACAGTTTCAGTGAACAGTTTCAAATATCGGCATGATATACAAACATTCTAGTGTATTTGCTTGGTCTCAGTGCATACACTGGTCTTACAAGACTGGAACACAAGACTTAGTGTCGTCAGGGTGACATATTGTGGCTGTATTTCTGGCTTTGCTGTGCTGTGTGATTGAGAACGCTAGACCGTACAGAATCTACATAGGTTCATATAGCTATTGACTCAGGGGTGCTCATTATAATAGTGTTTGTAAGTAAATGTACAGTAAAGGCTTCCTCTTCTACTGAGCCCGAGGGATAGGGAAGCACCCACAGAGCTGCTTGGTTACTGCAGTAGCAGCCACTTGTTCTAGGTCTGTGTTACATGGACAACGGCTCAACTGTGGGAAAGATTTATTAGTGGCTGTCTCTCTGGGAATTATATGTTAACTGTTCTGGGGCGTGGCTGTTGTGTTCAATGCTCTCACCCACCGGTGTGAAATTATACATACCGTACGTAACAGAGATGTCACACACAGCCAAAAGTTCAGTCTCTACACTGATAAGTGAGCACTCAAAACAGTAAGACAGGTGAATGTGAACAAATCAAACACTTGACCAAGCAACCTTTGGCTGTGTTTGTGTGGATAATCTCTCTCTTTCTGTATATGTGTGTGTGTGTTTCTATTAGCTGTGGGGATAGTGAGCATAGGGGGTGGGTGTGTGTGAGAAGGGGACAGAGATACACAGACACACTGATAGGGACAAAGTGAAAGGGAGAAAGAGATAGAGGGGCATGAGGGAGGAGACTAACTATGACTGAACTATGAGTTGGCTGTGAGTGTGAGAAGCAACAGTGACCGAGAGAGGGAGAGGATGTTTGATAAGCGGCTTGGGAAATGACTGTTTAAGTTTGTGCGTTGAATGCAGAGACATTGTGGAGCCGGACATGAGCAGTGACAGCAGCTCCAAGAAGCGMTATGTATCAACCCTCAGGATGTACATCGGACCCACCAACACTTCCCCTGGGCAGGGAAAAAACATCTTGGCAACCAGTACCTCTTCTGCTACTAGGACTTCTGCTACTGCCACTAGGATTGGGATAGACACAGCCTCTAGTACAGGTAAGAGTGTGTGTTTGTGTGTGATAGTGTGTGTGTGTTCAGTGTGTGTGCGTAATGTCTGTCAGTGTGTAGTGGTGTAGTATGTGGTGGGGGGGGGGGGTCTAGGAGTGTAACTATTGACATTTCTTTCTAGTTGTTCAGGTCATCATAGTAATAGACAAGTTAGAACAGACATTTATCCTAGAGACTGCATAGCTGAATGAACCCTGACCACACACCATGACAAAGCATTTCTCTTTCATTTTCAGACAGTATATTTGCTTGTTTTACATGACAATGATATTTATTGGTTTTGTTTCTGCTTACCAGTTTGATATTGTAGATGTTAACATCTTGTATTGGTGTTTGGACTCTGTACTTCTTGAGTACTGGCTTTTGTTTTGTCGTTGCTTATAGTTACAGTGCAAAACGTCCACTGCCATCCACCTAACAAAATATTTGAACATGTATGTATTAAGATTTATTGTGTGTACTTCCTTGTACGCGCACCATCAAAGTGCATAGCATGTACAGTGTTCCATGTATTTTCAGATTTCCCTGATTTGCATTGGCTTCATGCCCATTACCTGAGAAGTGAAGGGTGCAGGAATCTACATGCCCAGTTGTTGTTTGTGAGTGCATTTAAAGGCCATGTGGTTCTTGTTTTGAACAGCCTGAGGAAGGGGTTTGGAGAAAAAAACATGGGTCCCCCCGCACTCAGCCTCCTTTGTACATGTTTTGTGACTGTGTTTCTCAGAGTGCAGTATCCTAAACACCTGTAGTGTAGGATGACATTACTGTGACAGTTCCATCCGCACTGGAAAGTAAAAGGGGCGCGTAAGCAGCGTGTGAATTATATCGTGACATTAGAATGTTTTTTACATTCATGGATGATGTGACATCCAAGAGCTCACCAAATGGTCCAGAATGGAGTTCAAGCCTGAAAAAGGGAAGTGTCCAGGAACGGTACCCATTCAAGATTGGAGAGGAGACCATCCCCACCGTCAGGATGGTTATGGTCCTGGGGAAGTGCTAAAGTTCTCTGGTCTAGAGGCACCAAGGTAGTCCACCTCGAGCCTGGGGAAGTGTGAAGAGCCTGGGGAAGTGTGAAGAGCCTGGGGAAGTGGTACAGGGCCGAGCTCAATGACAAAGAGAGTGTGAAGGAGATGCTCTTGCAAGCTGATACGTGGATGACATCTCTGAAGAAAAGCGGCCTGCCAGGCAAGTTTAAGGCATGTGGCTACCAACACAGGGTACTTCCCAGACTCCTCTGGCCACTGCTTGCCTACGAGGTACTTTTTTCAACAGTGGAGGCACTAGAGAGGAAAATTAACAACTTCCTCAGGAGATGGCTGGCGGTCCCATGAAGCTTCATCTGCCTGTACAGCACAGACAGCAATCTGCAGCTTCCAATAAAAAATGGTTTGTAGAGGAGTACAAGGCAACAAAAGCACGTCAGGCTATGATGCTGCGGGACAGCAAGGATGAGAGGGTTTGCCAGGCAGAGATCGAAGTCAGGAAAAAACAGGGCAGCTGGACATGATGGAAGAGCGTGCAAGAGAGGGCACTCACCTGGCAAGAGATCTGGAACATGGAAGGGCAGCGGATTAAGTTTCTGCTTTTCTCTGTGTATGATRTGTTGCCCACACCAACAAACCTCCACACATGGGGGTTGGCAGAGAGCCCCAGCTGCACACTATGTGGATGACCAGCCAACCTGGAGCACGTGTCCTCTTGACAAGCAGCTCTGACCAATGGAAAGTTCAGGTGTCAACATGACCAAATACTGACTCGGGACTGGCCGCGGAAATCACCGCGGGAATGGAGCAAGCAAGGAGAAAGCCCAAACAACTCACCCAGGGCCCCTGTATCATCCACTTCCTCAGGCCAGGAGACAGCGCAGCAAAGGGAACAAGGACCAAAGGGATCCTTGACACAGCAGGTGACTGGGAGATGTGGGCCAACTTCAAGAAGCAGCTTCAATTCCCAGAGAAGATAGCCAGCACAAGCCTCAGACCAGATATCGTTCTCTGGTCTAGAGGACCAAGCAGGCGGTCCTCATCGAGCTCACAGTGCCCTGGGAGGAGAGGATAGAGGAGGCACATGAGTGGAAGCTCGAGAAATACCAGTCCCTCATCCTTGTGTCAGAAGAATGGATGGAGAGCCTGGAATCTACCAATTGAGGTTGGCTGCAGGAGCGTCGCAGGCCAATCACTCTAGAGAACCCAGGGGGTGCTCAGCATTGAAGGAGTGGCAAGGAAGAAGCTAGTGGCTGACGTCAGCAAGCAGACAGTGTCATCCCGTTGGATCTGGCTGAAGATTAATGCCAGGGATCAATGTTAAGATGAAAATAAAGATATAAGTTTAGTTGTTGTCAATAAATATGTATTGTTGCATAACAAACAGATTTACAATTTAGATACTGTGAGATGTTTTAGTGCCAAGATGTTGGCTGTGTGCTACTGCTGTCTTTATACTAATTTGGTGGTCTGGTGGAGAAACACAGAGGAAGTATCTCAGTGTTTCTGTTGCAGATGTTTTGGTTCAGGCTTATTTTCCCAATATACAGTACATGTGTGGGTTTGGGCTATTTGTGTCTGTGTTGTAGACAATATAGTAGTTGTCAAGGTATTGTGGAGTCTTTCCTGTAACAGGGAGAGCTGATAAATACTCTGCTAGATGAGAGATGTGGTTAGCACATTAGAGCAGAGGAAGAACAGAAATACAAACGCAGCGATAAGGAAACGTTGTCAGTAACGCAAGATGACAGGCCAGGCAGAACACCCCGCTGTTAGTGCCGGCAGGCTGACCAAAAGTGTTTTAGCAGTTGTTTTCCCCCAGGGTGAGAGAACAGAGTGGCCAAATTCCACCCAAATTACTAGGTCTACCGGTATAAAAGTGCTATAGTACATGTACAATTGACCTCGACTAACCTGTACCTCCGCACATTGACTCAGTACCGGTACCCCCTGTATATAGCCTCATTATTGTTATTTTATTGTGTTACTTTTTATTATTTGGTCAATATTTTCTTAACTCTTCTTGAACTGCACTGTTGGTTAAGGGTTCGTAAGTAAGCATTTCACGGTAAGGTCTACACTTGTTGTATTCGGCGCATGTGACAAATAAACTTTGATTTGAGTGTTGATTGATTAACTTCAGAGCACATGCACAAAGACGTTACATGTACGTGTGGTTGTTTCACGTGCCAAAGCAACACAGCGATAGGAGCCTGCTTATCAGGCTGTCATAGAACAGATGGCACGCTGTATGAATTTCAAATGTGCTTATGATACTCTCTGTCCCCTGACCCCGTCCCACTCACCCCGTTACCCTGTCTCTCACCTGCATCTCATCCAGGGGACAGCTGCCACACACCAACCCCCCTCAGAAGTCTGGATCCACCCCTGTTCACAGAGCCTTTGGAGGACTGCTCGGCGGATGAAGGAAGTGACATCACACTCCGAGGGGTTATCACAGGAAGTCAGCCAATCAGTGTGTCCTGGCTGCACAATGGTGAGCTGAGGACAGGCCTTATTCTCCATGTCCTGCACAATTTGGCTCAACTTTATGAATTTTACTTGGAATTTGAATAGAAAATGTCTTCATTAAAATCAATGTCCACTGTGACATTTCATATCCATTGCCAAATGGACTTGAACGCCCAAACAACAAGGTAAATAAAAATCACATTTGCGTCACTCTGCTGCCCATGTTGCAAATTAGTAATACCTTGTGATGTTTTTTAGTTCTTTATATATCACCACTTTAGAAGGATAAGAAACTACTTCCAAGTGATACTGCTCACGCTCCTCCGTTAACACCTTCATTACATTTTAATTTTAGGACAGTGGGTGTTCACCCTCCCACATACTCAGTTTCCGTTTCTATGCCGGTCTCTCTCTTTCACATTCACACTCTCTGAGACGAACAGACACACACCCTGAAGCTGAGAACTAGCGTCAGTGGCCTGAGCTCTGAGAGAGTTTCATGTTGCTGTATATGGGTGTTCCCGTGGGCAGGTGAGGCAGTCTTTTTTGGGAAGCCCCTCTTCGATGGCAGTGAGACTAGGCTGGTGGTGAGGGAATGCCTACCTGAGGACGCGGGCGCCTACACCTGTGTGGCAGAGAACCGAGCGGGCAAGACCTCCAGCAGTGCAGCTGTGTGTGTGAGAGGTAAGACAACACACACACACACACACACACACACACAATGCTGAAGTGTGCTCAGATCACTGGCGTACCACACGCAGATCAGCGAAACTGCAGTATGCCACTGGCTTTTTGCATGAACACCAACAACACAAAGGGTTAACTACACTGCAATAAGAGTTTAGATTCTGATGTTGTGGTTGTTTTCTTTTATCCCTTCTGTTACGGGATACGAAACTGAAATTGTCCCCTGATGGAAACAATGCAGACTTTGAAACTATCTGCGGAGTCCTGAACGCAACTTCACACACTTCCCCTCCCCTCAACAACAACATTATGGAAAACAGAGGCTCAAAGTTACTGCTGTCATCCAACACTGACAGTGTCTTCAGACAATCCAGCTCCCCAATAAGCGCTAACACCCCGAGCCCAGTAGGACCCCGAAAAGGTAAAACATGAACTCATTATAGACTCTCTCTTATTCCCTGAGTGTACAAAAAATGAGGAACACCTTCCTAAAATTGAGTTGCACCCCCTTTTGCTGTCAGAACTGCCTCAATTTGTTGGGTCATGGACTCTACAAGGTTTTGAAAGCGTTCCAGAGATGCTGGCCCATGTTGACTCCAATACTTCCCACAGTTGTCAAGTTAACTGGATGTCCTTTGGGTGGTGGACCATTCTTGATACACATGGGGAAACTGTTGAGCGTGAAAAACCCAGCAGTGTTGCAGTTCTTGACACATTCAAACTGATGTGCCTGGCACCAACCATACCCCGTTCAAAGGCACTCAAATATTTGTCTTGCCCATTCACCCTCTGAATGGCACACATACACAATCCATGTCTCAATTTTCTCAAGGCTTAAAAATCCTTCTTTAACCTGCCTCCTCCCCTTCATCTACACTGATTGAAGTGGATTTAACACGTGACATCAATAAGGGATCATAGCTTTCACCTGGATTCACCTGGTCAGTCTGTCATGGAAAGAGCAGGTGTTCTTAATGTTTTGAACACTCAGTGTATACCTATTTCATGTGGTATACAACTCTTTAAAGCAGGCAAAGTTATTTCTGCAAAAATGCTACATTTACTTTTGGCTCATTTCCAAAGACATGAATATGCTTTCTGTCCAGCACACTATGGGTTATTATGGATACCTGGTTATTTTCTCTTCATTCAGATGAACCACATCAGTCATATTTGGCATTAATCACTTCAACCAATCAATGCTTAGTTCAACAACAGAGTGTCTGCATGGAAGTCTCATCCAGCCTTTGTACCGTTTCCCTTGTTCTGTATTACAATGCTGCTTTGATCTTCTCTCTCACTGCTCTCTCACTGCTCTCTCACTGCTCTCTGTCCAGCACCATGGAGGGGAAGATACAGTCCACTGTAGCATAGTTAAACCTAGAGACAGTGGGTGTCCAAATACCCATGCTAGCGTACTACAAACTAAAACTGCATACTCATTTCAGGGTTTCAACTAATAGAATTAACTCGTCTTTTCCAACTCATGTGTTTGACAACAGCTGATAATCAGATAAATTGTTCTGCTGTACCAAAATGAACGAATGACAAGAGTCAACGCAATCGCGCATTAGATGACGAAATTTCTCATACTATCAAACATTATTTTTTTCGCATACTATTTAGTACTCTGGTATTCAGACAATTTTGTGAACAAAAACTGTAATGGTTCATTTACTACGTGAGGCATATATGATCGAATAGAAGTTTAGCAATTTTTAGGTTGTTACAAATGCTCTGATAAGTGGACACGTGGCATTTTGGGTAACTTACCCCAAAAATACTTTATATCGGAGTTGTTCCTGTTGTCATAGAGATAAAGGCCTCATCATGGATATAACCCATTTTAGCATGGACGTTGTCATTGAGGGCTTCCACCATTTTAAACTTTGAGGGCTTCCACCATTTTAAATGAGTCAACTGGGTGGAGATTCCTATGAGTTGGGAGCAATCAGCCAATCAGACTACTTTAAAATGGAGAAGCCCATGCTGTCACAGACACTATAATGGCACAGATAAAAATATGAGCCCTCTATTTATCTCTATGGCCTGGTGTTCACACGTGTATCTGCCCTCTCATTGGCTAGAATGGTCCGACCTGATCTTGCCTCCTCCAGCCTGCCTTCCATATTTGAGGACATGTATTTCCATTGTTAGAGCTGTCACTCGAATATCTTGTCAATATAATAGACAATCTTTGGTTATGGTCCAGAGAGAGCTTAGCCACGCCCTCCCACACCCCTATCACTAACTACCTGCACCTGTGATCTCATCTCACATCACCTCCGTTCCACCAGTCTCCACAGAAGTCACGCCAAAGAAGAGAGTCAGCTCGGGGACAGGTAAGACACACACTAGTCTCTCTCTCTCCTCTGTGAACAAGCCAAGAGCTGCACCTGTCTCTCTTTCAGTGCATTTATTCTGTAGAACATTTCCAGTTGTTGTCCTTGCTTTCATCTATTGTGTTTTTATCAACCCACAGCTTTTGAATCATATTGTCGTCCAGCCTCCGATACTAGAGTTACACATTTAGTTTGACCCTTTGTACTCTTCTGTATTGTCAGTGTGTATTGTGCTGCTGTAGTGAGGGACTTTGCTCTGGGTAAGGCTAGAGTGTTATTGTGTATGAACTGGGTAAGGGTGTTACCAGGTAGAACCATACGAGGATGTATAGTTCATGTGGGTCACCAGTTGCCCATCCTTGACTTAATTGCATACTTCTGTGTAGATAACTTGTAACTTTGTCAATAGATGGTGTAGGTTTACATCGTTCAGTGGATTGCCCAGAAGCTGATTTGTCATAACTTAATGTATGCTGGCTGTCCAGTCTTATCAGTTGCCTCTAATCTGTGTGTAAGAAAGAGGAAAGTTGTTTACAAGTAGGCCGGTAAATAAATGTATTCAATTTGAAATGGAGTGATTTTAAAATAGGGCTATTTGTTAGGCTAGACGGGCATCAGTTGAATGCATTCCATGGGAGGTTTTGTGGCGTCAGTCCTTCTCGTCTCAAAGAGAAAGTGCTTTATACACTCACACCAATTAGAACAGAAGTGCATCTTTATCACAGTGGTTTTAGTCAAATGTACCATACTGCCATACTGATTTGACTACTGACCAGAAAGAGGCTGTGTCCACCCACGCCCTTTGGGGCTTTGCTCTTAAAAGGATTTCTCCAATGTAATGTCAGGGTTATAAGGAAGTCATCTGTACCTGGTTATAAATGATATCTAACCATTTCTATCTTCAGCATACTTGATAACAGTATTGGCAATTCATTTACATTGAAAATGAATGTTTGGTCTGAATGCTTGACCATGTTATGTACTGGTGTGTGTGTGTAGGTGTTTGTAGTTGTTGGACACTGTTGGTTTCATAAGGACTGCTGCTACTTGTTTGGTCATAAAATCCTGCTTGCAGACCCGCACGCAAACACATACACACAAACACAACAGTCGTACAGGCAAACAGAACCACTCATGCACACACAATAACACTTACATGTACAAAAACAAACGCAGGTCTCACACATAGTTAATCATGTTTTGTAAACAAATAATTATTGTGGCCCCTTGAGGCCTCTAGTGGACTCTAGTCAAAACTCAGAAGTTTGTTTTGCCCTGTCTTTCGCAGCCTCGTTGCAGTTTAAGGATCCCCCATCCCACATTGAGGCACGGCTAGGAGAGACAGCCCGTCTGACGTGTGTGTTCAGTGGAAGTCCCCCTGTGGTGTCCTGCTGGATACGAAATAAAGAACCGGTACCAATATTTAAAAAAATAATAATATTATTTTCTAACGAGTGAACAAATATCACTAGCCTTCTGAGCGTGTGAGTGTATAATTTGTCTAACTCACTCTCTCTGTAGGTTGTAGATGGGTCTGAGTTGTGGGTAGAGAGCAGTGATCAGAGCAGTACGCTGGTGATAGCAGAGCCAGGACCTGAGCACTCAGGACGCTACACCGTTGTAGTACGAGACCGCAAGAGCTCGGCGCAGCACACCCTCACTCTTTCTGTCATTGGTAAATAACACTTGCAAAACATTTCTGTGCTTTGTGTGTTTTTGTGCCTAACCTGTACCGTGTCTTCCTGGTCCCAGAGCGGCCCCAGTCCCCAGCCTCCAGCCCCGTGGTGTCTCTCCTCTCTGTCTCTCCTCTCTGTTTGGTCCTGTCCTGGTCTGGGCCCTGCTACGACGGAGGCAGTGCTGTCCTGGGCTACGTGGTGGAGGTGAGGAGAAAAGGCCCCGCCGAGTCTGGGGGCTGGAGTGAACTCACAGCCCATTGCAAGAGTACTTCTTACAAGGTGCGCTCCGGTCTTGAGCCTCAGGGGGAGTACTGCTTCCGGGTGAGGGCCTACAACGTGGTGGGGGTGAGCGAGCCCAGTGAGGAGTCTCAGCTTATCAAGATGGAGCAGATAGGTGAGCCATGTCGGTGTCTAGTTGATTTGGTTCCAGCAGGAGTCGTATACTGTGAACTTCATCATGTGTGGCTGTATACCGTGTGGCTCAGTTGGTAGAGCATGGTGCTTTCAATGCCAGGGTTGTGGGTTCGATTCCCACTGGGGACCAGTACAGGAAAAAGTATCCACTCACTACTGTAAGTCGCTCTGGATAAGAGCGTTTTCTAAATGATTCAAATGTCAAATCTTAATCATTCTTATTTATCACATGAACTTCATGCCTTCAGCTGCAGAGAGGAACACATTTCAACAAGATTTTTCAACTCAATCAATCTGTTTCCAGTAGATTTGTATCAATAGCGTGCATTAGGTGCATCGCTTGATGCGGCCTATGATGACTGACAGCTCATATGTCTGTCTCTGTGTGTGTGATCTGTAGCTGAGCCACAAGAGGAGGAGTCTCCTCGGACATATGAGGACGTCACCATCGACTCCACCCACAAGGTCACCGATCACTACAATGTACTGGAGAAACTGGGAGTGTGAGTATCTCCCATGAAAACAATACACAAAAAAACACACATGCCTGTGTGTATGCAGTGTAGATAACAAATGAGTTAAACTCACTGCCACCAGATCAGCAGTTTAGCGATAATCTCTCTTATCCTCTGGTAGGTTCATTGACATGAACCTTAACCTTATCTGTTATCCCTTATCTGTAGATGTCTGTTCATCTACAGATAAGGGACACTCACTATCTGGTTTCATGCCAGCTCTTGGTTCATGCAAGCTCTTGTTCACAAGGTTTTTCAAGCAAAAAAAAATGGTTCCTCCCCTCTGAAATGTCAAAGACATGGCTGATCTACGCTTGACAAAACACTTGTTGATTCAGTGTTTAGTCAACAGAGGGGAATTTGAGTCACAGAGCATGGAGGAGAGAAGTGTTCAGACAGAACAGCGCATGGAGGAGAGAAGTGTTCAGACAGACAGAGCGTAGAGGAGAGAAGTGTTCAACAGACAGAGCGTAGAGGAGAGAAGTGTTCAGACAGACAGCGTGTAGAGGAGAGAAGTGTTCAGACAGACAGCGTGTAGAGGAGAGAAGTGTTCAGACAGAGCATGGAGGAGAGAAGTGTTCAGACAGACAGCGTGTAGAGGAGAGAAGTGTTCAAACAGACAGAGTGTAGAGGAGAGAAGTGTTCAGACAGAGCATGGAGGGAGAGAAGTGTTCAGACAGACAGCGTGTAGAGGAGGAAGTGTTCAGATAGAAGCATGGAGGAGAGAAGTGTTCAGACAGACAGCGTGTAGAAGAGAGAAGTGTTCAGACAGACAGCGTGTAGAGGAGAGACGTGTTAGAACAGAGCATGGAGGAGAGAAGTGTTCAGACAGAGCATGGAGGAGAGAAGTGTTCAGACAGAGCATGGAGGAGAGAAGTGTTCAGACAGACAGAGCGTAGAGGAGAGAAGTGTTCAGACAGACAGAGCGTAGAGGAGAGAAGTGTTCAGACAGAGCATGTAGCAACCCTGATCCTCTCCATTTAGTCAGAATAAGGGATGTGCTTTAATTTTCCCACTCTACCATATCATTTACACGTGTATGTATCTCTACTAACACCTCTCCCTCCTCTGAACTTGTACAGTATGAAGGCAGAGAGTTGTCTCAGTGATTTAGTGGTTAGGACCATAGAATAGAATCTCTAAATTCTAGTACTGTAGTTAGGACACTGAGATTTTCCTGACCATGACCTGACCAGGAAATCTCCGGTGAAAACCCCAGAGTTTTTCCTGGTCAGGTCACATGGTCAGGGACAACTCTTCCTTTACATTCCTGGTCAGATCTCTATCTATGTTCTGGAGCCATGATTATACAGACGGGTTGGCACCGATTACCATTGCATTATGGTCTATGGGGTTCACAGGTCTGTGTGTCTATGTATGTCTAGAGCAGGGGTGGGCAAAATACAGATCTGGCCTGCGGGAGGTTTGAGTATTTATATATTTTTTGGGGAAATGATTATTGTAGTAGGTAAAAAACAAACACTCCAGGCTACTCTTGAACGTCTAAAACTGGATAGAAAGTTGTAGAAATTATAATGGACCGATATATATAAGTAACTGTCCTTTTTTTGGCCCGCAAATGTATTTTGACAAATAAATCGGTTCCCCCCAAAATCTGTGTGGCCCTCTGTTGAATTTTTAAATCCAGATGTGGCCCTCGAGACAATGTTTGCCCTGTCTCTTATACACATCTAGATGTGTATAAGAGACAGGCATGGTGCTTTCAATGCCAGGGTTGTGGGTTCGANCCACACACACACATCATAGACTGTATCTGATTTGTATGGACAAAAGTCTCATCAATCCATTGCGTGGATGGCAATGTTAATGCAAACTTGACTAGCTCTGTGTATGTGTAAAGCAGTTAAACATACTTATTCTTCCGCTGCCACCTGTAGGGCCAAAACCGTGAAAGCTACCGACACCAAAACAACTTTCAAATGTGCAGGCTGACCCTCCGCAGTGCGGGGAAAAAAACTTTTTGATACCACTTATACTTTTCAGCTCCATAGGCTTGAATTGGTATTTGGTATTTGTATTTGGCTACGCTACTGCTCTTGAACCATTTAAAACTACCAACACCAAAACAACTAACATTTGCAGTGGTACTGTTGGTAAAAAAAAATAATAATAATTATACTACTTATATGTTTCACACTACCATAATATTTGCATGAATCCCAATGGATTTCAAGGGTAATAGACTTGAATGGGAAAAATGACTACTAGTCCTCCACCGTTTAAGATAGAAACGCCATTCAAAGTTTAAAACATGCAGACCGGTCTGGAATAGGTTGCTTGTATACTGACCACAACCACGCAACTACTGCCCACCGCTACAAACCCCCCCCCCCCCGACGTTGACATGTGCAGACTGACTCAATATAGATGCCTTCAACACAACTTTTTGCTATCAGTCCTACTTCGTAAACCATAAAGCTGGTTGTATCCCCATTCATTTCAGTGGTGGAATGCAGGCTTCAACATTTAAAAACTGAAATCAGTGCCACAACTTTTAGACAAAACACTGTGAGAGCTTAAAAACACTTTATATGGCTTATGGTGATATACTGTAGTGCTCCCTCTACCCTACTATACCAGCCCACTATAACCCATTATAGTAACTCCACACCTACAGCCAATCCAAAATGGGTCACTATCACTAAACTATAGCCTATGAAAAACCTATTACAACCATTATTGCTACAGCTGCCACTACCACTTCTTTCAATACCATGAAAAACACCTAAAGAGGAGCAAGAAAACCAAATTTTCTTCATTTGTGCTATGGGACAATACTAAATGTGTTCTCTGCCACCACCAGACCTCCCCTGGGGACATCAGACCACAATGTTGTCTACCTCAGGCCAACCTACTGTCACCTCCTGGAGAGGGAGAAACCCACAGTTAAAACTGTCCAGATCTGGAACGACAACGGTATCACTTGTCTCCAGGGGTGTTTTGACTGAACTATGTGGGAGGTATTTGAGGACAGCTGCTTTGATCTTGATGAACTCACAGATGTTGTTTCAGACTATGTAAACTTCTGTGTTGAGTCAGTTGTGCCTACTAAAATCTGTAAAATCTTCCCTAACAACAAGCCTTGGGTATCAAAACATCTAAAATCACTACTTGACAGGAAGAAGGCAGTTTATGCTGACTGTGATAGACAGGCTTTAAGAGATGTACAACGTGAGATCAAAAGACAGATACTGGTGGACAAGGAGGCATACAAGCAAAGGGTGGAGAGGACCATCTCCTCAGGAAACTCAAGGGTGGCCTGGCAAGGGATTAAATCCATGGCTAGTGCCCACCCCCCCCCCCCCCACACACACACACACAGGCAGGGGGAAAAACAGTGCTGACCTTGGGAGATATGAGGGCCAGAACATGGCTAATGAACTGAATGTTTTCTTCTCAAGATTTGAATCAGACAACCTTGTGTCGGAGGTAAAACAAATGGAAGCATCATTACAAATGTTTGAGAGGGTTGTTGTTAAACAGGCTGACGTTTTGAAGTTGTACAGAGAATGTAACACACACTAAAGCCCAGGCCCAGACAAAATAAGTGAACATGTGTTCAAGTACTGTGCTGAACAATTGGAAAATGTCTGTAAAAACACCAGTCAATCTTTGCTTGACCAGCAACACGTACCAGTATTGTGGAAAAACTCAATTATACCAATTCCTAAAGCACCTAATCCCTCTGTGCTGAATGACTACTGACCTGTTGCCTTGACATTCTTAGTAATGAAATGTCTTGAGACACTTGTGAAAAGTCATCATATTCTCAGCGTCACCCAGAAGTTCATCGACCCATTTCAGTTTGCCTATCAGCCCAGCAGAGGAGTTGATGATGCCATTCTTACTCTCCTCAACTTGGTCTACAGACATTTAGAAGGTGCCAAATCCCATGTCAGGGTTATGTTTGTTGACTTTTCTTCTGCCTTCAACACAATCCAGCCTTACATTCTGGCACAGAGACTCATTTGGGACTTCTCCTTGGATGGGGGGGCTGGTTTTGTGGCTGTTGGACTTCCTGAGCCAACCCTCACAGCGGGTCAAAATATGTCCCCCACGTGTCGGACATGCGCAACACCAACACAGGCTCTCCTCAGGGATGTGTTTTGTCCCCACTTCTGTACATCTTGTACACTAATAGCTGTACTAGTTCCCATCCCGACAGACACCGATAAGTTCGCTGATGACCCTGCCTTGATCAGCCTGTTGCATGATGATGAGGAACACCATGGCCCGGTCCTAGATGACTTTGTAGAGTGGTGTGACCAATCACACTTGGTCCTCAATACCAATGAGACCAAAGAGATGTGCATAGACTTCAGGAAGCATACAACACCTACCTCTGCAACATCTATCAGAGGTCAGAACATAGAGATTGTAGAGGTATACAAATATCTGGGTGTCCTCTTGTACAATAAGCTTCAGTGGAGTAAATGTACAGACCTGATCTACAAAAAGAGCCAATAGAGACTTACTTTCTCAAAGACCTGGGATCTTTTAATGTAGACTACTATACTGACTATGTTTTACAAGTCTTTCATTGAGAGTATTTTAACTTTTTGTATTGTTTGTTGGTTTGGCAATTCCACTGTCAGCCAGAGAAATATGCTGAGAAGGATTATCACCACAGCATGCAAGGTACTTGGAGTCAAACAGACAGGCCTGGATGAGATCTTTAAGGTCAGGGCCCTCCACAAGGCTCACAAAATAATTTTAGACCCAAGCCACCCCCTGTACCCGGACTTTGAACTACTCCCCTCTGGGCGCAGGAATAGGGCACCCCTCGGCAGGAAAAACAGAACTAGACAATCATTTGTGCCAGGTGTGATATCCCTCTTAAATAGCTTGGGCTAATGTTCCTATCATCCCTGTAAGGCCAGCAGGCCTGTCTCTTTTTATTGGTACAGTTGAAGTCGGAGGTTTACATACACCTTAGCCAAATACATTTAAACTCAGTTTTTCCACAATTCCTGACATTTAATCCTAGTAAAAATTCCCTGTCTTAGGTCAGTTAGGATCACCACTTTTATTTTAAGAATGTGAAATTTCAGAATAATAGTAGAGAATGATTTCTTTCAGCTTTTATTTCTTTCATCACATTCCCAGTTGGTCAGAAGTTTACATACACTCAATTAATATTTGGTAGCATTGCCTTTTAAATTGTTTAACTTGGGTCAAACGTTTTGAGTAGCCTTCCACAGGCTTCCCACAATAAGTTGGGTGAATTTTGGCCCATTCCGCCTGACAGAGCTGGTGTAACTGAGTCAGGTTTGTAGGCCTCCTTGCTCGCACATGCTTTTTCTGTTCTGCCCACAAATTTTCTATAAGATTGAGGTCAGGGCTTTGTGATGGCCACTCCAATACCTTGACTTTGTTGTCCTTAAGCCATTTTGCCACAACTTTTGGAAGTATGCTTGGGGTCATTGTCCATTTGGAAGACCCATTTGCGGCCAAGCTTTAACTTTCTGACTGATGTCTTGAGATGTTGCTTCAATATATCCACATAATTTACCTCCCTCATGATGCCATCTATTTTGTGAAGTGTACCATTCCCTTCTGCAGCAAAGCACCCCTACAACATGATGCTGTCACCCCCGTGCTTCACGGTTGGGATGGTGTTCTTCGGCTTGCAAGCGTTCCCCTTTTTCCTCCAAACATAACGATGGTCATTATGGCCAAACAGTTCTATGTTTGTTTCATTGGACCAGAGGACATTTCTCCAAAAAGTACGATCTTTCTCCCCATGTGCAGTTGCAAACCGTAGTCTGGCTTTTTTATGGCGGTTTTGGAGCAGTGGCTTCTTCCTTGCTGAGTGGCCTTTCAGGTTATGTCGATATAGGACTCGTTTTACTGTGGATATAGATACTTTTGTACCTGTTTCCTCCAGCTTCTTCACAGGGTCCTTTGCTGTTGTTCTGGGATTGATTTGCACTTTTCGCACCAAAGTACGTTCATCTCTAGGAGACAGAACCTGAGCGGTATGATGGCTGCGTGGTCCCATGGTGTTTATATTTGCGTACTATTGTTTGTACAGATGAACGTGGTACCTTCAGGCGTTTGGAAATTGTTCATCCTTGGGAGCCAGACTTGTGAAGGTCTACAATTTTTTTCTGAGGTCTTGGCTGATTTCTTTGCATTTTCCCATGATGTCAAGCAAAGAGGCACTGAGTTTGAAGGTATGGCCTTGAAATGCATCAGCAGGTACACCTCCATACATTTCTGGAATTTTCCAAACTGTTTTAAGGCACAGTCAACTTACTGTATGTAAACTTCTGACCCACTGGAATTGTGATACAGTGAATTATAAGTTAAATAATCTGTCTGTAAACAATTGTTGGAAAAATGACTTGTGTCATGCACAAAGTAGATGTCCTAACCGACTTACCAAAACTATAGTTTGTTAACAACAAATTTGTGGAGTGGTTGAAAAACAAGATTTAATGACTCCAACCTAAGTGTAAACTTCTGACCCACTGGAATTGTGATACAGTGAATTATAAGTTAAATAATCTGTCTGTAAACAATTGTTGGAAAAATGACTTGTCATGCACAAAGTAGATGTCCTAACCGACTTACCAAAACTATAGTTTGTTAACAACAAATTTGTGGAGTGGTTGAAAAACAAGATTTAATGACTCCAACCTAAGTGTATGTGAACTTCCGACTTCAACGGTATCTAACTGTTATCAAAGTTGTTTTTGTTATTTAAACGCCACTTTAAACATGTACATGACACTGCAACAAAATTTCCCCATGGGGACAATAACGTCAGTGAAGTTAATGACATCTATCTCCTGTGACACTCTACAGGGGGAAGTTTGGCCAGGTGTTCAAACTGACTCACAAGGAGACGGGCCGTGTGTGTGCCGGAAAGTTCTACAAGGGCCGGCGGGCCAAGGAGAGGGAGGCGGCCCGTAAAGAGATAGAGCTGATGAACTTCCTGCACCACCCCAAACTGGTCCAGTGTCTGGGGGCCTATGATCTCAAGCCAGAGATGGTCATGGTCATGGAGTTGTAAGTATAGAATCTAGACAACAATCATTGACCACAATGCTTGGCAGTGGAAGCCATAGAGCCCTGTAGAAGTAAATGCATGACGTCCGCTGTCACTATGTGAATGGAATTGAATCAAATTGAAAATACAACCTTGATCCTGTGATTGTATGTGTACAGCATTGCCGGAGGTGAGCTGTTTGAGCGTATAGTGGACGACAGCTTTGTGCACACGGAGCCGGCCAGTGTGCGCTACATGCAGCAGATCGTGGAGGGGATCGGCTACATGCACCAGCAGAACGTCATCCACCTGGACCTGAAGCCTGAAAACATAGTGTGTGTTGACCACACTGGCACGCGCATTAAGATCATCGACTTTGGCCTGGCCAGCAAGCTGGGTGAGTGTGGGGCTGGCTGAGGGACAGAGCCAAGGGTGTTGAATGGCGCTGCAGGTTTTGGAAACATTGTTGGTTTGCATTGCAACACCTGGGAAATGAATGATGTCTGCCTCTGTGTTCACTGTGATATGGTTGTGTCTTAAATGGTACCCTATTACCTATATAGGGAATAACTTTTGATCAGGGCCCATAGGGGCTGTGTTTAAAAAGGCCCTGGTCAAAATTAGTGCACTATGTAGGGAATAGGGTGTCATTTGGGACGCATCCTCATTACCCTGAGGTGTTGTCTGCCCTCCAGACCCTTCCACTCCCCTGAAGGTGATGCACGGGACACCAGAGTTTGTGGCTCCAGAGGTGATTGGCTATGAGCCTGTTAGCTTAGCTACAGACATGTGGAGCATTGGAGTCATCTGCTACATATTGTGAGTACTAAGGCAATATTCTGTTTAATTCATTCTCAATTAGAGACATTCTTCTCTGCCTACAACAGGGCTTGACAAAATTGAGCTTTTCTGCCATCTAGTGGCCATACATTGCTATTGCTGATATATCAAGTTCAAATGTGTCTGCGTGCGTGTGTGTGTGTTCAGACTGAGTGGCGAGTCTCCCTTCCAGGGTAACAGTGAGGCAGAGACCCTGGCCTTGGTGACTGGTGCTCAGTGGGAGTTTGACGAGGAGAGCTTCGAAGAGATCACTGACCAGGCCAAAGACTTCATCAGCTCTCTGCTCAACAAGGAACCAAGGTCTGGGACAACACCATATTCCATATACCTGTACCAATATATATGTGTGTGTGTGTCTCTGAGTGACTGTCTATGGATGAGCCTAGCCCTGTCTGTCCTCTAACCCTCTCTGTCTGTCCTCTAACCCTCTCTGTCTGTCCCTACCCAGGCGCAGGATATCCTGTGAGGAGGCTCTGGTCCACTCCTGGATAGCTGAGCCCATCTCATCAGACCCCAGCACCACCAAGTGTCTCTCCAAGGAGAAGATGAAGAGGTACCTCGCCAAGCAGAAGTGGAAGGTAGGTAGTGGGTTCCCCACCAGGAGGACACTTTGTATTTTACTACATTTCAGTTCTTTAATTATTTCATCATCCCCCAGTTGGTGTGAAACTGACTGAAGCCTCTCTGTGTATCTCCTGTAGAAAACGGGGAAAGCCCTGCTGGCGCTAAAGAGGATGGCTCTGCTGTCTAAAGCCGATGGGCCTGGCACTGCCACCACCCCTGCAGAAGGTGAGACCTCCCTCCATACTTCCAAAACCTGCCATACTCAATACAAACCATGTCAGTTTCTCATAACCCTACCTTTCCTCATGTGATATACAGGGGTGCAACTTTTCATTCGGAAATTGCATTTTTGTCCCCCCCACAGTTTTATAGTTGGAGTGTGATACAAAACCAGCGGTGTGCTTTAGGACCACGTGGACCCACTTCTAAAACCAAAGTTGCGCCCCTAGTGATATGACCCTGTTAGACCTGTCAACCAGATGAGCGCTACGCATACCATTGGTAGACTTGTCCTCAGTCTGGCTGACCAGGCTATGACTCTGATGTGAGCCTTGACCCTGTGTCTGACCCCTGACAGACAGCCCCCTGAGTCGTGAGGCAGAGCAGGCCCTGCAGTCTCTAGAGGTCAAACTCCGGGGGGGGCCCCAGTTCTCCCTGACCCTAACGGACCAGACTGCCTGCCAGGGCTCCACCGCCCGCCTCTCCTGTCACCTCACAGGTACCTACCTATACACTGCATTACACTACAAACAGTTTCCATCTCAATCGCTTTAGTAGACATGTTTGGTTGACCGAATTACACCTTTTCACTGAGTTTCAGCTGGTGCTTGTAAAGATATTAAATGCTTTGTTTTAAAGTTGGGCATTGATTAAGAGCAATCATGCCTAACTAAGTCCCTTGCTCAAGGCCACACAGCTGCATCCTGCTGTGTAATACATGTTAAGCTTTTCAAGTGTGTAACTGTTACATTCCATTTTCCTGCTCTCTTGTCATTGGATGTTTCCTCTCTCACCCCTCTGACCTTTCCTTTCAGGGTATCCTGACCCAGAGGTGGTGTGGTTGAGGGGGGAGGAGCCTCTGGAGGAGTCATCCCGGGTGCAGATAGAGTATGAAGAGGATGGGCTCTGCACCCTGGTCCTGGCCCAAGTTGGGCCAGAGGACTCGGATGTTTACACCTGTAGGGCCACCAACGACCAGGGGAAGGCACTGTGTTCAGCCAAACTCATAGTAAAGGAATAGGTTTGTTCAGACCTGTGAATAGCAGAAATTCAGACGCCCATGTTTGTGAAATGTCTTTCAAACGTTCCAGAAAATGTAGTATAGCGCTTGAACCACTAAACTCTGTACATTACGGCTCTTGTGAAACAACTCTTTGATTTCAGATTGAAAACCTAAGTCTTACTAGTTATTTTGGACATGCGTACGGGTTTGAAAATAATAATCCTGTGAATTAATATTACTGTGAATAGAGTAAGTGTCTTAATAATAAAGGAATCTTTTTGCACCAAGTATGGTTGTTAAACATTTGCCAGATGTAAGTTTAATGTGCATGTATTGTAACTGCTATGAATTTGGAATAATTTATTTTTGTCAGTGAACCGTTACTGTACAAACATTTTATAGTTGCCTCTAAGACCAATGGCTTTTTATTTATACAGTTATGTACACCAGATGACAGCATATTCTTTTGAAATAGAGTGTGGTGGAACAGCAGCCTTGTGGAAAGTGTGACAAAAGACAGGAAGCATATAATTCCACAGCATTACAACCCCACTACTGCTACAGATGACTATTTTATGTCTACTAATTTAAGGGCTGGATTCAATCCATATCGGTGAAAATCTGCTTGAGCGTGCCTGAAATTTAAATGTAATTTCCAATTGAGCCGGTTTGCTGTAAATGCAGTTGACATTGACATTTTAAAGGCAATCGGGCTACAATGCGGAACTTCTGCGATACGGATTGAATACAACCCTTATATAAAAATACAGTAATTTCAACCATTTAGCTGTTGAAATGTGTTCCATGTTTACATGGGGAAGAGCAGGAAGCCGCTGAAGGTGTTGTAGTTCATGATGTCATCATGGACCATCCTGCTAGCCTGTAACTCAACATAGACATTATCTCCCACCTCCAGAGGAATGACCACTGCGTTGCTGCCACTGTCATGGGCATCGGTTCCTACAGTGTCCCAGACAGACACCAGCCTCTGGCCATTCTTTGTCAAACACACCACAGAATTAGGGGGGACATTCAAGTTGTTCATCATCGTGAAATGGAAGTAGTACATTCCTTTGACCRTGGCAGTGAAGATACCTGTAGGGACATAGCATTTAGTTTCTAAACACAGCACCACACAACATGATGCAACACACAAACAGACAACATCTAGTACCTGTGGCAGGGTTGTAGGAGCTGCCCGTGTTGGAGAAGACCTTCTTGTACTGCAGGGGAATGGGAGTGGTGAAAGGTCCCGTGTTCCCAKCGGCATCGCCTGTCTCCCGGAGAGTTGCGGAGAAGGCCACCTTAGGCCGGCCTGGGAGAGATACAGGATGGATGAGATTATATTGAACTGTCAGTTGTCATAATGTATTCAAAGATCAGAGGCTGTTAGAAAGTTAAATATAGGATAATCCCTATAATAGACAGAGAAGCAATTGGTGGATAGGAGGTCGGTGACGCGTGAAAAGCGCCATATTACCTCCAGTTAGTCTCTTCAGCTCCTCCACTTCATTCTCACTGGTTTGTAACCGGGTCTCCATGAGTCTCAGGTTATCCCCCATAGTTCCCAGTTTCTCCCCCATGGCTCCTAGTTTCTCTCCTATAGATGTCAGTTCTTTCATCAGAGAGCAAGAGACCTCGTAGTCTCCTTGTGTCCCAGACAGACAGCAGCATAGTGCCAGCAAAAAGACTGCAATACCCTTCATTCTCAAAGCCTTCTGAAACCTTTCCTGCAGCATCATTTTGTATTGTTTCTCAGCCCAGTCTTCCTCTTTATATTGTGCACTTGTCAAATATTGCACAAGACGCTGGAAAGTTTTGGGTGGTAAACAGAGAGGGAAAATACAGACTTGCGCAAAACGACAAATAAATGGACCTGCTTTAAAAACAAATAGAGTGGAGAGGCAATGAAGTTACAAACAGAAGCTTAAAGACAGCAGGGCATTTATTAAAGGTCACTTACAAAATGTAAACGTGTTTAGCTTATAACAATCATAAACCATGCAGCCCTCTATGCTTTATGTGCCCCCATGACCTCTGCCTCTCCCTAAATTACTGTTCTTCCATAATGATACATGGGAAACACTTATTTCAGATCTGAAACCCCTGTCCACAACTAACTTTTATGTTGAATGTATGATTGAAATGAAGACCCGGTCAATTGCAGTGGTGCAAAGTACTTAAGTAAAAATACTTTAATGTACTACTTAAGTAGTTTTTGGGGGTATCTGTACTTAACTATTTCAATTTTGTACCACTTTTACTTTTACTTCACTACATTCCTAAAGACAATAATGTACTTTTTACTCCATACATTTTCCCTGACACACAAAAGTACTTGTTACATTTTGACAGGAAGATGGTTGAATTCGTTGCCTTATCAAGAGAAAATCCCTGGTCATCCCTATGGCCTCTGATCTGGCAGACTCACGAAACACAAATGCTTTTTTTTGTAAATTATGTCTGAGTGTTGGAGTGTGACCCTGGCTATCCGTAAATAAATAAATGTTTTTAAATAATGCAGTCTGGTTTGCTTAATATAAGGAATTTGAAATGATTTATGACTTTTACCTTTGATACTTAAGTATATTTATAACCAAATACTTTTAGACTTTTACTCAAGTAGTATATCACTGGGTGACTTTCCCTTTTACTTGAGTCGTTTTCTATTAAGGTATCTTTACTTTGACTCAAGTATGACAATTCAGTACTTTTCCCACCAATGGTCAATTGAAACTCATATGATTACAGGACATTATTTGATTTTTATGTGTCACTTATTTACATATACATTAAATGTGTCTGACAGGGTCTTTATAAATGGAGTTTACTTTGTCAGTATCTTGGAAAATCCATTTTGAAATGCATGTATCTTCCTTTCAAATGTACCTCACCATGATCAATATAATAGCCAGTTCACTTAGGGGCAATTCAGACTTGAGTTAAGGCACTTAGGAGAAGGACTACTCTGCACATACTAAGAGTAAGTATCTGAGTAGTAAAGGAATGTTTTTTCATGAATGGTTAAAAGTTTATTGACAGATGTAAGTTCATGTACATATAGTAAAAGTTATTACATTTTTTCACTTCAGTGAAGCATTACCGTACAAAAATGTTCAGTTACATCTAGGATCAATATATTTTGTATTTATTTATACAGTTACATGTCCACCTGATGACAACATACTCTTATACATTATTGCACTGCATTATAACCCCACAGTGTGCTATGAAGCACAGATTACTATTTTATGTCTACTAAAGAAAATACAGTAATTTCAACCATTTAGCTGTTGAAATGTGTTCCATGTTTACATGGGGAAGAGCAGGAAGCCGCTGAAGGTGTTGTAGTTCATGATGTCAATCATTGCAGACCAGCTGTTAGCCTGTAACTCAACATAGACATTTCTCCCACCTCCAGAGAATGACCACTGCGTTGCTGCCACTGTCATGGGCATCGGTTCCTACAGTGTCCCAGACAGACACACCTCTGGCCATTCTTTGTCAAACACACCACAGAATTAGGGGGGCATTCACGTTGTTCATCATCGTGAAATGGAAGTAGTACATTCCTTTGACCATTGCAGTGAAGATACCTGTAGGGACATAGCATTTAGTTTCTAAACACAGCACCACACAACATGATGCAACACAAACAGACAACATCTAGTACCTGTGGCAGGTTGTAGGAGCTGCCCGTGTTGGAGAAGACCTTCTTGTACTGCAGGGGAATGGGAGTGGTGAAAGGTCCCGTGTTCCCATCGGCATCGCTGTCTCCCGGAGAGTTGCGGAGAAGGCCACCTTAGGCCGGCCTGGGAGAGATACAGGATGGATGAGTTATATTGAACTGTCAGTTGTCATAATGTATTCAAAGATCAGAGGCTGTTAGAAAGTTAAATATAGGATAATCCCTATAATAGACAGAGAAGCAATTGGTGGATAGGAGTCGGTGACGCGTGAAAAGCCGCATATTACCTCCAGTTAGTCTCTTCAGCTCCTCCACTTCATTCTCACTGGTTTGTAACCGGGTCTCCAGGTCTCAGGTTATCCCCCATAGTTCCCAGTTTCTCCCCCATGGCTCCTAGTTTCTCTCCTATAGATGTCAGTTCTTTCATCAGAGAGCAAGTGTCAGATGGGCAGCATGCTTTCTGGTCCTCGTGGTCTCCTTGTGTCCCAGACAGACAGCAGCATAGTGCCAGCAAAAAGACTGCAATACCCTTCATTCTCAAACTCATGTTCTTCTGAAACTTTTCCTGCAGTACGGTTCTGCATTTTTTCTCAGTCTTCCTCTTTATAAATATGCCATCAGGAAGTAGGAACTATTTATCTGAGAAGTGCTGAACACACTTTCCTTTGCCCTTGCAAGGGCAAGGGTAAAGGAAATGTAGACGGGGTCATAGAGGAAGATAGTTCAGCTCTCAGTTAAAATGGAAAAAGGTCAAAGTATTTTTTTCCTGGATATTTATGTCATTCTTTCTGCATTGGATATCTTTGGTAAAATCATTTTAGGAGATGCACCTTTTATAGTGCATACGATAGTTATAGCATCAACAAATAGCAAATACATATAAAAGAGGGTTAACCATGTTAGGGTATATTGATAGTTGTAGTTAGTATTTATTGGGCCATTGTGTAACGATTGATTGAAATAACTTTTCATTTAGATAAGTTGTATGTTTTGATGGAAGTAGTTGATTTTGTGTCATGTATTTAATGTTTTGATTCTTAATGCATTTAATGCACCATGCAACATTATGTCCACTAGAGAGCAGCCTTTTCATTGGAGGAAGAGAAGTCAATGTGGGGCTTTTTCATTGGCTTGATATGACATATTGGTTGAGAAAAGTGCATTCTAACAGTACATTACTGTACTTGATGCTGTATAACTACATAATGTTCTTGGAACCAGTTATGAGAGGATGAATGGGTAAGGCTACCACAACATTTATTTTGGTCAGGTACACATGTTGGGAGGAGACAAGGCATCTAGGTTGGGGGGGGGGGGGGTATTCTGTGTAGATGGGTAAGAGTTATTCTTTTTTATCCATTTTGAATTCAGATTGTAACAACAAAACATGGAATAAGTCAAGGGGTATGAATACTTTCTGAAGGCACTCTAAATAGGGCACAATTTCCATATTGATACAGGATGTCTAAAAAGTGTCCGGTCAGTTTAAACCAGTTGGGTTGTGGAGACAACATACACTGTGACCTTCCTTGCCTATGCAACTTCACAGCTTTTTAAAATATGCGGCTGGGCCATGTCTCATCTTTTGTCTACGTTCTTTTACGTGGAGGAGTATCCCACCAAACTGAGAGTATAACCTTCAGTTACCCCCAGAGCACCTTCTCAACTGAAAAATAACCCAACTGCCAAGGCAAGCCAGTATCCACATTCACAACAGCAGAAAGCCTTTGCTGAAAATGTTCCTAAATCTTGATTGGCTGTGGTTTAACAGTGAGGAAGCAGGAGGGAGGAGTTGACCCTGCCTTCAGGTCTTTTGTGTTGTGTTCCTTCCTGGCTCTTACACAACTAATCCTCAAGTCATGTGCCTTCCTGGAACTGTCCTGATGGAACAGAACATTGGTAGACAGTAGATCAGGTCTACTACAGGACAACGTTCTGTTACTGGAGCTGAGTTGTTCTTTTGGCTGTTCAAACAATGCTTTCTACACATCTGTGATCCTACCAACTTTAACCTAGCTCCGTCTTGACAATAAACAGAAGACACAGTTGACAACACATACAAAATAAATGCATGAGGTACAAAGAGTATCAAAATGAGCTTTATTTAATTTTCCATTCAGACTTTTTTTTATTGTATTAGTGCCAGGAAGAAAAAGCTGACCTCTCAGATGTTTTTGAACACCGCAAAGGAGTCACTTGGTCACTTCATCTTCTGTAACTTAAATAAAAAGAAGGTCCCTTTCAAACATGAACATTTGACAACAAACATCCACTTCCATCCCAAATAAAAATAGCATGTACATTCAAGTAAATAAATTAAAGTTTCTGTAATACAAATAAATAGGTGCTTTTGTGTACATAAGAACAAAATCCAAAATAGAAGACCCAGTCTCCTGCACAAGACATGGTGAAATGGAGTTGTGAGGGTTTCAGGTGGGGATGGTGGTAGGGAGTGGGTCTTATTTCAGTCCGTGTCAGTGAGTGGGGGTCTTCTCATGCTGCTCGCCTTCCCGTTGGCGCCTCCTGGAAGGGGGCGTGGTGGCCCCTGTATAGTTTGGCTGCCCGCGACTCAAAGGCGTTCACCATCTGCTTCACCACCTCGTCAAAGAACAGGGTGGCCAGCTGGGAGTGCAGCAGAGACCTGAACTCGAAGGATACCTGAAGAGTGAAGGGGAGAAAATAAGTACTCAAATTCCATAACCATGCTGCTGACACAAGTGTCCCTATCCATCTGAGGAAAATTGTTTCCTTCGAGGACAGTTCTCAGATCGAAACGAGGGACCACCATCTGTATTCCCGATTTAATAGCTGGCAAACAGACGGAACGAACTCATTCCATTCCGCACTATTCATTATTCCTGCCAAGTCATCCTAAGGCCTTAATGAGCCTGTCCAAACGACAGTCTGTCCTCCATCTCCAAAACCCCTCACGCCATTTCCACTACAGGTAACCTGGCACAATATTTGGGTCACAAAGTTCCTGACAGGGAGTAGAGAGGGAGAGATATCGCTATGACCTCTGGCCAGCTATGTGAAGAGGCTAGGAACACTAACAACTGTACTGGATATAAATAAAACCTACATTGGCTTTACTCAACCTCTTCCTTCCAATAAAAAGTATCTATAGAGGTTGAAGAGAAATGCAAGGCCTGGTGTAAAACTAGCCCCCTGGCAGGCAACTTGATCTCAAGCCCTAAAGTTCATTAGTAATCACTTATGTTTGTGTGAGTAGACCTATGTAACATTCATAAATGTTAACTACACTAAGACGGTGTACTTCAGTGGGCTATTATCTAACCTTTGACTTTGGTGTCAGGCTGACACCAAATGAAAGTGAACTGTTCTGGTGGACAAAATGGTGGTACTCACGTGGAAGTCGATGTTGCAGGAGTCTGGTTGGTCCTCGGCTGCAGGGGCAAACCTCCATATCGTCTCCAGGTGGCTGAAGAGGGATCCGTCTGTACACACGGCCTGGGAGACAACATGCACACTCCTCATTACACACTGCTCTTGTCCAGGACATGGCCCCAGATAAAGCCTCTCTAATCCTTGCTCTATGGACGTAGGAGCACAATGTTAGCAGCTAGGTGATCAAAAAATACAACTCAGTATTTATCCCCTAGGAGTATCTAATCAATGTATTAGATGATTTAACCAATTCATCCGGTCCCATAGTACATTTGAATCCCACAAGTTACAGTACTAAAATTCCAGATGATATGTCTTCAAAGTATTCACACCTCTTGACTGTTTCCACATTTTGTTGTGTTACAGCCTGAATTTAAAATGGATTACATTGGGATTGTGTCACTGGCCAACACACAATACCCCATAATGTCAAAGTAGAATTACGTTTTTTTTTTTTAAATGTGTACAAATTTATAAAAACGTAAAGCTGAAATGTCTTGACCGTTTTGTTATGGCAAGCCTAAATAAGTTCAGGAGTAAAAATGTTGCTAAACAAGTCACTCTGTGCCATAGTGTTTAAGGGAACCTATTGGTAGATGGGTAAAAAAAAAAATCTGACATTGAATATCCCATTGAGAAGTTGTTTATTACATTTTGGATGGCGTATCAATACACCCAGTCACTACAAAGATACAGGCGTCCTTCCTAACTCAGTTGCCAGAGAGGAAGAAAACCTCTCAGGGATTTCACCATGAGAGAGTTTAATGGCTGTGATAGGAGAAAACAGAGGATGGATCAACAACAGTGTAGTTACTCCACAATATTAACCTAATTGACAGAGTAAAAATAAGGAAGCCTGTACAAAATGTTTGGTTATGTTTGGGGGCAAATCCAACACACGTCACTGTGTACCACTACATATTTTCAAGCATGGTGGTGGCTGCATTATGTTATGAGTATGCTTGTCATTAGCAAGGACTAGTGAGTTTTTTTAGGATAAAAATAAACAATTGAGCTAAGCACAGGCAAAATCCTACAGGAAAACCTGGTTGAGTCTACTTCCCGAAAGACAAAGAAAATTCCCTTTTCAGCATGACAGTAGCATAAAACGCAAGGCCAAAGAAGACGGTGAATAATCCTGAGTGGCCGAGTTACAGTTTTGACTTAAAATCGGCTTGAAAATCTAAGGCAAAACTTGGAAATGGCTGTCTAGCAATGATCAACAACCAACTTGACATAGCTTTAAGAATTTAAAAAATAATAAATGTGCAAATATTGTACAATCCAGGTGTGCAAAGCTCTTAGACTTACCCAGAAAGACTCACTGCTGTAATCACTGCCAAAGACAATTCTAACATATATTGACTTAAATAAATTATATATTTCTGTATTTCATTTTTAATAAATTTGCAAAAATATATGTTTTCACTTTGTTATTATGGGGAATTCTGTGTTGATGGGTAAGAATTATTTGTATCCATTTTGAATTCAGTGTGTAACAACAAAATGTGGAATAAGTCAAGGGGTATGAATACTTTCTAAAAGGCACTCTAAATAGGGCACAATTTCCATATTGATACAGGATGTCTACCCTCTCCTTGCTATAAACCGTGTTCTACAATGTTATCGGGGCTTACCCTGACTTGGTGGTTTGGGACAACTGTGACCTCCGAGGTGTAACGCTCCACGATGGGAGGGAACCCAATCTCCAGCTGGGCACGGACAGCCCCGTTACTTCCCTTCACAACCCGGGACTTCTTACACCAAGGGACAAAGTGCTGGTACTGGTCCACACTGGCCACCACACTGTACATCTGCTCTGGAGTGTACCTGGATGGGGAAGGAGAGGGGGATCCATCAATAAGATGCTCATAGGACTACTCAAGTACACTTGAAACAAAAATAAGTCAGGATTAAACATTGGCCTGTGATATAGGAAAGATACAATATGCTCCGGTCTATTTCAATCCAACCACATGTTAACTGAAGGGTTTTGAAGTTGAGAATTGGAAAGTGGGGCTTTAGAATCACCTCTGGTCAACAGGGGCTRACAAGACAGAGGGGCAGAGAGGAGTTGTGTATGTGATGATGTCTCACCCTAGTGTGCGGCTCTCAGAGTACTCCATCCTGCGGGCAGTGATGGAGGCAGCCAGGTTAATGAAGCTGCGGGAGGGTGTGGTTCGGAGGAGGGGGGAGGACAGCAGAAGGGTGGCACGCCGTGCTGACAGGGCCCCACAGCTGCCCAGGTGTCTGGGAGGAGGAGAAGAGGGAGAAAATGTGTTAATCTTTGGTAAAGCATACTGGTCTTATGCTCACATAGGTTAAGTCACCTGCTGTAGCGAATTTCTTTTTGATAGTCAATCTTTCCAAACTCCAGAATAAAAAAAATAACAGTTTTAAAGTATCATAACAAAGACGATCTAAATTATTTTGTCCCAATTTGGTGAAAATAGTCTTGTTGTGTGTTTAAATCCCAAACTTAAAAACAATGAGATCAGATCAAGCCCTTTCAAAGAGCTCTATAACTTCCACTATGTAGTAGGCCTATCTAAAATGGTTACTGAACTCAGACGAATTTGATGGATAAAGTAAGACACCTGCGGGGTATGAACAGAGCATGTTGACTGCACCGTGTGTAGGAGCCTAGAAGACCTGCCAGAGGGACCCCCTTCCTCTCTCAGTCCTGTGACTCAAGTGACTCAACATTCCAATACAACATCTCACATTGGCCCGCTCAAAAAACATTGCCATACAAAATATCTCACTGCTTCAAAAATGAAACCCCCAGCTTCTAGCCAAATTGATAGCCTTCCCTACATAATCACCTAGGCCAGTCCTTCCTGAACTTTTTCACTCATGCCCCCATTGCCACGGGAAGATGTTTGCGGTGGCGTGAGCTGCAGATGGCTGTATCGCACCCCTAATACAGGAGTAGTAAAGGCCTAAATATTTTTTTTTAAGGGGGCCCTACTTCCCACGGATATGCATGCCCCCCTTTCATCATGAGGGAACATCTCCTGCCCCCCCCCTTCAAATGTGTATTCTAAACATAATACAGAGGAATGATTGATTCTGCTGGTCAGAGTCTGGGAGACAGGTAGGCTGCCTCTTACTGGGGAGAGAAACAGACATTTTGGAGCCTACTGCCTGACATTCAGATAAACAGACATTTTCTAATTCTGTAGCCGAATGTACGCCAATAAAGGACAAACCGTTAACAATCGCGAGATGTGCATCTTGTCACTTAGCAATAGAAACTTTCTCCATTTGGATATTTTTTTCTTTTTCCATAATTCTTAACATGTTCAATTGTACTGCACTATTATTTGTTCCAAATTAGCTCAGGATTTTACCAAACTTTAATTGTAACCGGAAATCCATCTAAATTCTCTACATTTTTTGTTTTGTTTCTTATTTTGTTAGTTTATCATCTACCTCTCTGCTGCCCCCCTGCAAACCCTAGGGGGAGCGTCTCAGATTTAAAACATATTATTTTATGTTAAAAAAAAATATTGCCGTTCTATTCAACCATTGTGAAAAATAAATAAGCCACAGGCTACAGTTGGTGAATGATCCAAACAGTCTACACGCCGCCGGTTTTCGTAAACATGCTGGAGGATCGCTCACCGGCATTTTTGCACTTACCTGATATTTGTTCTGTTGGGATTTCCTCGTATAACTTTTGAAGAGTGTACTTCAGACATCTCAACCAGTGCCCGGAAAAGAAGAGGGGTGGTTTTGATGGCCATGCTAGAGGTTTGTGGAAATGCAAATTCTCAAAAGTTTGAAGAGAAGCGTTTACTCCTCGGCTTTGTCCAAGGTCTGCTATAAAATCATGTGTCACTCAGGTTGCATAAGTTGGACCAATAATGTATGACGTGAGGGGGGTGGGGTCTATGTCAGACAACCAATCGGAACGAAAGATGTTCGTGTTATAGGCATTGAGTATTCATGTTTGATCAATCAGTCATCAAGCTGTAAATTCCCATACAGACCATTCATTATTTTGGGTAGTTTCCGTTTCGTTTCCGTTCCGTTCTATCTCTCTCTCTCTCTCTCGCATACACACACGCACGCACTCTCATTCAGTTGCCTACTGCAGGTATGAAAACTATATCATGCTGTGTATTACCTCATTGACTTGACATTCAGGGCGGGCGGCATCTTGCCGGGGGCTGCACGGAGCGCCGGAATGGTGACATTTGCGCGATCGGTTTTCTATTGCTCATTTGCACTTCGCGGTCAATGATATCATGTCACCGTGTGGGACTGTGGGTCAATTAACCTTGTCGGAGTGGGCGCCCTGATTCTAGTTTGTGAGCTGGGCAGGCTGCTGCCTGGGAAGGTCTCCCACTCAGAAGTACGAGATGGGGAGGGGGGCGGGGGTAGGTTGACCTCAGGTCTCCCCACTGGAAGCCGAAGGTATGGGAAGCGGGGGAATCTATCAAATAGCTCACCTCTATCTTTGTACAGTACTAATGCAATTAGTAAAATCAGTCACACTACGAAATGCTACCAAATAAAACACAATTCATTCATAATACTGTGAATATTTAGTTTCACAGACATATTGTTGCATTTTTTTCTGGTTTGTGCGAAATCGTTAAGAATAATCTAAAAGCAGTCTGCACACCACCAAGGTGAATTGGTTTAGTCTTGACCCTTGGTTGAAAATGTTTGGGGATGGGTAATGTATTAATGCTCGAGAGCCAAATCAACACAAAAAGTTTCTATTTGTCTTTGTTACTTCTTTTTGATATTTATGAGTCTTATTTTTGTATATCTTTTTATATTTATATAGTTTTAAATGGTATCATTAATATTATATTACTAACTTCTGTGATTATTATTATTTAACCATGCTGGTCATTTATGAACATTTGAACATCTTGGCCATGTTCTGTTATAATCTCCACCTGGCACAGCCAGAAGAGGACTGGCCACCCAGGGAGCCATACAAGCTAGAACTGTCACTGGGCTGGACATAAGTAAAAAGTGGCTGGGTCAACATTTCCAGTAAAAATACAGCACAAATTCCCCCCCAACATATTTCAGTGAAAATTTGCGCAATCACATTGCATAATTTAACACACAACACAGGATAAATGTGACCAGAAAACACCACAAATTTCCCTTGACAAACGAGCCCATTATTATTGCAAAGTAGTCAGCGCAAATGCTCAACTGCACAACTACACAACCGCTTACAACATAATGAAATATACAACATGTCTATCACCTACATATTCAGAGAGAGAGGGGAAGAGAGAGCGAGAGAGATCTACAGCACAGGCGCAACAGGTGGATTCAGGACCATGGTCAGCGCATTGGCCAGACACCAGCTCGGCACTGGATTGGAATATGCGCTAACAATTTATTGCGCAAATAAGCAAGGAAAAATAGAAAGCTCTGAAGGTGTTTTCATTAAGCCCAAAAGAGCACAATTTTTACCAAACGAAAACAGCCACACACAATACAATACAAAGCCTTTAGGGTTATACATTGAACTGTATGGCAGGTATGAAATGACTAGCTCACTTGAATCAGCAAACATAAACTTGGCCTACCAAGGCAGGCATGAAAACATGAAATCATCATACATGGCTGTCGTAGCAATTTCCTGTATTACTAAATGAGGAGAGTTACAAACCACACACCAGTCAGAGTTATACTTAAACTTCATCTTTAATTATATGAGCTTCACCATAGCCCTTTGACTCTCAGATCAATTCAGTGTCTATAATGAATTCTGAGAGTCCCTACAGTCGAATACAAAGATCTTTTATAGCCAAGATACACCCCTCTCAACTTACATGACGAACCACAGATCTTAGGAAAACTTCACAAAGGGCCTTTTACTTGAGAAAGGAGTATCCCATAGCCAGATAGCATTAGCTATAAATTATCGTTCAGTTTGGTCTCTAAGACGAGGTTCTAATCTCGTTCCTGGTACTTCATAGTACCAAAACATTACCTCATCCAAGGCATAACTCAATTGTCAACTCTATATTCTCCCATCTCAAGTAAACCCCCTCTTCTCCCCACCCCTGGACAAGCTCACTGAGGGGAGTGAGACATGTAAAAGACAAGCCTGACCTCTCCCCTCTCTGGGCTCCAAGTGTCTGAGGCCTAGCTGAGAAGGGAAAAGTGCAACTGTCAACAGTATAGTCCAAAGGGAGACATTCTAATGACAAGTATCTCACATAAGCATATTATGTAAATAAAACGTCTTCTATGTTACCCAACTAATTCTGATTCATTCTCCTCATGGCCTAATATCGGGTATGAATTGTCACAACCTGATCTGTTTCACCTGTCCTTGTGCTTGTCTCCACTCCCTTCCAGGTGTCGGCCATCTTTATCATTATCCCCTGTGTTTTCTGTCTGTCTGTGCAAGTTCGTCTTGTTTGTCAAGTCAACCAGTGTTTCTCTCAGCTCCTCCTTTTCCCAAGTCTCTAATTTTTCTCCCCCTCCTGGTTTTGACCCTTGCCTGTCCTGCCTCTGAGCCCGCCTGCCTGACCACTCTGACTGCCCCTGACACGAGGCCGCCTGCCTGACCACTCTGCATGCCCCTGACCCTGAGCCTGCCTGCCGTCCTGTACCTTTGCCTCCTCTGGATTACTGACCCCTGCCTGCTCTTGACCTGTCTTTTTCCTGCCCCTGTAGGATTATTAAGCTGTTGTTTATTTGACGTTGTCTACATCTGGGTCTTACCTTCAAACCTGATAGTACGAACTGGCCATGACTGACCCAGCAGACCCGGAACAGCTGCGCAACACCATCTCCTCCCAAGGAGACACCATCGGTTGGCACAAAGAATTGCTTCGTGGCCTTGTGGAGGGGGTCCAAACGTTGGCTGAACGTCATGACCGGGCTTTGGACATTTTGCTGGCGCAATTCTGAGGGTTGTCTGGGAGGCAGCCTACCACGGTGGTAACCCCACAGCCCCTTTGTAACTCAACTGTGAGCAGCGCCGTCTCATCAGTCACTCCAGCTTCTCGGGAGCCCCGCTTACCTCCCCTGGAACGCTTCAATGGAGAGTCGAGCACCTGTCGGGCGTTTCTAGCTCAGAGTGCCCTCATCTTCGAGCTTCAGCCCTCCTCCTTCCCCCCAGATCACTCCAAGATAGCCTACCTCATCACCCTGATGTCAGGGAGGGCTCTCATCTGGGCTACTACTGTATGGGAACAACATCCGGCCATATGCGTTGGCCTGGAGGGGTTCGTGGGAGAGGTGAAGAAGGTTTTTGATGCCCCGTTCTCTGGGAGAGAAGCTGCACGTAAGCTATTCCAGCTTCGGCAGGACTCCCGCAGTGTGGCCGACTATGCGGTGGATTTCTGCACGTTGGCAGCGGAGAGTGCTTGGAACCAGGAAGCGCTGATCGATATGTTCCTACACGGCATCTCGGAGGAGTTACCTACGGATCTCGATTCCCTCATCGCTTTGACCATCCGAATTGATGGCCGATTACGGGAATGGCGGAGGGAGGGGAAATTCGATTAAGCTCGCTATTCCAGGGATTCCACCTTGCCTCCGAGTCATCCCGGAAGTCCCCGACGATCCCGTTGCCGAGAGAACCCGAGGCTTCCTGCCCTCCCCCGAGAGTCGCTGAAGACGGCTGAGTCACCGCTTCCTGAGTCTATGCAACTAGGCAGAGCTGAGCTGTTGCCAGCGGAACGGCAACACAGGATCAACACAAAGAGTTGTCTGTATTGCGGGACTTTGGGTCATTTTGTGGCCTCTTGTCCTTTAAAAGACCAGGCTCACTGGTAGGAGCGAGTACTCTGGTGAGCCATATGGGGAACTTTTCTGCTTCCCTTGCTCGCACCCCTTTTCATGCCATTCTGCTGTGGGGAAAGCAGTCTAAATCTCTCCGGGTCCTCATTGACTCTGGGGCCGATGAGAACTTTTTGGACGCTACCCTGGCTTCCGAGCTGAACATCCCCACTCAGCCCCTCTCCATTCACATGGATGTTAGAGAGCTGGACGGGTGCCCCTCATAATACCACTCCCATAAACCTACGGGTGTCAGGGAATCACATTGAGACTATTCAATTTCTGCTCATCAAGTCTCCTCAGATTCCCATGGATTTGGGATTCTACTGGCTCCAGTGACCACAACTGGTCTACGGGTGCCATCATGGGCTGGAGTCCGTTCTGCCACGCCCATTGTCTGAAGTCAGCGCAGCCCGCCCCGGGACGGCTTCCTGTGGGCTCGGAAGGTGCCCTGGACCTCTCCACCATCCCAGCGGAATACCAGGACCTCCGGGAGGTGTTCAGCAAGGCCCGGGCAACGTCGCTTCCGCCGCACCGACCCTATGAATGTGGGATTGACCTTCTCCCTAGCACCATACCGCCCCGGGGATGTCTGTACTCTCTGTCGGGACCAGAGACTCCCTCTTCCTCTCCCACTGGCGCAGGGTTCTTCTTCATGGAGAAACAAGACCCTGTGCCCGTGTATTGACTAC
Source organism: Salvelinus sp. IW2-2015 (assembly GCF_002910315.2). NCBI lineage: Eukaryota > Metazoa > Chordata > Actinopteri > Salmoniformes > Salmonidae > Salvelinus > Salvelinus sp. IW2-2015. Next base: position 6,675,666 of record NC_036860.1, read on the forward strand.
CGGGGACTCAATGACGTTACGGTTAATAACCGTTACCCACTATCACTCATTTCCTCGGCCTTCGAGCTGCTCCAGGGGGCCACTGTGTTTTCCAAGCTGGATATACGGAACACCTACCACCTGGTGCGGACACGAGATGGGGACGAGTGGAAGACTGCCTTCAACATGGCCAGCGGCCACTACGAGTATCTGGTCATGCCTTTTGGCCTCACCAACGCCCCTGCCGTGTTCCAGGCTCTGGTAAATGATGTTCGCCGTGACAAAATCCCCATCTGTGGCTTTTTGAAAAGTTAACATAACTCATGACTAGCTATTGCAGGAGGGGGGGGGGGGGTGTGTGTGGTACCATATGATTGCGAAACAACATTAGATCCCAGGAACCTCCTATGCACGGGTGGGCCAGTGTTCAATCTCTGAACCTCTGCCCAGACTGGCCCTTCCCTGGCTTTGCCTCAAATTCCAGTGCAGTGTCCTCAACACTGTCATAGTGATGCTCTTGTGGAGAGTCAAAGTCCAAATCCACCATCCATGATGTGGGTGGGTGTTTCATGACGGTGGGGATAACTGAGACAGGAAGACGACATGTCTGGTTATGATGCAAACCTGGACTTTGGGACACTGCCTGGTACACTATCTCCAACTGTGGGTTCAAACAAACTCAGGGCAACTTGCAAATGATAGCAGGTTGACATGGGTCACATGACATGACCTACTGTACTGCAGGCTAGAAAAAACATCCATATTGGTATTACCAAATGCAACATTGCTTTAACCCACTATTTGATTAAAATAATTGTGGCTATGCTGTGTGTTGACCTCCCACATTAATTCATGTCCTATAGCTTAGGCTACTATAAGGCCAGCTATACAACTGTTAGGTAATTCATAATTAAATGGTTAGTGGTAACATAGCCATAAGTGGAAGAATTAGGTCACATACAGGATCATCAGGCCACTATTAGGCCAGCTTACCAAACAGCGATCAGAGATGGCATATACTGTACATATACATAACTCAGAGGCTAGCTCGCTCTGTGCTGTAATGGTAGGTTCTTAGACTAGCATTTTGGCTCTTGGGTGTTAGAGCCTCACACTCACACTGTACTTTACATAACCCACAGAGCGTAAAATAAGACCTAGTTTGCTCTGTTGAGAGTGGAGACATTTTGTGTCAGCTTTTTGTGCCAGTTTGGGATGGAACGAAACAGGAGCCTCATGTGAGAGATATATTTGTCTTTAACTTTTTTCATAGGCTTTTAGAATTACAGTGTACCTCATTGTTTTCATTAGACTCAAATTCAAAGTAAAAAACAACAACAATTTGACCATTGTCCGCAACGATATATGGCCTTCACAAAGGAGACAAAACAAACCACCACTTACAGTGACGTCTTTACGCTTTAGAGACATTATCATCAGTCCCCTTGCTGTATGTTTTACGTAGTTGTGACAATTATTTAACTTTATAGGCTTACCCCTCATTCAAATCAGGATCTGTATCAACAAGCCAACACGATGGATAGGATTACAGTATATGCCACCTGGTGGCCAAAATTAAAAACATCTGTCGACTCATGTTGGATCATGTGAGAAACACTCATATTTACAGTAAATCACTGAGTAACACAGCTTATGACACATAAACAGGTTAAACAAGGGTGTTGATGAGTAGCTTGTATGCGGTCTCTTGGAGGTTGAAATCTCCTCCTTCAAACTGAAATAATTGTCATCAGTTTTCGTGAGTCACAACATGGACCTTAACCAGAACCACAGAGACTGAAATGTACCTCGTTGGGAACAGAACATCATGTGTGTGTGTGTGTGTGCTGTCTCTTATACACATCTAGATGTGTATAAGAGACAGGTGTGTGTGTGTGTGTGTGTGTGTGTGTGTGTGTGTGTGCGTGCGCGCGCAGACGTTCATATGCTTTGTTTTGTTCAGCTGTTTGTCACTTTGTAGCAATGTTTGGAGAGGAAGGCCAGAAAACCTCTTCTGTTTTTCCTCTGGGTTAGAGGTATTTCAAACATGTCCATGAAACAGGTCACAGAGCTAGAAAATCACATGAGGGAGAGAGTCTGTACATAGTTCAATGTCAGAACATTGTGAACTGGCAGGGAAAACATACTGTGTTGGGGAGAAGTGAACTACACTTAGTTCAAGTAGTTCAAACTACATTTTGCAGTAGCTTGGTGGTAGTTGAACTTAATTAAACTATTGGTAGTGTTATTGACTGCTTTTTAGCATGTGGTGGTGTAGCAACTTTAACTACTGGAACTACACACTACTTCTTTTGCAAAAATAAAATGATATATGGGTGAAGTAGGCAAGAATTTCCTTTGTTTTTCGACATCAGACCTGTCTAATTCTCACTTGAAACATCGTTTTGTGTTTAATACACTAAATTAGACATTCTGTTGTGACCCTAGAGTGATCTGCCCTTGCAATTTGTCATCTATGACATTTAGATATGATAATTTATCACAAAGTAGTTTGCATGTAGTGAACTACTTTTTCAAAGTAACTTTTGTTAAGTAAAATACATTTTTGTTAAGGGTGGCTTAACTTCTTCCAGTGTGAAGTAATTGTTTGCTTAACACTACTAATGATTGACACAAACAATGAAATACAAGAACAGTTTCTCTCATACGGGCAGAACATGATAAATGCCTTGCTTGTCAAACCAATCATTGTCTTGGAATGAAATCTCTCCCTGACATCGCGCTCTTCCCCATGATAATCATCAATAGAAAAAAAATGATGTTCAAAGGAAATATTGTGCAAGCGAAATGTTGGTATGTTTAGACGAGTGCCAGACAGACAGGGCCTGATAATCTGATCTGAGTCCTTGAGTTAGCCTTATCTAAAGGCCTGGCAGCTGACTGGGGGTATAGTCTGTCACAGCCGGAGTAGGGCTGGTTGAACTGAACACACACACACACACACAGACATGGGGGCACACACGGTGGGCACACACAGGCATACGGGCATACACACATTTGTGAGAGAGTGACCCAAGAAGTAAATTGTTGGGTGGAATAATACCCATGACAGTTTCATATCCCTGTCATGCCCTTGAGAATTTGATCACACCCATGAAACACCAGTCAGCAACAGAGGCTTGTGGGAGGGAACAGTACCAGCAATGTGTGCCATAATAAAATATATGAACCCAAACACAAATACAGTATAAGTGCAAAATATTATTATATATATTTTTTTTTATTTAAACATCTAATCATGGAGTCGGAGGTTAAAAAAAACTAAACGAATTAAGAGTTTCATTCCAAAACGCTATATATCATTTTCATAAATGTTGGTAAATTAGCTTTTATTGTTTAGAGAAATTATAAAATAGATTGGTGTGATTTTTCACTATCTAATCATGCCATGGGGTTGCTCAATGACAGACATGAATTTGTTTAAAATCTATCTAATAATTTAATTTCAGAGAGCAGGGCAATCATTGTCCGGCAGGTAAATTTCATTTTTATAGTTGAAAAAAGGGAATTTTGTTTCAATATTTGATCTTAAAAATTACATTTAGTGGAATTCTATTGGGGAAAATATGTGTTTTTGTAATTTTCCAAACATTTTAAATTGTATTCATTTCCATGTCGGCTCTCTGGCCGGAAATGCCCTTGTCTGGCGCAAAGAATCACAATTTCAAACTCCACCAAAAAGTAAAAAAATTCTAATAACTGGCAAAAATGTATATTAACTGAAAAGTATCACATGTAGTTTCTTGCAATAGCCATCTCTGACTTTAAGGAATATTTCTCTAAAAACTGTGATTTCTACAAAATGTGTCCAGAATTTTGGTCAATTCCATCAGATTTGTCTAAAATCCTAAATGAATCAGAATTTAACAGATTCAGCTATACCATGATATTCCCTTCTTCATCTCCTGATTAACTGTAGTGTGACAAGACCACCCATGATCTGAAAGTTCTCTAGTTGTGATAGATTTAAACAAACAATATTGATATCACCATGGTCACAACCATAACCTGTCAACTCCATCTACATTATATATTAAGATAGAATATGAATTTTGGTTGAAATACGTAGGCTTTAGAGTCATAAAGTAACTGAGAAAAAACTAAATTGGTATTTTGTATAACACTTGAATGAAGAAGAAAAGAAGCCATAACTCCGTAAAACATTCTGTCATATTTTTGTCAAACATCAACTCTGTCAGAGTGCTGAAATGGTAGAATGGCTATATTTTGTTGTGCATTGTTAAATAAATGATTTACTGTATTTTTACAAATGTTTGAATTTAACTTGTATTTTTAAAGACAAGAATATGTCTGTTTTGAGTTTCTGTTGTCAACTCTGTCAGTGGCTTGTCAACTCCGTCACTGATTGCTAAGATGGATTTTTTTGTAAATATTCAGGAAAAATATGTTCATCATTGTCCTGCAATATATGTCAACTATTGAAGTACAGTACTTGCTGTGCTAGACATGCTTTATAAATCTTGTTTTATGTTCTGAATTTAGAAAAACGTGCCAAATGCTAACAAAATTAGCCCTGGTACATTATACAGTAGTATAAAACAAAACAAAAATACATTTGAAGATTTGTATTACATATTTGAATAATCTAAGGTTAGACTGAAACAACCAATGTCCTTAAACGCTTGTTGGACAATAAATATACAAATAAAATGCCTTTTATGGTGTCTGACTAAGTTGAGAGAAATACAGTTAGGTGCATTTTATGAAAAAGGTTTTAGTTAGGAGGTTGTTCCTTTACGTTGTGTGGTAGCTGATACTTTGGTTTATAAACATTTATATTTCAAATGTTGTTAATCTTAAGAAAAATATTTGTAAAAGAAAGAGTTGGGATTGTCCCGTCTTTCAAGAATCCCTGAGAGACACATTCACCTCACTCTCAGATAAATGAGTAGTACTGCTAGGTTTTACACAGTCAAATGTAAAAATAACTAAATTTTTTATAAAGAACTGTATGAATGATACATTTGTGACATCAATATTTAAAAAATATATTTTAAAAAGCATTCAATACAGTAATATAAGATGTACATATTTTACATTTTAATAATTTAGCAGATGCTCTTATCCAGGGCGACTTACAGTAAAAGTGCATTCGTCTTAAGATGGCTCGGTGAGACAACCACACATCACAGTCCAATATACAGGATACAATCATTTAATTCCATGCTAAACAATGGATATATCGAGATTTGCAAAAAAATACGCATTTTCATACACATACAATAAAATCTAAGAACAGCAATATCTTACACACACATGAAGGTACCCATTATCATTTCTGATTGGTGGATATAGAGTTTTGGAAATAAACTCTTCAAATGTATAAGAAAGTTGTGACATGATAGCAAAACCTCCACCTCGAAGTTGGTGGTTGAACACTGTGTGTAAAGAAGACGATTTTGGCTATCTATGTTGTTTGCTGAAATGATGTCCTTGTGTGTGGCTCCAATGCAAATCATGTGTATAGCCTATATACAGCCTATGTACAGTCCAAAGTTTGGACACACCAACTCAGAATAATAGTGAAGAGATCAAACTATGAAATAACACATATGGAATCATGTAGTAACAAAAAAAGTGTTAAACAAATCTAAATATATTTTATATTTGAGATTCTTCAAAGTAGCCACCCTTTGCCTTGATGACAGCTTTGCACACTCTTGGCATTCTCTCAACCAGCTTAATGAGGTAGTCACCTGGAATACACATCAATTGACAGGTGTGCCTTGTTAAAAGTTAATTTGTGGAATGTCTTTCCTTCTTATTGTATTTGAGCCAATCAGTTGTGTTGTGACAAGTTAGGGGTGGTATACAGAAGATAGTCCTATTTGGTAAAAGACCAAGTCCATATTATGGCAAGAACAGCTCAAATAAGCAAAGAGAAACGACAATCCATCATTACTTTAAGACATGAAGGTCAGTCAATGCGGAACATTTCTAAAACTTTGAAAGTTTCTTCAAGTGCAGTCGCAAAAACCATCAAGCGCTATTATGAAACTGGCTCTCATGAGGACCGCCACAGGAAAGGAAGATCCAGAGTTACCTCTGCTGCAGAGGATAAATTCATTAGAGTTACCAGTCTCAGAAATTGCAGCCCAAATAAATGCTTCACAGAGTTCCAGTAACAGACACATCTCAACATCAACTGTTCAGAGGTGAATCAGGCCTTCATGGTCAAATTGCTGCAAAGAAACCACTGCTAAAGGACATCAATAAGAAGAAGAGATGTGCTTGAGCCAAGAACCACGAGCAATGGACATTAGACTGGTGGAAATCTGTCTTTTGGTCTGATGAGTCCAAATTTGCGATTTTTGGTTCTAACCTCCGTGTCTTTGTGAGACACAGAGTAGGTGAACGGATGATCTCCGCATGTGTGGTTCCCACCGTGAAGCATGGAGGAGGAGGTGTGATGGTGTGGGGGTGCTTTGCTGGTGACACTGTCAGTGATTAATTTAGAATTCAAGGCATACTTAACCAGCATGGCTACAACAGCAATCTGCAACGATACGCTATCCCATCTGGTTTGTGCTTAGTGAGACTATCATTTGTTTTTCAACAGAACTATGACCCAAAACACACTTCCAGGCTGTGTAAGGACTATTTGACCAAGTTGAGTGATGGAGTGCTGCATCAAATGACCTGGCCTCCACAATCACCTGACCTCAACCCAATTGAGATGGTTTGGGATGAGTTGGACAACAGAGTGAAGGAAAAGCAGCCAAAAAGTGCTCAGCACAACTCCTTCATGACTGTTGGAAAAGCATTCCTCATGAAGCTGGTTGAGAGAATGCCAAGAGTGTGCAAAGCTGTCATCAAGGCAAAGGGTGGCTACTTTGAAGAATCTCAAATATAAAGTATATTTTGATTTGTTTAACACCTTTCTGGTTTCTACATGATTCCATATGTGTCATTTCATAGTTTTGATGTTTTCACTATAATTATACAATGTAGAAAATAGTAAAAATAAAGAAAAACCCTTGAATGAGTAGGTGTTCTAAAAATGTTGACTGGTACTGTATGTATAAAGTAAAGGGTTATATTACATTCCATAGTTCGATGGCTATTTTTGTTCCCCTTTCCCATTGGTTGAGAAGATGATCTTGCTCATATTTCTGATGTACTGGGACCCGTCCAGTGCTGAGATCTTAGGGCTGCTGAGCGGAATGAGGGCATTGTTGGTGTAGTATCTGAATGCAGGGTTCGATGACTGGATGGCATCCAGAAATACCTGTATTGAGAGGGGTCCAGCTATTAAATCTACTCATCAGTACTACTTACACTTCCATAGAAAATCTATAAATATCTAGTATCATATACATACGTATGTACATGCAGTATGCTCTGGAGACAGGGATGAGCACCTTATAAGATCAGCTAAATAACTAATAGATGTCAAGTAAGCAGTACCTGTACCTTCACAATATCCTCTGTGTCCTGAGCTGCGTTCTGGAACACCATCCCACAGTGTTGCAGGTACGTGTCATAGAGGCTGCGTGTGTGGGCGTCGACCTGCTGCAGCGAAGTGTCCCCTGGCTCTGCCCTCTGCAGGTTGTCCAGGAAATCCGTGTTGACAGGGCCGCACTCAATAAGACTCACACTGCATGATGGTGGATGGAGTCAATCAGTACCAATACAGTGCACATCCAAAATGAAACACTAACAAAGGGATACATGAGCTGATGACCTCTGTCTGGACTCACTGGATGTTGAAGTGCTGCAGGAGAATGGCCAGACTCTCACAGGCGCCCTCTACTGCAAACTTACTGGCACAGTACACCTCATTAAAGGGGAGTCCTAYAATACAATAAYACACAKAGATATGTGAYTATCATGGCAATAAATACTAAACAAACCMCCAAATCTGACCTCAGAGCAGTGTCTAARGGYAATTTCATYCCAYTCCYCCYCCTGTCACYCCAGCCCTGCTCTCTCTCTCTYACCCTGTAGCCCACCGATGCTGCCAGTGACCAGGATGCGTCCATGGCCCTGGGCCTTCATCCCTGGTAGGAAGGCCTGGATGGTGCTGATGGTGCCCAGGAGGTTGACCTCCAGGATCTGCCTCATGGTGGCCAGGGACTGGGCCTCGAGCGGCCCCATCAACCCCACACCAGCATTACACACTGTCAACATGAATACCACAGATAAACAGAAAGCCAGAGCACATGACATACTGTATGCTGTACACATGTAAAGAAATTGTCGTTGATGTAATAATATGAAGGACATCTGTTTTTCTGTTTCGCACACACAACCACACACACACACACACAATATAACACTGTTACTGTAAGTCATGACTCTGGTCATACCCAGAATGTTCACCCTCTTCTCCCTGACCCTGTCCCTGGCATCCAAAATGGACCGCTGGTCAGTGATGTCCATCTGGAGGATGTCCAGGGTGTCCTTGTGCAGGCCCATCACACAGTCCAGCAGACGCTCCTTCTTGGCAAGATTCCTCATGGTGGCATAGACTAAACAGAGTTGATATCAGTGGTCAAGGACATCAGAGACTTCGCCATCAAAGATTTAGCATTAAACATGTACGAAACAAAACAGATGAAATACAGGGCTTGACATTGACATTATATTGTCACCATAGTTTCCAAAACTAGAATTTTCTGTAATTAAATTGTGACGCAGATAAACCAACCAAAACCTGTTTCTAATATGTGGATGCCGTGTAGTAAACTGGCATAAAACTCAGACAGCTTACTGCTCAAAGCATTTATGCAACAAACATATCACGTATTGTACCCACACTGTTTATTGCATGATCTTACGGCACTGAATAAAATAAACGCTTTCTGTACAGTGATGCCCTTGCAAGTCAGTAACTGCTTACCTTTGTACATTTTCGCTGGATCCGAGGCCAGCCGGACGGCCAGACTGAGGCCTATCCCCGAGGAGCATCCTGTGATCAGCACCACTGTCTGCTCCATTGGGCTGCTGGTCTACACGTCTTCTGGGTCTGGTAGCTAACAGAGAGATGAGGTCTGAGGGAAGGAGACGAGGAGATACACGGAGCAGCTCTGTAGGGCTTGATGAGGGGTGTGAGATGAGATGGTATGGGAAGAGATACAGTTTGTGTTGTTTGTTGATGCTCAAAGTCATGTTTTCACTGTCATCCCTATCACAAGGTCCCTAGAATGTAAACATGATCTCATTTCCCAGCCCAGGATGAAGTTTTGCTAGGCCAGGTGTTCCCATGAGGTCTGTCTGTGGCCATCAACCCATCACCCGAGCCCTTTCACTCCCTATTTGGTTCAAAACATTCTCTAAGACCTAAACCTTAACTGGAGTTGTGGAGCATTGAGCAAGTTGAGGAAGCTAAACTTCTAGGTATAACATTGGATGGTCACTTATCACGATCAAATCATATTGACAAAGCTGTTGTGAAGATGGGGAGGGGTATGTCTGTTCTTAACAGATGTTCTGCGTTTTTGACACCTAAACCAACTGTACTAGTTGTTCAGGCTCTGGTCTTGTCTTATCTTGTTTACTGTCCGGTAATATGGTCAAGCTGTAGCTGGCTCCCAACAGAACAGCAGGCCTTGCCCTTAACTGCACATACAGAACTAACATCAACAACATGCAGGCCAGTGTTTCCTGGTTGAGGGTTGACGAGAGATTAACTGATTCTCTTCTAGTTTTTATGAGAAATATTATTGTGATGAAAATTCCTGATTGTCTGCATAATCAAATAACATTCAGCTCAGACACCCATACATACCCCACAAGACATAACACCAGGGGTCTCTTCACAGTCCCCAAGTCCAAAATGAATTCACGGCAACACACAGTATTATACCACACCATGATCGCATGGAACTCCCTTCCATCTCCAATTACTCAAGCAAACAACAAAATTACCTTTAAAAAATAAATTAAACAACATCTCATGGAACGGCAGGGACTGTGAGGGGACAGACAGACACACACAGACACACTCTAACACACACGTTTTTTTGTTGTTGTATTGTTTGTATTCCTTTTTTGTTGTATGGTGTGTATATGGTTGTATTTAAAATGTGTGTGACTGTCCTTGTCTATCAGTCTATCAGTGTTTTGTTACTTGTCATGTTTTGTGTTTTGTTTGTGGACCCTAGGAAGAGTAGCCGCTGCTTCTGCAAAAGCTAATGGGGATCCAAACAAACAAATAAAATAAATATGACCCACTGATAGAGACTGGAGCTTTGATTTTGTCCTCATTGTCAGCCAAACTATCACATCATTTGAAAAAAACTCCCAAACCTGAGGAAAATGATCTGGAACAATAAAGATCCCTACAGCAGTTAGTTACTTTATCCAGGAGATGGAAGCACTGTCATTATCAATGTGTGCAGCACAGGAGCCCTAGCCAGTGGGCCCTCTGGTCAGTATCTGGTCACACTCAAACCCACACTGACCACACATTCTTCTAGAATACACAGTGGACCACTAACACTCCACCTAAAACAATAATGTTGAGAACAGCCAGTGAAGAACACAAAAGGATCTTGGATAAAAGGAAGAATAGAGACATTTAGAGTATAATTAGTCTCTCGTTGGCTATACTGGCCAACTGACACCCACTATTACCAGAAATGCATTGGCTGAAATGACTACATAGCCAGTCATTTAAAGCCTGTAAACCCCTGGTAGGATAGTTATAGGGTTCGTAGTGAGTGTCATGTAGATGCTCTTTGTTTTGGAAAGCTGAAGTCTAGTGCTATGGTAGGGTAGGCTGAAACATTGTTTCAAATCCATCCTAAGAACTGTGCCATTTAAGTCCAGACCTCTAGCCAGAGGAACTAAGTTATAGCACAAATGTTAATATATAGGCCTATGCATTCTCTTGCTGGAATAGATAGCAGAGGCCAGTGCTGAAACCTTGACATTTGACTTCTGAGAACTTATGCCACAGGTTAGGAGAATTAGGTTAAGTTTAGGAAAAGGGTTAGGGTTGGTTCGGAAAAATTGAAAGTATGCATCTTAGAAATAGTTTTCACATACAAACATTATATGCCCGAACTCCAAATCATATAGGCTTCCAAATAATAACATGGTGTGGTTGAACGTTTATTTTTATTGGAGAATTTCTGCATGGCTCCGGAGTGGCGCACTGCAGCTCAGTGCTAGAGGCATCACTACAGACCCTGGTTTGATCCCGGGCTGTATCACAACTGGACGTAATCGGGAGTCCCATAGGGCGGCGCACAATTGGCCCAGCATCGTCTGTGTTAGGGGAGGGTTTAGCCGGGGTAGGCCGTCATTGTAAAATAAGAATTTGTTCTTAACTGACTTGCCTAGTAGACTTGTTAGATGCCATGAATGAATTCAAACTTGAGTTGGTTTTGGGGTGTGGTTTGATGTGGGTGTCGCTTGTGTGTGTTCGCAGGTGGGAAGAGTTAGACAAATTATTTCACCAATTAGCTTCAGCCGGCTGGTGTGCGACCTGTGGCAAAATTGTTTTCCCTTTGGATAGCCTATCTCCGGGGCTTGTTCGGGACGTCAATAAATTACACAATGTAAATGAGACAATGTTTTCATGTTGCACACCTTTTAGTCTTTTCATTAAACGCGTTCAATATTTGTATATGAATTTCTACAATTTAAAGTTGGTTTGAGGTTTTTAAGTCATTGAAATTTGGAGCTATTGGATTTTTTTTAACATATTGTCTCCTGTACATTGTGTAATTTACCGATGGTCCCTAACTAGCCCCATTGGGATATCCAAAGTCAACCCAAATTTACCACGGGCATGACGATTGGGTCACATGCAGTTGCACTCCGAATTGATGATTACTTGTGTGCTCCCAGCTGTGGCATGTGGGAAGGTTTGAAAAAACCCAACCTTCATGTACATTGTGTGCAGTCTGGAACACAAATCTCACAAAACTCCGTTTTGGACGAGACTGATGTAGTTAGAAGGTTCTTTCAATGGGGGATGGATGACTCTCTATGTGGATACAAATAGCATGGAGACTGATGACTATTTTGTAGATTTAATCATCAAGTGACCATTGTTACAGCTACTGAGGTATAAAGAACTGGGAGACTGCATCCCAAGATGTCTGACCGTTGTTTTACCCCGATTCATGGACCGTCTATATACAGGTTGCGTCCGGTTTACATGGTCCAACTTCCCATGCGCACTAGCACTTAGTGAGCACAGGGAACAGCACTAGCAGTGACGATGTCTTCATGTCATCCAAAAACATTGCAGACATTGGATGAATATAAAATGTTAACATCTTTGGCTGCAAGTAATGGAGGAAAAAAAACTGTTTCAGTGACAATTTAAATAATTCTGTGGATGTTTAGTGCACAAATGTGATGAATAAAGTGTCTTATTAGGAACTTCTCTATGTGTCGTCTATGGAAATTCTCTTTCTGGGCCGGGTGTCAGTTAAAAAGACTGTAGGAGCAGTCGAAACTGTGCTTCTACAACCAGAACCCTGGCACCTTGCTTACAGCCTGAGCTGTGCTATGTCCTGTATATTTATCATAAAATAATCCTACACTGACTTTATGATCCTATTTACACATTGTAGTCAATTTTGACAGTAGAATACATGTTTCTGACTCATATCAATGCCACATATAGGCAGTTTTCTAAGTGAGAAGTTGTTTTTTAGGGGAGTTGTTTAATCATTTTGAGTATTCACAATAATCGTAGGCCTATTATTTTAATTTACTATGTGCCTGCATCAGGTCACCTGACATTTGAGTTTGTCCTACATTTCCATTTGGAGTCAGAAGCGCATGGGGAAACGTGATATAGGTCAGTATTAAATATGGTATTCAGATCAGTGGCGCCTGGCCGAGTAATAATTTAACATAAGTGCACTATTATTATTCAATGCAAATAAACCAGGGGCTCAATCCATCACGCACATATTCGCATGGTGGTGACGGTGACCTCATCCACAATGGCCGTCTCCAGTCAACTCCTCTGGGTAAAAGAGAAATGGGGTTTGTTCATCTGCCAAGAAGGCGTCTATCCAGACAGCCCTTGATTTCCTCCGATATAGATCTCTTCCCCCCACGGCCATCGCAAATTCCAGGGCCCTCATAAGCCCACGCTCGACCACTCTGTCACTCAGCAGCGCTCCCTAAAGCCCCAAGTGGCCGTCGATTAAACGCATTCATTTTTAGCGCGGATATTTGCTGATTGGATCTGCATGCCAAGTGCATTAATCTCCACCTGTCAGAAAAGTGTACAGTACAGGCCTTGTCTCCAGAGATGGGCAGTTTTTCTGCTGCATGTATTTGAAATATGTATTTCAATTACTTCTGAGAATTTTGTCATTTATATTACACTGGGCTGAACTACACTCCAATGTATTTTGTAACAAGATATTTTCGAGAGCTGTAATTGGTATTTTCAAAATACCAATTACTTTTCTATACCATTTTTATAGTGGTTCACCATTTTGTGGCCCCCTTTCACCCTGCATTGGTATCAGAAATTTGATGACACTATGGTTTGTAGATAAGAGCGTCTGCTAAATTAATTAAATATAAATGTGTATGTAAAAATTGACAATTGCAAAGCATGCTGAGTATTATTCTAATGAGCTCTGCCCTGAAACAAGGTTTTGTCTAGAAGGGATACAGTTTTTATCAAAATTGACTTTTTGTATCAGGTTTAGGAGAATTTACGCAGCAGGTTAGGAGAATTAGGTTAAACTGTATCCCATCTAGACATGACCCTGAAACAAGGCCAATAATAATACCCAGTGTTGTAACGGCGTTCCTCCTCCTCTTCATCCGAAGAGGAGGAGCAGGGATTGAACCAAAATGCAGCGTCTTGATATGACATTATTTATTAAAGAAACACAAAAACACGAACTTCACTTGAAACTAACAAATCAACAAACGGAGTAGACAGACCTGGACAACGAACTTACATGAAACATGAAGAACTCACAAACAGGAAAATGACTACACAAAATGACGAACGAACGAAACAGTCCCGTATGGTGCAACATAGACACAGACACAGGAGACAACCACCACGACAAACAATGTGACAACACCTACCTTAATATGATTCTCAATCAGAGGAGATGAAAACCACCTGCCTCTAATTGAGAACCATATTAGGTACCCATTAACCAACATAGAAACAGAAAACATAGACTGCCCACCCAAACTCACGTCCTGACCAACTAACACATACAAAAACTAACAGAAAACAGGTCAGGAACGTGACAAGTGTCCGGAGTGACTTATAGACAGTGGTAGATAAACAACATATATCACTGTCATAGCAAGGAACCGTTACTGAGAATGGTGTTACTGTTCGGGCCGGCTACTTGCAAATGTATTTCTGTATTTTAAAATACAAAATACGTGTATTTTAAATACATTTCAAAAGAATAGTATTTTGTAGTTTATTTTAATGCATTGATCTTTATGGTATTTTGTCATTTTTGCCCATCCCTGTTTGTCTGCCAGCAACAAGAGGGCCCCAGTGATACAGAGGGTCTATTATTAGGCTACTATGCTGTTATGTGCATGCTTTGTGGTGTAGAGTGAGTCCTAAGGTTTGTAGGCCTAATAGATGCATCAGGTCATGCATAGTGTGTAGTGTGTTAAGAAAGACCTCCCATGGAGTGCTTGCATAGTGGTGTTTGTGTCCCAATTACTGAACAAACACACAGTGGGATTTGCCCTCGACACTGTCACAGGCTTTCTCTTCACCTTCATGAGAGAAGCCTGGGAGCCGAGACTAGGTTTGCCCTAAGTTCAGTATTGTCTGTCTCTGTCTGTGTGTATTATGTCTGTGTGTCCTACCATAGACTTCATAGATACTCACTAGGTGGTGATAAAGCCTCAGTTTCCAATACAGTATTTATTTTCTTTCACTGGATTGCCCCATTTTCAAGAATGATTTTTTTTTAGGATTATGATCCATGTTTGTGGATGACTGATTGTAGATTAGATTGCACTGTGTCATTTGTAAGGATTTGTTTTCCATATAGTCAGAATCAGATGATGCTACAGCCTGGTGCTTCTGTTCGTGTCCTCTCCCACTGCCCACAGCGAATTTAGGAGGGTATGGAGGTCTGGAAAATACCCCTCCTCGGCCCACCTCTACAACCAGACACAACACAAAATACACACCTCCTTCAGGAGGCCCTATGGGCTGCTTAGAGACCGAACGGTTTCCCGATGTGTTAGGCTCTGTGTATGGGTGTTTCTCTCAGTAGAAATGTGAGTGAATTTGGAGGATGTTTTGGAAATGAACAATAAATGTCTGTCTGGCACACTGAGGAAAGAGTCACTGTCATTGGTCTATGAGCAGGCTAAGCCACATAGAGTTTGGCTAATCAAACGAAGCTAAACGCATTGAATATGTAGACTAAAGTGAAAAGTCTACATTTAAAGACAGCAGCACATGCTCAATAGGATGTCCCGTGTGAGAAAGATGAGCAGAAGTGAAACAACTGCAGACGTGTTGTGGTGACTGAGGTTGAACTGAAATATCACGTTACCAAACCTTTATAGATAGCAGTGAGAGTCTGATCTCTCACAGTGAGAGTTTTCTTAAGGTGAGACTGAACAAACATTCTTGAAATGTCAAATGGCCTAACTGTGATGAAGTCCTCATGCTATATCAATTCTCATTGCATCATCTCTCATCCTAATCCTTTACATCTTTAAGGTCTGCTGCACTGTTATTTTTTTAAAATTTAACTAGGAAAGTCAGTTAAGAACAAATTCTTATTTTCAATGACGGCTTAGGGTTAACTGCCTTGTTCAGGGGCAGAACGACAGATGTTTTCCTTGTCAGCTCGGGGATTCGATCTTGCAACCTTTCGGTTACAAGTCCAACGCTCTAACCACTAGGCTACCTGCCGCCCCTATCAATATGCCTTTTATAACACTCTTATAACATACAGTCTTCCCTGCTAACTTCACCAACAGCCCACTCTCTTGCTTACATGCGTAAAACCAAAACCTGCTCTGCTGTCATCAACAGCATGTTCCTCATTTCTCAGCTCAGACGAGGGTGACATTGTGGCTGTTTATCTTGTCTGTGATTGGCTGATAGTGGCCGTGCAGGTGGCTTTGTGTCACCTGGGCAGTGTTAGAGGAAGGAGATAGGGGCTTGTTTAGTAAGGGTTTTACTTTGAGATAATGCCTCTGCTTGATTCCAATGTGATCACGTGATAGGATGATTATATCCACAACTAAATCTCTTTCCTAAACAATGAAGATGCTGGTGGCACCACTGACTATAAGTTTAGGCACAACAACAATCAAGAAAGCGTTGAATTCTTTTGGTACTGAACAGAAGCTATGTGTGATAGTAAAAAATGAATGAAAAATCTGTTTTATTGCAACGTGCAGTGAAATGTGTTGTTTTACAGGGTCAGCCATAGTAGTACAGCACCTCTGGAGCAAATTAGGGTTAAGTGCCTCACTCAAGGGTACATCGACAGATTTTTCACCTTGTCGCATTGAGTATTCAAACCAGCGACCTTTCGGTTACTGGCCGAACATTCTAACTGCTAGGCTAGTCATTCGATCTCTAAAACGTTTGTAAAAAATATGACCTTGATTTTCCTCTGATTATGACAAGGTAATAGGCACAGTATGGTACAGTACAGCCATGACTTTATGAGTTTAGATAAACATATACATCCTATATCAATATGAAGATTTTAGAATTAAGAATTCATCCCGGTATGATGCATGTTGCATCATATCATGCTGTGTGTCACGCCCTGACCTTAGAGAGCCTTTTTATTTCTCTATTTGGTTAGGTTAGGGTGTGATTTGGGTGGGCATTCTATGTTTTCTGTTTCTTTGTTTTTGGTGTGGTTCCCAATCAGAGGCAGCTGTCTATCGTTGTCTCTGATTGGGGATCATACATAGGCAGCCCTTTTTCCCACCATTAGGTTGTGGGATCTTGTTTTCTGTTTTCGTGTCTGTACCTGACAGAACTGTGCGCTTTCATTTTCACTTTGGTTATTTTGTTTGAGTGTTTTTTGAAAATAAAAATCATGAGCACTTTCCACGCTGCGCTTTGGTCCACTCCCTTCGATGAGAGCCGTAACACTGTGTTTTGCATCATATGGGTATGATTTCTGTATTTAAAAAATGACATCTTGAAAACTTGATTGCTGACAAGCAAAACGCGCTAGGACAACGTCAACAATGGACTAATGAAACAAATACGAAAATATAGTTTTGGGGTGGAATTTTCCGTTAACTTTTGCTCATTTTTGTAATAGGAAAATTACCTCAGATTTGTCTCATCCGGTTGAGACATTATCCTCTCGTGATGTTTACTGAAACTGACAGACAGAGGAGGGCATGCTGGTTACCTTTTGTCTCTGGTATCGTAAATAAAGGTATCTGACCATGCTGGACCAGCATACACACATAAAAAAAGGTTCTTTACTGCTGTGATGGTTGTGAAGACTCATCCGGTTCTTTCATTCTCTACCATGTTTTCCTTTTATGGCATTAAATGCTACACTGTTAAAAAGTTCCTGTAATTGAACGGTACACTACAGGCCACTGGTTGCAGTGAAAGTAAGGTAAACAACAAGTTACAGAATTTGTACAGCTGAATGAAGGTGTTATTGGTGTAAAAGGATAGTATGCTGCTGAATGCTGGTTACTTGAGACTATACATTTCTTGGGATTTGAACTCAGAACCGTTGGTTGCTAGTGACCTGAATTTGCTGCTACGCCACCAGGTCTGTGGGCATGACAGAGATTGTACACAGATTTAATGGCATGATTACAGTTCTGCACTTCACTAAAAGTTGCCCAGATTCAAGTAAAAAATGATCTGATTATTCGACAATGTAAAAAGAAAAGCAGTGCTCAGGGACACTTGATGTAAAGTGTGCATAAATGCCTTGGGGATTTGAACTTGAAAGCTTTTGGGTGGAAGTTTCAAGTTTGAAACTTTATTTGCCACCCGCATAGGATACAGGTGAAAAACAGTACTGTGAAACTCTTACCTTGAGAGCACTTTCCCAACAATGCAGTGCTAATAATAATAGTATAGATAATAATAGAAAATTGAATACAAAATAAAATACAAATAAAAAACACACGAACTATGATGTGAATAAGAAACATGAGAATGCAAGTATATACAGGTCACTCCCAGTACCTTATTCCATGTCCAGGGGTACGGGAGTGGTTGAGGTGAGTTTATACAGTACATAAAAAGTGACTGGTAGCAGCATATACATGTACACAGGGCTGAAAAGTGACTGGTAGCAGGAATATATAAATACTTATCATAAATACTTAATACACTAATGGTAATATATACATGTAAACAGGAGTAATAGTGACCAGTAGCAGGATAAATAGATGAATACTAATGGCAATCAATAATCAATGGACAGCAGTGTACTGGAGTAATACATCTAATCAATCATAATTTTAGCAGCAGTGTATGAGTGGGTAGAGACCAGTGGATGGTGCATTAATGTTTCAGCAGTGCCACCAGGTACATTTTCATTACCAAGAACATATATCCACACACTCAAAATTAGGGTACAGTTAGAGTACAGTGTGGTTCCCTGGGGTACAAAAAGGTCAAAGGTAAACAAAGTACCCTCAAAGGTACACATAGGAACTCACATGATACTGGTTGGTTCCTTTTAGGGTACATGTGCAGATAATCTAGTCTAAGGTACAATCATCACTGTGCTTTGAAATGTAGGTGGGGCCAATGTACTGGGTTGGTCAATTAGCATATTTGGGGGCATGGTCTAATATATCTGTATCTGTGCCAACCGTCACTGGAAGTGGTGTACCAGTTTAAGTGGTTGATGGTTTTGCTGTCAAAGGTTGAGCAGCTTTTTTTTTTAATGTATTATTATTTTTATTTTTTTTATTATTATTATTTTTATTTTTATTTACACTGGCTGTTCTGTAATTGTTGTAAGAATATGTGACATTAAAGAGCTGCACTGTTAAGTGGTTATTGTGCATTTCACAGTAACTTAATGGAAGTCAGTAGCCTGGAAGTTGCTATACATTTTTGTGTTACTGAATTGGCAACCAGCTGTCAGTAAGTTATTGTAAAATTCACAGTAACTTAATGGCCAGTTACTGATAGTAACTCACTGGCAACTAACTGCTGGTAACATACTAGCAGAGGTGGGACCAAGTCACTATTATTTGAGTCACAAGCAAGTTGCGAATCACAAAGTCCGAGTCTCAAGTCGACTCCCAAGTAGAATGGGTCGAGTCTCGAGTCAAGTCCAAGTCGTGCATTCTAAGAGCAAGTCGAGTCAAGTTTTTTCAAGTCAAGTCTCAAGTCAAGTAAAATAAAAATGGATACATGCAAACAACTTGTTTGACCACAAAGCTTTGTCTATTTATTGTGGGACCTTGTAGCAGGCACAAGGGCATGAAATCAACAGAAAGCATGGAAGGTTGACGTGCTCAGTCTGTAATTTACTGATAACCCAATGTTGAAAGTGTCATATCATAAAAAATATACAAGTAGATTTAGCAAATATACACAGGATATAGCCCAAAAGAAATAGCCTCTGTATCAGGCTTAATCTATCTGAACGGACGCAAGTAGAGGGAAAGACCGGGCAGCTTCCCCTTGATAAACCCAATCGAATCTGTCAAACAGGAGCTCAAACAAGTACACGCTGTGTATGCACAATGTTGTGCAGAGCGTTCGATTTAGCTGCTGGGTGAAAGGAGACCTCCGGCGCAGATAAAAACATTGACAATAAGTGCTGTTTTCAAAGGATTGTTAAATAACTGTTATATAAACCCTATTTGGTTTTAATATCATCATCTCTTGAAGAGCATAGTCAGAACTATACATATCTAATTATTCCACATTTAGCTCTATTATGGTCCCGTGTGGCTCAGTTGGTAGAGCATGGCGCTTGCAACACCAGGGTTGTGGGTTCATTCCCCACGGGGGGACCAGGATGAATATGTATGAACTTTCCAATTTGTAAGTCGCTCTGGATAAGAGCGTCTGCTAAATGACTTAAATGTAAATGTAATTATCAGAGTTATGAAGCAAATAACTGCATGCTTTTCATAATCAGTAAACATCAATTGGTCATGTAATTTCAGATATGTGAGGGTAGCATATCCATTTGGCATGTTGCTAGCAAACAACACAAGCAAACAACACGTGTCATTTAGCTATATTTAACTGGCTTGCTTCCACAGAGATTAGGCTTTTGGAAAGAGCATGACATCAGCAAGTCCTCGTCCTGGTAAAGTTGTCAGTCGGACTTCTGTCATCACCACTATAGATGGCAAGCAAATCAAACAATATTTTGATATAGCCATCTAGTTTATCCCCTGAAAGTTAACTTGTTAACTAGCAATATTGACGTGATTTGTTATTAGCTAGCTAGCCAATGTAGCCTATCATGTCAGTCAACAATCTTAAAACAATGTTGAAAAGGGGATGATGTTAACTTTGCTAGGTAGGCCTACATTGGTTGGAGAAAAAAGTACATTAGGTCTACTTACCACTATGTGTAGCCAACTGAACAAAGTTTTTACCGGTAGCTTGCAAAGTTAACATTATCAACTAACAGTACATTGGTACATAACAGTACTACTCCTCCCTTGTAAGGTAAACAACATCAAGTCATTTTACAACAATAACACCTTAATTCAACTGTAAAAATACTGTATTTTTACTGCTTCCCAGTCAGTAACTTAATGTCAAATTACAGGTAATTTTTAACAGTGTGTGTCATAAGCACATCTGATGTATTGTATAAGTATTACTGTGAACCTGTAATACATTTTACCTGGAACCAGAGGGTTCTTCATGAGAGGGTTCTAAATGGAACTCAAAAGTCTTTCCCTACCTACAGAGACAAATCAAAGGGTTCTATGTGGCACCCAAAAGGGTTCCCCCAGGATGTCTATTGGTTTTCATCTTTTAACAATTATATCACACCCACAGATCCAGTGGTGTAGCAGGAAATGAGATTGCTGGCAACTGCGAGGTCGACCCCAAATAATCAGAATTTTACTGGTCTGCAAAACCACACCCATCATGATCATATTTCCCAGCATGCTCTATTGCAGTTTGATTTTTAGAAACGTTTTTCAATATCTGTGTTTTTGCATGTACATTGATTGATTTATTAATCAATTAATTTATCTCATGCTACACACAAAGATAAATTACAATCATTTTCCTAAACTAATCCAATCCCGTTACTGAAATGGTAGTTCCAGTTTAGATGGTTTAGCTACAGTACCCTCATATCTTCCTTAAATTTTTATCCTGGCAGTCATTCTGAATGCAGATTGTGGGAATCCACTCTGGCAATAGGCTTTAAACAGCACTTTGCAAGCCATCATAATGTGATTTGATGCTGGTTTTGCGTTAGCTTATGCTGGTCACCAGTGTCCAAAATGAAAAACAAAAAGCGAAAAACACAACGAAGGCTGATCACCAGTGAATACACAACGAAGGCTGGTCTGCCAGGATAACCAGCTAGACCATGCTGGTCAGACCAGCATCCAACCAGCACTGACCAGCTTGAAATTTATGCTGGTCTATGCTGTTTTTTTTACACAGGGAATGTAACCACATCATAGAAATGAGTGTTTATTATTATAGAATAATGATAACCCTGGTGACAATGATGATGATTACTGGAAGGTATTTCCCTTACAGTTTGTGAATGAGACTTGTGGCCTTGCCGTGTGATTGATAGAGAGTTGATAGAGAGCTGATAAGAGATACGATATGTGACTCGTTTCAGTGACTTGGCACAACACTGGCCAAACAAGATGTAGCTACAAACAAAACGGAGTTCAGTGGTTCCAGTCTTCCATGAAGCGTTCATCCATGTATACAGATAAGATTCTAGCTACATTTTCAGATATAAGTTTAAAATGCGGTCAGAAAGCTGTTTTTATTGCACGTTAAAGCGTACTTTTGGTTAGCTAGCAAACGTTAGCTTGCTGGCTCGCTAGCTAATGTTACGTGTATGATCTGTGTAGTACTATCATTCGAATCAGAAGCCCATTTGCATTGCTAGGTATAGCCTAATGTTCGCTTGCTAACATTGAACCTAGATTGTTAGCTTTAGCTACCTGCAGATTCATACTACAGCTATGACAATGTTTTGTATTGGTAATAGTATGACTTGGGATTATGCCGGTTCATTCTTTAGCAAGCTAGCTACATGTCTAAACAAAAGACTCCACGTCCAGATTATTACATAACTCATCAAATTAGCCAGGTATGTTTGGGGGTGATTACGCCCCTTTATGTATTTCATGAACATGTGTACATGTCTAGACAATAGTGACCCATCCACTTAACTAGATGTGGCTGGGGGGTGATTATAGCATTTCCTTCACATGACCCATCAATTTAGACAAGTGTGTCGGGTAGGCATCATCTAATATTGATAAAATATTTATACAATATTTTTTATCTGGACACTTTCTCTTTTTGATATTGCTACTATGCATTTGTGAATCCTCACATGTGAATCCTTAAAGAGGTGGATGGGGCTAAGGCTTAAGAGGGTGTGAACGATGCTGAATGGGTGTAGACAAAGAAGAGCTCTCCCGTAGGTGTACCAAAACATTCAAGGGCCATTTTCTCAAAAGTGGTGTAAGAGTTTAACTTTCAAAGCAGAATTACTTTCCCACTGTTTCTCAACTGCAGTGTATGATATACAATTTTCTAGCTCTGAGTCTCTAATTTTATCCAATGTAAAAAACACAATTTAAAATTTTGCTACATGAGCCTGAATAGAGGCGGTCGGTCACATATTGTAGATTTTGGTGTGATATTGTCACACCCTGACCGTAGAGATCTTTTATGTCTCTATTTTGGTTTGGTCAGGGTGTGATTTGGGTGGGCATTCTATGTTCATTTTCTATGTTTTGTATTTCTTTGGTTTTGGCCGGGTGTGGTTCTCAATCAGAGGCAGCTGTCTATCGTTGTCTCTGATTGAGAACCATACTTAGGTAGCCTTTTCCCACCTGTGTTTTGTGGGTAGTTGTTTTCTGTTTTGTGTTTCTGCACCTGACAGAACTGTTTCGGTTTCGTTCGTTCTCTTTGTTGTTTTGTTATTTAGTGTTCCGTTTTATTATTAAATCATGAACACTTACCACGCTGCGCTTTGGTCCACTCCTTCTTCTTCAGATGGCCGTTACAGATATACGGTAAAAATGAAAGGTATTTCTCCATTCTGTGAAACCCATCAGGTCTGCAGGGACAGTGGTGGGAGATTTAAAGAAATCCCCTCTTTGAGAGAATTTTATCCAAAATGGTAAAAACCAAGGAGCTATAACTTTATATGCCTGCTTAGTGCTTCTAAACCACAAACAGGTGGTAAACGTGGAGAGTAGGAATAGTTCCATTCTTGCTACCATGGAGTAGATGGCAGGTTTACAGAGGCAGAGAGAGAAGAAAGAGCATGAGAAATGCACAGCACATTTTTCACAAGCTGGCACGGAGGGAGCAGCTTTCACTCCTCTCTGGTAAAGTCATCAAGGCCCAAACACAAGAGGAAGGGTGGAAAGAATGGATCGCTCTGAGCTAACAGACTCACTTCGAAGCACAATCAGCACTTTTATACTGTGCACATTAGATTAAATGGAATTAGTTAAATTCACATGTTTTCTAAATTACTCACTTGACAAAACAATAAAAATGGTAGCATGCCATACTGAAGTGAGGGAGCATGCCATACTGAAGTGATAATGCATGATAATAAATACGTCATAATGAAATACGTTTTCAGAACATTGATAATCTTATTGGTATTTGAAGCCGTGCCGTGGCACCGCTAATATCAATAATCTGAGAACTGGACAAATAAATGATAAATTGTACAGCTCACTGCAACTGCATTTCCAGGAAAAACATATTCGACATTCAATGGCTCCAGCAATAGTCCCCAGGGAAGCCACAGGCCAATCCTATGCCACAGGATAAAGTTAAAGGTCACTCAGATCCTGTCACGGCCATGGAGCAGAGGGTCATATATTATGAATGTGTATTTTCCCAGGGAGCCTAGGTGCAGGTCTGCAGAGTGATGTATGGGGCAACGGTGGGTATGGAAATGTCCTTTACGGGACCAGAGTCTCAGTGCGTCAGTTTTAACCCCTGGGGCCATCACAGCACCCAGCAGTTTGGCATTCCACTAGTCCAGTTTCTGTGTAGAGTCCCAGCATTCCAGGAAATGCCGGGGATTGTGTCGTGGGAAATTTCCCCCATCTACTTGAAAAGACGGCCAGCCATTCTTTATTTTCAGTTATGTTGGGGACATCCTGTTCCCGGCTTCTCTTTTAGTCCGGCAGCTCTTGAGTTTGCTCTAGGCCCGGGGCAAGCCTGTTTTCAGCCCTGAGGTCTTGGCTGTTGACTAAGTCATGGTCTGGGTCAGTGGAGGACAGAGCTAGTGGGGATACGTGACCTGGCTATGCAGCTGAAGCATCATGGTGGCTTTTCTGATGAATGAGTCTGTCAGATTGACAGGTATAAAAAATAAATGTCCGAATTAGCAGGGCTAATAGGTATCTTCCCTGTTCATTCATTACAGTGAGATCTGTCATGCTAGATGTTATACATGGGAACGACAAGCCATTTTACTTTCTGCATAGATTCATTACATCATTAAATCACAGGTCAGATCAGGTAAACCCCATACATTTAACATTCATTTACAAGTATGACATAATTCAAACCATTGTTGCTTGAGTGCATGAGACATGTACGTCAACCGTGAAAACAACAATAAGAGGACCCTGGCTCCATTTTATTAATCTTTTATTTGATTTCACCTTTATTTAACCAGGTAGGCTAGTTGAGAACAAGTTCTCATTTGCAACTGTGACCTGGCCAAGATAAAGCATAGCAATTTGACACATACAACAACACAGAGTTACACATGGAATAAACAAAACATACAGTCAATAATACAGTGGGAAAATATGTCTATATACAATGTGAGCAAATGAGGTGAGATAAAGGAGGTAAAGGCAAAAAAATGCCATGGTGGCGAGGTAAATACAATATAGCAAGTAAAACACTGGAATGGTAGATTTGCAGTGGAAGAATGTGCAAAGTAGAAATAGAAATAATGCGGTGCAAAGGAGCAAAATAAATAAATACAGTAGGGGAAGAGGTAGTTGTTTGGGATAAATTATAGATGGGCTATGTACAGGTGCAGTAATCTGTGAGCTGCTCTGACAGCTGGTGCTTAAAGCTAGAGGGGGGGAGATAAGTGTTTCCTGCTTCAGAGATTTTTGTAGTTCGTTCCAGTCATTGGCAGCAGAGAACTGGCAGGAAAGACAACCAAAGGAGGAATTGGCTTTGGGGGTGACCAGTGAGATATACCTGCTGGAGCCCGTGCTACAGGTGGGTGCTGCTATGGTGACCAGTGAGCTGAGGTAAGGCGGGGCTTTACCTACCAGAGACTTGTAGATAACCTGTAGCCAGTGGGTTTGGCGACGAGTATGAAGCGAGGGCCAGCCAACGAGAGTGTACAGGTCGCAATGGTGGGTAGTGTATGGGGCTTTGGTGACAAAACGGATGGCACTGTGATAGACTGCATCCAGTTTGTTGAGTAGAGTGTTGGAGGCTWTTTTATAGATGACATCACCGAAGTCGARGATCRGTAGRATGGTCAGTTTTACGAGGGTATGTTTGGCAGCATGAGTGAAGGAGGCTTTGTTGCGATATAGGAAGCCGATTCTAGATTTAATTTTGGATTGGAGATGCTTAATATGAGTCTGGAAGGAGAGTTTACAGTCTAACCAGACACCTAGGTATTTGTAGTTGTCCACGTATTCTAAGTCAGAGCCGTCCAGAGTAGTGATGCTGGACAGGCGAGCAGGTGCGGGCAGTGATCGATTGAATAGCATGCATTTAGTTTTACTTGCATTTAAGAGCAGTTGGAGGCCACGGAAGGAGAGTTGTATGGCATTGAACAGGCCCTCCGATTTGACACACTGAACTCTATCAGAGAAGTAGTTGGTAAACCAGGCGAGGCAATCATTTGAGAAACCAATGCTGTCGAGTCTGCCAATAAGAATGTGGTGATTGACAGAGTCGAAAGCCTTGGCCAGGTCGATGAATACGGCTGCGCAGTAATGTCTCTTATCGATGGCGGTTATRATGTCGTTTAGGACCTTGAGCGTGGCTGAGTTGCACCCATGACCAGCTCTGAAACCAGATTGCACAGCGGAGAAGGTACGGTGGGATTCGAAATGGTCGGTAATCTGTTTGTTAACTTGGCTTTCGAAGACCTTAGAAAGACAGGGTAGGATAGATATAGGTCTGTAGCAGTTTGGGTCTAGAGTGTCACCCCCTTTGAAGAGGGGGATGCCTGCGGCAGCTTTCCAATCTTTGGGAATCTCAGACGATACGAAAGAGAGGTTGAACAGGCTAGTAATAGGGGTTGCAACAATTTCGGCAGATAATTTTAGAAAGAGAGGGTCCAGATTGTCTAGCCTGGCTGATACTGATCCATACTGATCCATACTCAGAAGGTAATTGGAACATTTGATGTACAGTATCACAAATTCCAGATAGTGTGCCAGTAAACTAAATTCCAGAGAGCTTTATCTCATCCTCTCTGGCACAGTGTACCTAGCCCCAGGTGCTGCTGGGTGAGACTGCTGGGGAGCGCTCTGCCTGCTCACCTGTGATGTGGGAAGCTATAGTGACAGGGGAAACGCAGGCACAGCAGGTGAGTCAACCATAGAGATATGCACCTAATTGTTCCCTGCAGTTTAACCAGACACATTTCCACCCCACTGCACAGCGCTCAGATACGTTCACACGCTATACTCCCTCAACCAGTGCTTTCTCAACCTGCTACAGCCTCTTCCTGTCTCTTGTTCTCTCTTTCTTTTCTTCTTTCTCTTTCTATAGTACTGTATATGTCCTTCTGTAAATGTATTTGATCCTTCCTCCGTTCCTTCTCTCGCTCCCACACACTCACTATCGATCTCTCCATCTCTAACTCTGACACACTCCATCTCTCGAACAGCCCCCTCATTGTTTCAGTATAGCTGCCTGCTGCCTGGCGTGATTGTCTGTGCTCTCTCATCTATAGAAAGAGCTGATGAGTTGTGTGGACCCGAGGGCAGTGGAGTGCTCTTTCACCACCCTCCGTCCCTCTCTGTTTTCAGCTGACTCAGTGTGTAGGCATGGTGAAGTGGGTTGTGGAGGTGGTTGCGACTGTCTGAAGGACAACAGAGGCCTGTAGAGGTAAAGGTAACATGGGCACTGACACACACACACAAACACATTACTTTTGCACGTTTTGGCAAAACGTGTCTCTGCCTTCTCTTGTCTGAGGCTCTTTCCTGTGTTCTCTCTCGGTGAGTTGCAACACTTTGTTGCTAAGACCCACTTCCTCAGACACTCTAACACAGGACACAGAACAGAAAACAAACACCACATCATTCTACAATGAAATATGCTGGTGATTAGGCTTTGGCTCTGTACGATACTACAATTTGTCAGGTTTGCTCACCGTTGCTTTTTTTAAAAACAAGATCAGCTTCAAAACCATATCTCTGTTACTTTTGAACACAACAGGTGTAGACTTTACAGTGAAATGCTTACTTACGAGCCTGTTCCCACGTTAAAAAGTACACCTAAATACAGTATCTCTTTGGTACTATTTTCACAAGTACGTGGTATAATTTCACAACCCTTCGCTCAAAACTCAAAACAGATCATCAAAAAGCAGTTTTTTCCAAAACTTTAAGCACATTTTCAATTGACTAAGTACAACACACAAAATCACACGGTTACTTTTTCACCAAACCTAATCCGTGTTTCATCCAGAAATACCTTTCATATAAAGTAATTGGCTTTCACAATGTAATGCTCACAGTACTTTTCATATGATTCTCTTCTCATTTGTTTAAATACATTTGACCATCACTTAATCCAACTGAGCTTAATGGTCAATCACTTAACCGTTTGGTAAACCTATAGATTTAATGGGTTGATCACTAAACAGTTTAATAGAACCTATAGATTTAATGGGTTAATCACTTAATAACCGTTTTGTAAACCTGTAGATGTAATGGGTTAATCACTTAACCGTTAGGTAAACCTAGAGATTATAAACCGGTTTGTCTACTTTATGTGGATTTTGAGAACTACAGAAATAAAATGTGTGTTTGTAAAGTATAAACATCTAAATGACATGTGGTCAAAGAGGTGGGAAAGGGCCCTGTGAAAAGAGGTGGGACATCAGAGAGAGGGAGGCAGACGGCAGGGAAAACTGTTTTGTCTAATGTAGTCCGGGCCATCGTCGATCACCATGTGGTGTAACAGAGGGCTTACCATGACAGAGGCTGACGGATATAGTTTACCCCAATTGGAAAATCAACTGTCATTTAGATCATGAGAACATTTTGCCAATTAAAAACCGGTTACTCTTCAGGATATGCACTATTCTTTACCATTACATTTACAGTAAATGACATATTGTAATGTCAAAACATGTCACAGTATTCTTACAGTATGATCTGTTGACAGTACACTCTGTCCTACTCTCAGAATTGACAGAAGACCCCATGGTTGGTGCCTGGCCGTGTGGTGACCAACCAGAAGGAGTGGACAGTCGTGGAAATAGTGAGGGCCAGGATTGACATACGGCTGTATGAAATAAAGCAGGCCATTGAGGAGAACGATGACACCTTTGTCAATGTAGCATCCTTCAGCCTACTAACAGTCGCCCCCTTTGTAGGGACCAGGTATCTATGGAAATTACCTGGTGACTTTTGAAGAGCACCAGGTATCTATGAAACACATTTACCTGGTGACTTTTGAGAGGCACAGGTATCTAGAAACACATTTACCTGGTGACTATTTGAAGAGGGCACCAGGTATCTATGAAAACACATTTACCTGGTGACTTTGAAGAGGCACCAGGTATCTATGAAACACATTTACCTGGTGACTTTTGAAGAGGCACCAGGTATCTATGAAACACATTTTAACCTGGTGACTTTTGAAGAGGCACACAAGTATCTATGAAACACATTTACCTGGTGACTTTTGAAGAGGCACCAGGTATCTATGAAACACATTTACCTGGTGACTTTTGAAGAGGCACCAGGTATCTATGAAACACATTTACCTGGTGACTTTTGAGAGAAACAACAACCGGGTGAAACAACTGCGGGCCGAGTGTTCAGGTACAGCAGTATATACTGTATTACTGTTACTATTTGATGCACATGCTACTTCACAATATCCTATTAGAACTATACTGTAAAATAACTCATCAAAATATATTTGTAAAGGGTGATGGTGCTTGATGCTGCTGTGAACCACCACAAGTATATACACTATTTGTTGATGAAGTGGGCTTCAACCTGGCCAAAGCTCCGTGCCGTGGGCGGAACCTCATTGGCTAACGGGCGATCGTCCAAGTACCTGGACAACGTGGGGGAAACATCTACATGTATGCAGCTGTCTCTGAAAATGGTCTAGTAGGACGTTGGATCCGACAACGCTGCACACCTAATTGTGTTTCTCAATTCAATTGAGCAGGCCTGTCAAGGTGAAGGGGTCACCTATGTCATTGTGTGGGACAATGTCAGGTTCCACCTTGCAGAGGTGGTTTAGGCATGGTTTCGAGCCCATCCCAGATTCATGACCCTATACCTGCCAACATACTCTCCTTTCCTCAACCCTATTGAGGACTTTTTTTCAGCATGGAGGTGGAAGGTGTACGATCGCCATCCTCATGAGCGTGCCACCCTCCTTCTGGCCATGGATGAGGCATGCAACAACATCAATGCAGACCAATGTCAAGCTTGGATTCGCCATGCCATAAGGTTTTTACCGCAGTGCATGAACAATGAGGACATTCATTGTGATGTGGATGAGACAGGCTTGATGCAAATTAATGTGTGGTAAACGTTATGTTTTATTTTCAATCATTTAATTTGTTTTATTACATTTCTTAAATGTTATTACAGACACGACACCTACGTTGCAATTATATTAAATTGGGGCATGAATGATTGTTGAGGATGTCTTCATTGATCACACCTTTGATTACACATTGGATAGACATTATGGAAATTATAGATTTTCTGTACATTTTTCTGGGTAATGAAAGTGTATTGCCTAATGTGAAAACTGTGTAATCTACTGTAATTTACAGTACTGTAGCATGTTACTTTGAGCAGCAGTACTTCCACATACTGTATCTCGCATTGCTTGCTATTGGATTAACTGGTAGTTAAAACAACTA
The DNA here is from genome assembly GCF_002910315.2 of Salvelinus sp. IW2-2015. NCBI lineage: Eukaryota > Metazoa > Chordata > Actinopteri > Salmoniformes > Salmonidae > Salvelinus > Salvelinus sp. IW2-2015. The sequence continues at coordinate 6,705,914 of NC_036860.1, forward strand.
AACTGAAAATATATCATATTGTGTTTGGTGTGTGTGTGTGTGTGTGTGTGTGTGTGTGTGTGTGTGTTGGAGTGTCAGTGTAGTTTGTGTGAGTGTGTGGGTAGAGTCAAGTGAGTGTGCATATAGCCAGTGCATGAAAGTCAGTGCAAAAAATTACAATAAAGAATTAATAGTAAAGTGGGTCAATGTAAATAGTCCATTTGATAAGCTGTTCAGCAGTCTTATAGCTTGGGGGTAGAAGCTGTTCAGGACCCCTTTGGTCTCAGAAAGAACAGTCTATGACATGGGTGGCTGGAGTCTGTCAATTTTTTGGTCTTTCCTCTGAAATCGCCTGGTATAGAGGTCCTGGATGGCAGGCAGTTCGGCCCCAGTGATGTACTGGGCTGTACGCACTACTCTCTGTAGCGCCTTGTGGCCGGAAGCCGAGCAGTTGCCATACCAAGCGGTGATGCAGCCAGTCAAGATGCTCTCAATGGTGCAGCTGTAGAAATTTTGAGGATCTGAGGGCCCATGCCAAATCTTTTCAGCCTCCTGAGGGGGAAGAGGTGTTGTCGTGCCCTCTTCATGACTGTGTTGGTGTGTTTGGACCATGATAGGTCCTTAGTGATGTGGACATCGAGGAACTTGAAGCTCTTGACCCACTCACTACAGCCCTGTTGATGTGAATGGGGGCATGTTCGGCCTTCCGTTTTCTGTAGTCCACGATAAGTGCCTATATCTTGCACACGTTGAGGGAGAGGTTGTTGTCCTGGCACCTCACTGCCAGGTCTCTGACCTCCTCCTTATAGGCTGTCTCATTGTCATCGGCTGCGCAGTCGTAGGTGAACAGGGAGTACAGGAGGGAACTGAGCACGCACCCCAGAGGGGCCCCCATGTTGAAGGTCAGTGTGGTGGATGTGTTGTTGCCTACTCTCACCACCTGGAGGCACTCCGTCAGGAAGTCCAAGATCCAGTTGCAGAAGGAGGTATTCAGTCCCAGGGTCCTTATCTTAGTGATGAGCTAGGAAGGTACTATGGTATTGAACGTTGAGCTCTAGTCAATGAATAGCATTCTCACGTAGGTGTTCCTTTTGTCCAGGTGGGATAGGGCAGTGTAGAGTGCAATAGAGATTGCGTCATCTGTGGATCTGTTGGGGCGGTATGCGAATTAGAGTGGGTCCAGTGTTTCTGGGATGATAGTGTTGATGTGAGTCATGACCAGCCTTTCAAAGCATTTCATGGCTACAGATGTGATTGCTACAGGGAGGTAGTCATTTAAACGTGTTACCTTGGCGTTCTTGGGCACAATCTGTCTGGCTCTGCGGCATTGTGAATGTTAATCTGTTTAAAGGTCTTACCCACATCAGCTACAGAGAGCATGATTATACTGTCGTCCGGAACAGCTGGTGCTCTTCCAAGCTCGCTTGACTCAAAGCGAGGATAGAAGGCATTTAGCTCGTCTGGTAGGCTCGCGTCACTGGGCAGCTCTCGGCCGGGTTTCCCTTTATAATCTGTGATAGTTTGCAAGCCCTGCCACGAGCATCAAAGCCGGTGTAGTAGGATTCAAACTTAGTCTTGTATTCACTTTGCCTGTTTGATGGTTCATCAGAGGGCATAGCAGGGCTTCTTATAAATGTCCTGCTTAGTGTCCTTTTCCTTGTAAGCGGCAGCTTTATCCTTTAGCTCAATGTGGACGTTGCCTGTAATCCATGGCTTCTGGTTGGGATATGTATGTATGGTAAATGTGGGGACATCGTCGTCAATGCACTTATTATTGAGCATGTCACTGGTACTTCCTGTTAACGTTTTTGCTTGTAAACAGGAATCAGGAGGATAGCGTTATGGTCATATTTGTATGCTTTGTATGCGTCTCCGTGTGTGGAGTAAAGATGATCTAGAGTTTTTTCCCCTCTAGTTGCACAGGTTACATACTGGTACAAATGAGATTAAACACATTTTAGTTTTCCTGCATTAAAATCACTGGCCACTAGGAGCGCAGCCTCTGGATGGACATTTTCTTGTTTGCTTATGGCCCTATGCAGCTCGTTGAGTGCGGTCTTAGTGCCAGCATCGATTTGAGGTGGTAAATAGACAGCTACGAAATATACAGATGAAAACTCTCTCGGTAAATAGTATGGTCTACAGCTTATCATGAGGTATTCTAACTCAGGTGAGCAGAAACTTGAGACTTCCTTAATATTAGAGCTGTTGTAGAAAAAGACACACACCCCCCCCCCGATCTAACTGGACTCTGCCATTCTGTCCTGCCGATGCATAGAAAACCAGCTAGATGTACATTATCCATGTCCTTGTTCAGCCATTACTCTGAGGATCTGAAGAGAAGAATGGGAGAAACTCCAAAAATACAGGTGTGTAGCATCATACCCAAGAGGACTTGAGGCTGTAATCGCTGCCAAAGGTGCTTCAACCAAGTACTGAATAAAGGGTCTGAATACTTATGTAAATGTGATATTTCAGTATTTTTATTAAATTTTTTGCTAAATCAATTTTAAAAAACTGTTTTTGCTTTGTCATTATGGGGGAAAAACAATTTAATCAATTTTAGAATAATGCTGTAACAAAATGTAGGAAAAGTCAAGGGGTCTGAATACTGGGGGGTTGGTTATATTTCGCTGGTTGTTTGGGATGAAAGAGAGGTGATTAACCCATGAGAGACTATACATTTGTTATCCTTTTTGTTAAGTCAGTAATTACTATGATTTAAAAAATGCCCCAAAAGATTTTGAAAACTTCATGTGAAATGGTTGGAAAACAAAGATATGATACATTAATTGAAATTTGAAACAGAATATATGTGAACTGAAAATATTAACGAAAACTGACCTGTGGGAAATTATGAAGTCCGGAATAAAAAAATTAAAAAAAATAAAGTGCCAGTATTTAGATAAACCACAAAATAATAGATAGGCCTATATTGAGATATTTAAATGATATCTTAAATCTCTCGTCTTTGAATAGGGACATTGTCCGTAGTTTGTAGTAAATAAGTTAGCTTACCTTACTTGTTTTTCCTCCTTTTCTTCTTCTCTCTTCCCTCTCCCAGAGAGACTCCCCGTCTTTTCAGACCTTTCGTGATGATGGGAGCGCTGGTGGTTGGGCCATCATTGGGAGGTAGGGGTGGAGGGAAAGTGGGGAGGAAAACAGGGAGGGATGGGAAGAGGGACAGGGATAGGGACTTTACTGGTTCCATTTCTTTCTTCTGCTGCTGTCTTGGCTCTCTTCTGGGCCCTGTCACAACTCCTGGACCAGCAGCTGTGACTGCACACACTGCCACAGCGTGAGCGGTGGTCTTGCTGACTGTCTGGGGTGCTGGGTCAGATGCTTGGGGCTCACTTTCTCTCTCTCCCTCCTTGTCAGGCCTGGGATTAGAGGCTGCACCTGTTCTTACCAATGTCCAGGCCACTGGACATTGGAAGAAGGTGTGGCCTTCACCTCCACACAGGCTGCACATGGCTTCTTCAGTACAGTATTTTGCTTTATGGCCCAGGCCAGCACATGTCCAACATTTAACATTATGACCATCTCTGACCTGATGGTCTAGACTCTGACATTGCCAAAACTGGCATTTCAGGTATTTTTCTAGAGAGGGTGCTCCACCCAGAGCGTGTTATTGAAGGGAAGATTTGCACTGATTGGCTGCCAGCCACACTATAAGTATATTGTTACCTGAGCAACCTAACTACAATAACACACATATGAACACATTACGTAAGGGCAGTGGTGGAAAAAGTATCCAATTTTCATACTTGAGTAAAAGTAGATACATTGAAAGAAAGTGACTCAAGTAAAAGTAAAAGTCACCTAGTAAAATACCACTTGAGTAAAAGTCTAAAAGTATTTGGTTTCAAATGTACTTAAGTATCAAAAGTAAAAGAATAAATCATTTAAAATTTCTTATATTAAGCAAACCAGACACAATTTTCTTGTTTTTTAAATTATTTATGGAAACCCCCAGGGCACAGTTCAACACTCAGATATAATTTACAAACAACCAATTTGTGTTTAGTGAGTCTGCCAGATCAGAGGCAGTAGGGATGACCAGGGATGTTCTCTTGATAAGTGGGTGAATTAGATTAAAAGTAAAAGTAATCAAAAATATAAATACTAAAGTAAAGTACAGATACCCCCCAAAACACTGCTTAAGTAGTACTTAAAATTATTTTTACTTCAGTACTTTACACCACTGTGTAAGGGAACACATTGAAGGGAACACATTGAAGGGAACACATTGAAGGGAACACATTGAAGGGAACACATTGAAGGGAACATAGGTTGAGGGAACATAGGGCCAAGGGAACACAATGTTATAATGTAATTGCAGTTTCACAACCCAGGTATGCAAACAACACTAGGGAGATCACCTGAAATGTTTTTCTTCACTGCTCTAATTGATGCTATTAGATGATTATATTTCCTGCTAAGAATGTGTTGTCACCTAGCTAGCTACCTACCCCCTGTACTCGCCCAGTAGCCCAGCCTAGCTACCTTGTTTTCACAGTTAAACTAATCCTCACAATTATATCAACTGTTCCTCCTCCCTGAATAGGGCTGAGACCTCAATAGAAAGAAATGTCACCGGTCTTCATTTTGAGCATTCCTGTCATAGTGAGTCATTGTTCTGAGACCTTGTTGATTCTTATTGATTGTTTCATCATTGTTCAGCAGTTTCTAGACGTGTAGTATCTGGATGGGTGCGGTTTACCACAACCATGTTTGTATGGCCTAGATCTGCCATACCATGAATCACCACAGATAGTTTTTTAGGTGAGATGACTATATATAGGCATCAGTGGAGAGACAGGTGTGCATCGGCACCACACATAGATCTTTATTTTCCTTCCCTTCTCACTGTTCTGTTCTTTCAGAATGTTCTTATAGACTTCAGATTGATCTTTGTGATTTTTCTAGTGGTGATATGAGCCTGTCTTCGATGGAGAGGCACTATGGCCGTTTAATGGCTAAACTAACCCTCTGAAATCTCACTGGGTGAAATCAGCTGGCTAGGTTCATTTGAAAGACAGGCCCGGCAGGAGTCTCACCCATTTTGACTGGTGTCCAGACCAGGGACTACCTTCTTGGTGTTTTTGTTTCCACTGGAGGGAATAATGTGTCACCGCTATACTCAGATAGCCTGTCTACACAGAAGGCATTGCAGTCTGCATATTATTCTGGTGCCTCACTTTGACATGGGGGAATAGCTTAATTGAAAGACACTGCTCCCATAAGTCTCTCCCAAGCTGGGAAAGTTTGGGAAAATAGAAGTAAGAGTGAGAGAATGGTAAAGACATCCAGATCAGACTAAGTTTGCTATTTTAAGGGCATTTAACTCTAAAATCCCATGACTCATTTCATGAACCAGGGCCAATAAAACATACATTTAAATCAAAACTGAAATAACAATCACGAAGCAAAACAAGGATAATATACCTCTCAAATTCATTCTCCAGACACATTGTTGGCCGTCTCAACATTAGGAAAGGATAGCAGCGAGTTGGGATGATTCATTATATCATGGCCATTTCCCAGAAATCCCATGAATCCCGTGAATCTATTTGTTCGATATAGACCCCCCCTAGTCCCCCCTACTGTTTGAGAGGCTGTGGATGCACATCCAGTGTACTCAGAAACATTCCACAGGACAAACTGTCTCTTATCGTTTCACAGCATCACTTCCTTCTCATAAAAACCAGGGAGACCATGGAGAAATCAAGCCAAGTTCTGAATTGTGTGAGTGTTTTTAAAAGGCTGTACGTGCCTATCAGACATCACCATCATGTTTGTTAACCTTGTCCTAGGACCCAGGCCTCACTTGACCTGTTCTACGCATCTGTCAATTCATTGGCAGTAATTATACATTACTGTATAATACAGATCTGCCATTGCAACTTGCATTGTTAAGTGATATTTTAAGTGACATTATCTCGACAAATGAATGGGTCTATGCCATTTTGTCTGGCCCAGTACATTGACCAGGTCTACTTACTGTCTGGAGTGGATATGGGGTGATTCGGGCCAAGGTCGATGACCATTTCTCGGGAACATGATGTGCTGTCTCCCCGGAAGTCTCTTAAAATTCCTCCACCAACAACTGATTCCTCACCTACACTTGACCCTGATTTGTTCTGTTCTCTATTTGCCTGAAATCTGTCATACTTACAGCGATTTTAGAGTCAGGTATTTTAATAAACATGATTTATTGGTTTTGACAGTAAGTAACGTTGATTATGTAAGGACTGAACGAGAACCGTAGAATAATAGTGCTGTGGGTTCATTTCTCTGGCACACAAAGTCTGAATTGTGTTCATAAGCAGCCTGGTCATGGGGCTGTAAAATCATGTCAAACCTGTCCTGTGGCAATTCAACTTTAGCTCTGGGAGTATTTCCATTAGACTATTCTATTGACGTTTGAGAGGAATGCAACTCCACCCAGATTAAAGACCTAACAGAGCTTCCAATTCAAGTTAACTCTCCTTTATGAGTTCCAGTAATTCAGAAGTGTCACGCCCTGACCGTAGAGAGCTTTTTATGTCTCTATTTTGGTTTGGTCAGGGTGTGATTTGGGTGGGCATTCTATGTTCTTTTTTCTATGATTTGTATTTCTGTGTGTATGGCCGGGTGTAGTTCTCAATCAGAGGCAGCTGTCTATCGTTGTCTCTGATTGAGAACCATACTTAGGTTGCCTTTTCCCACCTGTGTTTTGTGGGTAGTTGTCTATGTGTTGTTGCCTGTCAGCACTCATTTTTGTATAGCGTCACTGTTATTTTGTTAGTTTGTTTAGTGTTCGTTCTTTGTAATAAAGAAGTATGTACGCGTCCCCCGCTGCGCCTTGGTCTCCTCTCCTTGACGGCTGTGACAAGAAGGGTACTTCCTACGCTCCTTTCTAGGTGTCATCACCCATCCCTCTCAGATGTTCCTCATCCACTGTGAACAGCACCCTGACCAGTATTCTAAGGCTTACCTAGAACGTAGTGTTTAACATGTAATCATAGAGGACTCTTGTCATGACCCGAGTCCTCTGCTGAGCGGTCGGTTGTATATTTCCAACCCAGGTCCGTCACGCTCTCATGTCTGACTGAGTGAGATCACGTGACTGTTGTTATGTGTCTGTCTCTTTGATCAGTGCCTGGTATCGTACACCACAGTGGACAGATGTTGTGGTCGTCAGCAAGGTCCTCTGACCACAAGAAAGAGACAGCTTCAAAGGAACTAGGAAAAAACTGAACTGACAAGAATAAGCCAGATCTGCCTTGTCTTTTCTCTAGAACTTTGATAAGTGCGAAGCGTGAGAAAGATTTTCAGACACATTACATTAATGCGTAAAATATGTCATCCACGGCATGTGGTATAAGTATTTTGATCATGTCATTGTCTATTGAGAGTAGAGGGAGTGATTCATGGCATGTTGACAGTAGGGTTGTGATGTGGTGTGAAATGCTATCTGACTGCCCAGTGTTGATGTGCTCTCAGAGTTGGTCCACAGACAGTCTCAGGCCTGTCTCTGAGTTTAACACTGGAGTGGCAGCAGATTCTTGTTGGCCCAGCCTTGCGTCAGCAGGGGGATTCCTCTGGGCTTTCTTTGTCTGTGAGCTGCATTCCTCCGGTCCCCACGTGTTGCCATCCCCACACTCGCGCGCCAGCACAGGTGGCCCCGCTGCACACAGAGACACAAGGCAGGGCCTGTGCTGCAGCTGAGGAGAGGCAGGGGTGTGAGAAACATGCACACTGAGGTCAGAGTTATGGTCCGGGAGGCGAAAAGTGGCCCACACCCAAATAACCTCAGCCTACAGTGAAGAGCGCTCCCTCTTCATCAGCACCCTCAACCCCCTAACAGCCCCTCCTCAGGCGGGAGACGGGACAATGGTGCAATTCAACATCTTTCAACGCAAGAGCCATCAAAATGCTCAATTCTGCTCTATGTATGGAAAGGAAGTGTGGTCAGCCTAAGTTACCCGACTTCAAAACACAACAGCAGGACTTTGATCTAATCGGGATGGGAGAAAAAAAAACATCAAATCAAATCAAATGTATTTATATAGCCCTTCTTACCATCAGCTGAATATCTCAAAGTGCTGTACAGAAACCCAGCCTAAAACCCCAAACAGCAAGCAATGCAGGTGTAGAAGCATGGTGGCTAGGAAAAAACTCCCTAGAAAGGCCAAAACCTAGGAAGAAACCTAGAGAGGAACCAGGCTATGAGGGGTGGCCAGTCCTCTTCTGGCTGTGCCGGGTGGAGATTATAACAGAACATGGCCAAGATGTTCAAATGTTCATAAAATGACCAGCATGGTCAAATAATAATAATCACAGTAGTTGTCGAGGGTGCAGCAAGTCAGCACCTCAGGAGTAAATGTCAGTTGCTTTTCATAGACCGATCATTAAGAGTATCTCTACTGCTCCTGCCCGTCTCTAGAGAGTTGAAAACAGCAGGTCTGGGAGAAAATTTCCACCCAAAGCTCCACCACCACCACCAACACCATGTAGTAATCTCAGATCGTAACACACCACTGATATTGATTATGAAGAGGCTGTTTAAGCTAACAGATGGTGTGCTGCACACATTCACCCCTCCCTCAATGGGCTTTTTGGAGGAGGAGTGTCCCCCCGGCCCCCTCCCACAACCAGAGGTGTATCCGTCTAGGGCGCAACAGTGGTGGAACATCCATTCTGGACAGGCGCCACTCCCTCTGGATGTCAGTAGACAGAAAGGGGACGGGTTGGCTGAACACAGCCAGTGTGTTGTAGGTCACATTTACACACAGAGAGGCCTGAGCAAAGGTGCACACACCAGACCATAAAAAAATCTGACACCCCTCTGAGTTCTTAATAGTATATTTGGCGGAGACCATATTTCACCGAACTTCCATCTTTCATTATCTTACCACAACCGTATGTGTACATTTTGTATCTAATCCTCTGAAGTACTGTAAAATGTGAACTTCTGTTTGAAGGCTGGCTTTGCAAACGTTTCTGGCGGAAAATCTGGTCATGAAACTGAGAAAGGCAGTGTGTGAGGGAATTGGTGCTGTGCGTTGATGTCCGGTTAAGGAGAGTGATGTGTGAAAAGCGGAGGGGAATGGGGAGTTGTATGGTAGGTCGTTTTATCACTGGGGTCATGAGGGACACATGAAATAACTGGCTGCTGACGTGCTATAACTCATATATGTTGGGTCCTCAAGCTGGAGGAAACACAGACACTCTCAAGATGTGAGGTCGCCCTGAGGTGTCTTATAGGCCAAGGGGTGAAGGACTACTAAAAGAACCCAAAGAGTGGGTTTAATGGGAGAGGAGC
>NC_036860.1:6715517-6768624 GCF_002910315.2 Salvelinus sp. IW2-2015
CCCTTCTTCCTTCTTTCGTCAGATTCTGCAATGGGCTGCTTGTGTTGCCCCCCTCAGAGTTTTCCTGGACCCATCAGCTCTGCCCTCCTGACCTCAACTCTTCTTACACACTACGACCCCTCACTGAAGCCAGCTGTGAGCTGGATCAGGTCCAACGCCCCCCTTTCATCCAGCCACTTTGAGGTACCGCAGGAAATCCAGGAAATTCCGAACGGATCTGTGGTCCAGTCCAGTGTTCCACAGGGGGAGGTTCAGGTTAGGAAACGCTCGCTGTCATCTAGTGTCTGTGGAACTGTAGCGACTATAGTGTAAGGATCATGTACACTCAGTGGTGATGAAGACGTTGCTCATGGCTTTGTTGTGGTGCTTGTATGATTATTCTGGCTGCTGTTGAGTATGAGGTAGACTACATTCCAAGGACCAATTTTAAGATTAAAAGATTTTCCCCATGCAGAGATAGTTTGAACTACAGACGCCAACGGTCATACATTTGCTGTAATGTCAGAGTATGAGTGAGCTATCAATATTGTAGCTGTAGACATTATGTATAACGTCTGGATTACTCATATTGAAGAAGTAAATCAGTGAAACAGGCCTCTTTTTATATTTTCCATTTATTTGTAGGGGAGAGGGAGAGTCATCATTTCATGGAGTCTGTGAAGGAAGAAACCACATGGAAAAGGTGGTAAGCAAGTTGGGTCCATATGTATGTTGTTATAGGTTTCATGATGCTTGTATCTAAACCAAGGTAGATGTTTTAAGATTGTTTTATACATCATTTGGAGTCTCTATAAGCTACAATATGAGGTCCTAAACCTGGCATGAAAGTGCATCCTTGTAACTGTGTGGGCTAATATAGTCCAAATGTTTGCCATGGGGTAAGTTGAGCCAATAGCCACCATACCCCATACATATTATAATTACGTTTTGTCAGTTTTATGCTTAAAATGCATAGTATTTTTGCATTGTGTCATGCTGTCATAGGGCTTACGCCACATTACATTGAAGAGGAACATTGACAAAAAATAAAACAAAGTTACCTGTGTGAAAGAGAGGCTATGATAGAGTAGCAGAGGCACACAAGGTCTTATCTGATGACATGGAGTCTGAGCTTGCTAAACATATCACAAATCTTGCAGACCAGTTTCATGGGTTAGCTAGTAGCCTCAAATGCAGAGAAATTGTTTATTAAATGGCACATCGAAACAACATCCCCGTCCCTGCAACAGGTCAAGAAATGGAAGGGTAAGTGATATTGAAAAGAGAGACCTATATTTGAATGTAGGCATACATTTAAGATTTACAATATACCACACCCCCATTCCATGAATTAAACTTTGACCTTCCAGCACCATCACCCACTCTCACAGGACAACATCACCCACTTACCCCAAGACGGCTCACCTTATGCTCAACGTACCCCATAAATTGTGTCAAGAGACCACTTATTTTGGACAAGCTATGTTTTCAAAACTGTTATGATTACATGAATTCTGATTATTTTTAGGGATACACAACATTCGGAACATATGCAGCGCCACCCCAATTTTTTTAAACAAATCAAAATACATTTTAGATTCTTCAAAGTTGCCACCCTTTGCCTTGATGACAGCTTTGCACACTCTTGGCATTCTCTCAACCAGCTTCATGAGGAATGCTTTTCCAACAGTCTTGAAGTTCCCACATATGCTGAGCACTTGTTGGCTGCTTTTCGTTCACTCTGCGGTCCAACTCATCCCAAACCATCTCAATTGGGTTGTCGGGTGATTGTGGAGGCCAAGTCATCTGATGCAGCACTCCTTCACTCTCCTTCTTGGTCAAATAGCCCTTACACAGCCTGGAGGCACAAACCAGATGGGATGGCGTATCACTGCAGAATGCTGTGGTAGCCATGCTGGTTAAGTGTGCCTTGAATTCTAAATAAATCACTGACAGTGTCACCAGCCCCACACCATCATACCTTCTCCTCCGTCCTTCACAGTGGGAGCCACACATGCAGAGATCATCCGTTCACCTATATCTACGTCTCACAAAGACAAAGCGGTTGGTACCAAAAATTCTGGCTGAAGGACACATTTCCACCGGTCTAATGTCCATTGCTCGTGTTTCTTGGCCCAAGCAAGTCTCTTCTTATTATTGGTGTCCTTTAGTAGTGGTTTCTTTGCAGCAATTCGACCATGAAGACCTGATTCACGCAGTCTCCTCTGAACAGTTGATGTGTCTGTTACTTGAACTCTGTGAAGCATTTATTTGGGCTGCAATCTGAGGTGCACTTAACTCTAATGAATTTATCCTCTGCAGCAGAGGTAACTCTGGGTCTTCCTTTCCTGTGGCGGTCCTCATTAGAGCCAGTTTCATCATAGATGGTTTTTGCGACTGCACTTGAAGAAACTTTCAAAGTTTTAGAAATTTTCCGGATTGACTGACCTTCATGTCTTAAAGTAATGATGGACTATTGTTTCTCTTTGCTTATTTGAGCTGTTCTTGCCATAATATGGACTTGGTCTTTTACCAAATAGAGCTATCTTCTGTATACCACCCCTACCTTGTCACAACACAACTGATTGGCTCAAATGCATTAAGAAGGAAAGAAATTCCACAAATTAACTTTTAACAAGGCACACCTGTTAATTGAAATGCAAAGAGTGTGCAAAGCTGTCATCAAGGCAATGGGTGGCTACTTTAAAGAATCTCAAATATAAAATATATGTTGATTTGTTCAACACTTTTTTTGTTACTACATGATTCCATATGTGTTATTTCATAGTTTTAATGTCTTCACTAATATTCTAATGTCATGCTTTGACCATGGAGAGCCCTTGGTTCTCTATGGTGTTGTATGTCAGGGCATGACTAGGGGGGTGTTCTAGTTTTTCTATTTCTATGTTGGTGTACTTGGTATTGTTCCCAATTAGAGGCAGTTGATTATCGTTGTCTCTAATTGGGATCATACTTAAGTTCTCCAATGTTCCCACCTGGGTTGTGGGATATTGTTTGTGTTTGTGCTGGTTGCACCACGTAAGTCACGTGTTGTTGCTTGTTGTTTTTGTTTGGAAGTTTCACTTAAATAAAAGATGTGGAACTCAACACACGCTACGCCTTGGTCAGACGTTTTCAACAACCGTGACATCTAAAATGTAGAAAATAGTAAAAATAAAGAAACCCTGGAATGAGTAGGTGTATCCAAACTTTTGACTGGTAATGTATGTAGATATCTTTGTTAAAAAGAATACCTTGTTGTAGTGATGCTGAATGTACCCCTCTCTCCCCTACTCAATAAACTGTAAACACAAGTCAGCACAAAGCAGGAGAATACAGCACAGACATTGATTCTTTTTAGAAGTAAGAACGCTTACTACTTACAATAACAATACCCTAAGATGTAAGAGTTGAGAGAATTGGGAAATTTTGCCATCTGTCTAGTGTATGGAAGAGGAAGAGGAGGGTGACAGTTGCAAAGAGGAAGATTATCCACCTCCTCTGACCTGTGATCCCTACCACATGTCATGTACACTGCAAATTGACCACAACTAAGCCCAAAAAGAGATAATATAATTTAATATAATTTTACATGATCACATATGTATTTATTTATTTGTGGGAATACTTGGTGAACAGATTTCCTAAATGAAACCCATTGTTAGCTGAATTCCTGGTGATTTTATTATTTTTTGACCAAAGAGAATCACCTGTTTCCGACCACTGATGTAGAACGTAATGCTGAGTAAAAGGTATATAGAGTATGACATTCAGAACTTGGGTATCAATCCCGCCTGTGCTCTGAGTTACCCGTGAGACCCACGGTATGTGGACTACGCCTCACAAATTTTAACTGTTGTATATTTTAATGAGGTATATTAGGATTTTTGACTCTACTTTCAATGCATTTGACGTTGAGACATTCCCCCTGACCCAAACCACAAAACTCTCCCCGTCAGTCTGGTCTCTGTGGTGCGATGGATATAAGGTCCATGGCAACCTCTTAAAGATCTTGTTGGCTGGCGTTTAAAGCAACTTCTTCCTCCACACTCATTTCTTCTCTGGGAAAAAACAGTGCTGGAACTTTTTCAATTCCTCATTAGATTCTGTAACCAAGAAGGCTATTGAGGATTTCGATTTGTGTATCCTCTGATATATTTATTTGTACTTTTGTAGTAGTGCACATTGTCTGAACATGTTTCATGGTAAGTGTTGTTTACCAGTTTCCTGTGTCCGAGTGTTAGAGCTGATTATAACCCATGTTTCATCCAACAAATTGTGGACAGTGAGTATACAGAGACCTTAATCCTTAAGAGTCTATTAACGCACCCGTGCTACAATCTAAGTTACATAATAAAAGATAACCATCAAAATCTGTCAGTTTATTGCATGGGCTGCGACCCACCTATGTAGGTCTTCCACATCTGCGGTGGAAGGTGGCCGAGGTACAGCGGTGTTTGTCAGACCAGGAGACATCCCGGAAATTGGTCTTCTCACAAAAACATCTGTAGCGTCTGAATGGTTGGCCTACAAAATTATTATGACCCCTTTATGGAAAGATGAGAACTGCACAGGTGTCAGGGTCTCGTCTGAAGGGAACCCATACAAATTATTATGACCCCTTTATGGAAAGATGAGACTCACAGGTGTCAGGGTCTCGTCTGAAGGGAACCCATACAAATTAATGGAAGTATGGAGGTAGTTTTGTGCAAACAAAAATAAGGGGTTAAATATGTGTCCAAAAACCACCAAAATATTTCACGAGCTTTCTTATATCTCCTAGATATAGAACAGACACTTTACGGCCTTATTCCTTGTGATTTATTTTTTGACAGTCTTTTTGCCATTTATTAATGTGCTATTCCAGGCTTATCTATGAGATATAGTAGTAAAGGCCACACTCAATATTTTGTCCAAATAATTTGTAAATATCATTTTTTGATACCTAAAGGGTTCCTAAAATGTCAAAATCAAATAGCTAAATGATCCATGGTACTTAGTACTTTTACTAAGTACTTTGCATGCTTCTCAGATGAAACAGTTCGGGAGAGTTTGTGCATATATTATAACAACATTTTGTGAAATTTTTGTTTGTTTTGGTCTCCATTAAGTTTTTTTTGGGCTGTTCGAGCACACCAAACAAAATTCTCAAGGCAAGCTCAAGTCAGTAGCCGAAGTCTACGCCCCTTCGTCGGTGATTGGTCAACAGCAAGGATTCTTCAATAAAATCTTTGTTGTCAATCAATGAGAGAGAACTCGTTTTCATGCACATTTTTTCATTGAGAAATACTGCATCAAACATCTTAGTAAGATGTAAAATTGTGTGACTAAGATCTCTCCTGCAAAAACTACAGATTTCTTGAGTTATCTTCGGTAATTTCGGACTATTTTGAGAAAGTGTGTATTGCATGAAACCGAGTTGGACTACAGGAAAAGGAGGGCCGAACAGGCCTCCATTAACATAGGCAAGGTTGTAGTGGAGCGTGTTGAGAGTTTCAAGTTCCTTCGTGTCACATCACCAACAAACTATCATGGTCCAAACACACCAAGACAGTCGTGAAGAGGGTACAACAACACCCTTTCCCCCTCAGAAGGCTGAAAAGATTTGGCATGTTTACCCAGATCCTCAAAAAGTTTGACAGCTGCATCATCGAGAGCATACTGACCTGTTGCATCGCCGCCTGGTATGGCAACTGCTCAGCATCCGACCATAAGGCGCTACAGAGGGTAGTGCGTACAGCCCAGTACAACACTGGGGCCAAGCTTCCTGCCATCCAGGACCTATATACTAGGCGGTGTCAGAGGAAGGCCCAAAACATTTTCAAAGCCTCCAGTCACCCAGGTCATAGACTGTTCTCTCTGCTACCGCACAGCAAGCGGTACCGCAGCACTAAGTCTAGGTCCAAAAGGCTCCTTAACAGCTTCTATCCCCAAGCTATAAGACTGCTGAACAATTAATCAAATGGCCATCCGAACTATTTACATTGAACCTCCACCCCCTTTGTTTTTACACTGCTGCTACTCACTGTTTATTATCTATGCATAGTCACTTTACCGCTACCTACATATACAAACTACTTCAACTAACCTGTACCCCCGCACAATGACTCTGTCTTGGTAACCCCTGTATATAGCCTTGTTATTGATATGTAATTTTATTGTGTTACTTTTAATTTTTTTACTTTAGTTTATTTAGTAAATATTTTCTTAAACACCATTGAACAGCATTGTTGGTTAAGGACTTGTAAGAAAGCAACAGAAAGCACCTGTTGTATTCGGCTCATGTTGTTTGAGGATAGGTCTTGTTGCTAGTAGAGCCCTCTGCAGCACCATCTCTCTGTTTTCCATTTTGAAGTAGAGACGTTACCATATTATTCTAGGACCTTTTGTTTTTGTTTCCTGGAAGTGTGTTTGTTACGCCTGACTGCACAAGGCGACAGCAGTGAAGTTACTTTTTTAGCTCCCTCGTTAAACATTACAATGAGTAGAAGTCACAACCAAAAGCCTCTAAAATGAAGGCAAATTCATTTATCATAATATCTGTTATTCTCAGACGATGGTCTGTGACTGTGTGTGCAGTGTTATGGGATAAGTTTACAATGCTCTGTTTTGGAGTCTGGTGTCTTACACAGGTTATTTTTTTTCAGCGGTGGGAGTGAGTGTTGTGTAGTGTCTCCAGCTGCTCCTTGTCTGACTCAGTCAGCCCATGGTATTTCCGCCTGCCAGACTAGTGTTCTCTATCTCTCTCTCTTTCTCTGCACACCACTAATCACAGAAGCCAAATCAAATATATTTGACAATCTTTGCACCTTGAGTCAGGTGTTCTAACGTGACTCCTATCTCTTCACCTCCTCCTTTCCGCTCTCCATCTTCCTCCCTTCTTCCACATCCGCCGCCCTTATGTGTTTAATATTCGTCCTCATGCAGCTTCTTTTCTCTTTCTTCACTTCCTTTCTTCCTCTCTAGTCTTTCCCTCTGTGTTTGGTTTGGTCTTGACTGTCTAGGTCAAGCCTTATGCTATAGCAGTCTCCTATTACTTTCCCCCCATTTATCCACCAGTCATACAGAAGCCCATACATAGGAAGCGTAGGCATACGTGAGGCTCCGCAACTGAACACTGCCCATTGAGAAAGGCTCCTGTCCCACGGTTTAGCAGGATGTTATGCTGGCCATCTAGAGATGGTGGAGACACATACCAGGACTTGTATGTTTGTTTTGGGAGCTCATCTGTTTCTCTCGCTTTCTCTCTGCAATTATTCGTTCTATTTTTTCCCACATCGTCAGACTGCCAGGAAGAGACAATATTAGCTTGTTTTTGGTTACAACTAAACCCTGACACAGGCATGCTGTTGATGGACGGCCACGGGTGCAACATCGCGGTTGCCCAACACGACCCTCTCGTCTGGGCCTGCAACAGGCCTACAGTTTCAGCAATCTTATTTCATCTTGTTTGATCACATCTGACATCTAAACTTCATGATGAGGTATAGCCAACTGTATGTACAGTAAATCTGGCCCATGTCATTTCTAGGTCTTGTGTTGCCTTGTATTGGATTAGGGAGATAATGTGCTGGCTATGAGGGGGATGGAGTCTGGAGACACTTGGCTGCCTACAGGAACAGCTGAAAAAGCTTTGTCTGTCTTTTTGTCTGTCTGTCTGTGCCTGCCTGCCTGTCTGCCTGTCTGTCTGTCTTCCTGTCTATCTGGGGCAGGGCAAGGCTGCATCTGCTAGAGCCATGCAGACCCTAAATGTCTTTATGATGGTGTAATAGCTGCACGTAGTATGTGACCACTGAAACTGATCTGGGCAAACTGTAACATGCATTTGAAAGCCTCTGGTCATGTGACCATGTGTGGCGTTAGCTTGATAAAGCTGAAACTATTTTATGTTTGTCTGGTTTAGCTAGAAGTGCTTACTGTATATGGTTTTCAGTAACTCACAGGTTTGGCTTCTCCTTTTTGCAGAGACGTTCCCTGAATCTCAGTGTAGCCCAACCGATATATTTCAATAGCATGGAATCAAGGTTGCTCATACTGTATCTCTACCCTAATCCGATTTTTTTGTCACATTTTACAAGTATATCAGTCCATACATGTATATATTGCCTATCTGCATGCTATAGACACATGGAAACACGTGCAGTGTGTGTCTGATAGCCATGTGCAGTGCAGTAGAGGTATTGTTTTGTCTTCCTCCAGTCAGAGAGGTCACACGGAGCGATGGAGCGTGGCAGGATGTGGCTGAACATCTCTGCTGCCTTTACCTGAGAACAGCTTTCATCTTCTCTTTTTTACTCTCTTTCTCTCTCACTCTTTCTCTCTCTCTCTTCCTGTGTCTGCTTTGCAACAGCCCACGCAGCTTGAGCTCAGAGAGAGAAAACATCCTGTCCTCAGGAAAAATGTAAGTGTGTTGAAAATATGATTGAAACATCAGCACTGGGCATCCTGCCGTGCATCTACAGAGCTAATGTAGCCTACTGTGTGTTCATTCTGGGGAGCGATAACTCTATCTCTGTTTACCCAACCGATGCAGACCTGTTTCAGTGATAAACACATGCTGCAGCCAGAACCCTAATGTACTGTTAATTAAGCAGTGTGTGTGGGAAAGACAGGCCGCTGAGCTTCATGCTCCTAGCGTGCCTCAATCTGTCTCTCATCATTGACTCACCCTCAAGCTCTCTCTCACTCTCTCTCGCTCTCTGAGTCCGTCCCATCATTCCTTCCCCATTACACAGTGTTCAGGACAGGAGAGCTGAACTGGGACCAGACATTGTAGCTTGATTAACAGTCATGATTCATCTAGTCGGCCTGTCTCTCCTGTTGATATACAATTGTAGGTGTTAAGAAATGACTAACATTATTCACGCTTATGAATGGCGCTCCCAGGCTGGCAAACGGGGTGTTAGCTTTGGCTAGGGTTCAACTCGGAGAAACGCAAGCAATTAGGAGTGTATATACGCCCTGGGGGAAAGGCTTGATAGATGAGTGCTATTTGGGTCTGCCGGAGGAAAATAAATAATTTCACCCCATTTAGACAAGGGTGTGTGGGTTTTGCACTAATTCAGCCCAAACAGTAGTCTACCTTGATAGCTGAAGGAGTTCCCCCATTTTGGTCACCAAGGAAAAGTTAATTAGACTGGAACAAAGAGTACTTTTAGCAGTTAATGAAAAAAGTTATTCATTAAACATATTTTACCTTGAAGCAAAACAGAGAAACTCTCCAGGCCTAAGGTTAGATGCCAATCAAAAACAAGTTGGTATCTATGTGTAAGCTCAGTGCATAAATAATATAAAGTACCTACAGTTGAAGTCAAAAGTTTACATCCACTTAGGTAGGAGTCATTAAAACTTGTTGTTCAACCACTCCACAAATTTCTTGTTAACAAACTAGTTTGGGCAAGTCGGTTAAGACATCTACTTTGTGCATGACACAAGTAATTTTTCCAACAATTGTTTACAGACAGATTATTTCACTCATAATTCCCTGTATCACAATTCCAGTGGGTCAGAAGTTAACATAAACTAAGTTGACTGTGCCTTTAAACAGCTTGGAAAATTCCAGAAAATTATGTCATGGCTTCAGAAGCTTCTGATAGGCTAATTGACAACATTTGAGTAAATTGGAGGTGTACCTGTGGATGTATGTCAAGACCTACCTTCAAACTCAGTGCCTCTTTGCTTGACATCATGGGACAATCTAAAGAAATCAACTAATACCTCCACAATTGTAGACCTCCACAAGTCTGGTTCATCCTTGGGAGCAATTTCCAAACGCCTGAAGGTACCACGTTCATCTGTACAAACAATAGTACGCAAGTATAAACACCATGGTACCACGCAGCCATCATACCGCTCAGGAAGGAGACGCGTTCTGTCTCCTAGAGATGAACGTACTTTGGTGCAAAAAGTGCAAATCAATCCCAGAACAACAGCAAAGGACCTTGTGAAGATGCTGGAGGAAACAGGTACAAAAGTATCTATATCCACAGTAAAACAACATAACCTGAAAGGCCGCTCAGCAAGGAAGAAGCCACTGCTCCAAAACTGCCATAAAAAAGCCAGACTACGGTTTGCAACTGCACTTGGGGACAAAGATTGTACTTTTTGGAGAAATGTTCTATTGAAGCAACATCTCAAGACATCAGTCAGGAATTTAAAGCTTGGTCGCAAATGGGTCTTCTAAATGGACAATGACCCCAAAGTTGTGGCAAAATGGCTTAAGGACAACAAAGTCAAGGTTTTGGAGTGGCCATCACAAAGCCCTGACCTCAAACCTATAAAAAATTTGTGGGCAGAACTGAAAAAGCGTGTGCGTGCAAGGAGGCCTACAAACCTGACTCAGTTACACCAGATCTGTCAGGAGGAATGGGCCAAAATTCACCCAAATTATTGTGGGAAGCTTGTGGAAGGCTACCTGAAACATTTGACCCCAAAAAAACTATTTAAAGGCAATGCTACCAAATACTAATTGAGTGTATGTAAACTTCTGACCCACTGGGAATGTGATGAAAGAAATAAAAGCTGAAATAAATTATTCTCTCTACGATTATTCTGACATTTCACATTCTTAAAATAAAGTGGCCATCCTAACTGACCTAAGACAGGGAATTTTTACTCTGATTAAATATCAGGAATTGTGAAAAACTGAGTTTAAATGTATTTGGCTAAGGTGTATGCAAACTTCCGACTTCAACTGTATGTCACCTCCATCAGATTGCATTTTGAATGTGTCAGCTCTCACCTGGCATTAGAATCTAAATTGGAACACACAGAAATGCATTGAGGAGTTTACCACATCAGTCACCAGCTTCATTAATAAGTGCTGTGGCAGAACAAGGGGTTTAATCAAAATGTTTACACTGATCAGACATGGACACACGTGTGATCGTTCAGTTTCAAGTGTGTTTATTAAAATAATAAAGAAAAATAAAATAATAGCTCTTCTCCAGGAGACCTCCTCCAGGTTACCGTCTTCTGGGCTCCGGGGTATTTCTGCCTCCTTTGGGGGGGAAAACAGAGCTCCCTCGGTTCTAGCAGACCATGAGGATGCCTATATGGGAGCAACCTCTCTCCCCAAAAACCCCTGCGTGTTGCCCTTCTGGCAGCTTTATGGGACTAGCTCCCGGGTGATACCCTTGCAGACCGCTTCCCATAGGGAAATGGCCTCGGGATATCGAGTGGCATAATCTACTTTTACCAGGATGTACCGGAGTCCTCGTGCCGTTTTTACCAGGGTTCCCACTATATCCAAGGCGAAGCGTTCAAATGGCACCCGATGATCTGTAGGGGGACCAGCGGGTTTCGGAAGTGTGCTTTTGGGGCAGTGATTTGACACTCTGGGCAGCTGTGACAATAGCCTTCCACGGCCCACCTCATCCCGGGCCAGTGGAACCAGGCGGCGATTTGTTCCCGGGTCTTCTCCATTCCCAGGTGTGCCCCAAATAGATGGGTGTGGACCAGCTGGAGAACAGTTCCCACGTATCGTTGGGTCAGCAACAGCACCTCTCTAAGTTCACCCTGTTGGTGCGACACCTGATACAAAAGGTTATTCTTGATTTAGAAATGGGGATATCGCCAGTGACTCACCCCCGGAAATGGCTGGCCATCCACCACTATCACATGGGCCACGGCGGCTTTCAAGTTCGGGTCCTTCACTGGGCGGTCCCGAACTGTCCCCACAGTTGGTCCATGGCAGGTGTCTCGGCTGGTCTCCCGAAATCGATGAGGGGGAGAATGAGCTCCTCTTCAGGTTGTTCACTGGGGGAGATTCGTTCCGGCGCCCTCTCGGCCTCAGACTCCAGACCCGTAGATGCGGGTTTGGCAACCGCTTGCTTCCGGGTCACGCAGGCGACGGGCCATCCTCGCTCTTGTCTCCTGTCGACTCGTACCTTTTTTCCCAGCTCGTGCCTCCACAGTGCTGCTAACAAGGGACAATCTCGTCCCACAAGGAGGGGTCCCGGCAACTCGGGTATGGCACCCACCATCATCCGGCAGTTCCCTTGTGACGTCACAATGTTGGCCTGCACGGTCGGATACTGCTTGGTGTCGCCGTGGACACAGGGGATGGACATCTCCTCGCCACGTTCGGTCTACTGGGCCAGCAAGCTCGTGTTTCCAAGCGTAACCATACTCCCTGGAGTCCAACAGAGCTTGGGTGTCGTGGCTGTCGACTTTCACCAGGACCATGGGTGGTTCGCAGTGTGCCCAACATGAGGTGACGTAGTTTACTGCGTGGCCCGTCTCGTCTCTGGGGCTCGCTGATGGCACCGACTCCTCTCGACCCGGGCAATTCCATGCAAGGTGTCCCAGGGCGCCACACTCAAAATATCTAATTTGGTCTCCATCCACCTGTGGTCGGCGGCGGCGGGTCGGCTCTCCCCCAGCAGTCTCTCTGCGGTTCAGGGAATAATGCGGTGGGGTTGTCTTTTCGTCCCCTCTGATGGTTCCCCGACTCGTCCCGGCACGTCCCGGCTCCCCTTCAGCATGGCCTCTGTGTTCTGATGCATCTCCACTGCTCCCAGGAGGTCCTCCAAGGTCTGGGGCGTACGTAGACTCATCGCCCTCTTCACGTCATGGGGTAGCACCCGTAAGAAGCGATCTATGACCACTTTGTCTATGATGGAGAGGGTGAACACAAACTTGTGGCAGACCAGGGGGTTTGATCAAAACGTTTACACTGATCAGACATGGACACAAGTATGATAGCTCAGTTTCAAAGGTATTTATTAAAACAATGAAGAAAAATAAAAGAATAGGAGATCTCCTCCGGGTTTCCATCTTCTAGGCTCCGGGGTATTGCTGTCTCCTTTGGGGGGGGGGGGGGGGGGGAACAGAGCCCCCTCTTTTCTAGCAGACTGTTAGGACAACTATATGGGAGCAACCTCTCTCCCCGAAAAAACCCTGTGTGATGCTTTTCTGGCAGCTTTATGGGATTCGTACGGTTGGTGAGCAATCAGCCCCTTGATTACGCACCAGCTTCAGTCAGCCCCAATTCGTCCCGGCTGGAGGGCCCATCGAGACCTGGCACGTCCAGCAGAGATAGCTGCCTTATGTAGACTCCATCTGTCACCAGGCCTCGACAAGTCTCCCCCTGGTGGCTAGTCCATGGTACGCCACAGTGCATTGATAATGTCATCCCCACAGTGGCAGTACATACATACCCCAACCAGAAGCCATGGATTACAGGCAATATCTGCTCTGAGCTAAAGGCTAGATCTGTCGCTTTCAAGGAGTCAGGTACTAATCTGGACGCTTATAAGAAATCCCGCTACAACCTCAGACGAGCCATCGAACAGGCAAAGCGTCAATACAGGACTAAGATCGAATCCTACTATGCTGGCTTTGATGCTCGACGAATGTGGCAGGGCTTGCAAACTATCATGGACTACAAGCTGCCCAGTGATGCAGGCCTACCAGACAAGCTAAATTACTTTTATACTCGCTTCCAGGCAAACAGCACTGAACCATGAATGAGATCACCAGTTGTTCTGGACGACTGTGTGATCTCGCTCTCTGTAGCCATTGTGAGTAAGATGCTTAAACAGGTTATTAACATTCACAAGGGTGTTGGGCCAGGCGTAATACCAGGACAAGTACACAGGGCATACGCTGACCATCTGGCAGGTGTCTTCACCAGGTGTTGTAACCAAAATTATTTTCCAATTGTTTCTTTCTGAACAGAACCATTATTTTTTTTGCTTACACTGTACTGACCACCAAAATAAAGTTCTGACCAGTTTGAAAGTTCTGACCAACAACAAAAAAAATACAGTTTATATCGTTCCTTTTCTGTTCCTTTTTTAATAACCAGTGAAATCAACCGTTTTTTACATTTAGCTCATTAAATTACTTCACCAATCAGTGCGGATAAAGCAGGCAAGCTAGTTGTTTACATGCACGATGGACAGATAAGTGCAGCCTCCCCTTATGGGTGGGGAGAGAGCAAGAGAGTGTTGACGAGCAGGTTTGAAGCACTAGGCATCTTGTTATGACATGCATTATCTGAATTAGGTCCACAGAATTATATCTAGGATGAGTGGCTTCTATGAAGGAACTATGAATTCCCTTTGTGCTAGCTAACAAGCTTGAGCTAGCAAGATAACAATCTTGTGTGTGCAGAGCGGCACCAGAATAAAAAAAGTATTACGTTTTTGTAGTTAATAAATCCAACGTGATACGTGATAACTAGGCCTATTGAGCTAACGTAGGCTAATGCGATTAGCATGAGGTTGTAAGAAACAAGAACATTTCCCAGGACATAGACATATCTGATATTGGCAGAAAGCTTAAATTCTTGTTAATCTAACTGCACTGTCCAATTTACAGTAGCTATTACAGTGAAAGAATATCATGCTATTGTTTGAGGAGAGTGCACAATTTTGAACATAAAAAGTTATTAATTAACAAATTAGGCATATTTGGGCAGTCTTGATACAACATTTTGAACAGAAATTCAATGGTTCATTGGATCAGTCTAAAACTGTGCACATACACTGCTGCCATCTAGTGACCAAAATATATATTGCACCAGGGCTGGAATAATACATGATGGCCTTTCTCTTGCATTTCAAAGATGATGATACCAAAAAAATACAAAAGAACGTTTTTTTTTTTTCTTTGTATGAGCTTTTACGAGATCTATTGTGTTATATTCTCCTACATTCCTTTCACATTTCCACAAACTTCAAAGTGTTTCCTTTCAAATCGTACCAAGAATATGCATATCCTTGCTTCAGGGCCTGAGCTACAAGCAGTTAAATTTGAGTATGTCATTTCAGGTGAAAATTGTAAAAAAGGGGCGGATCCTTAAATATTGACTAAAGCTCAGCATTCAACACCATAGACCCCTCCAAGCTCATCACCAAGCTCAGGACCCTGGGATTGAATACCTCCCTCTGCAACTGGATCCTAGACTTCTTGACGGGCCATCCCCAGGCATTGAGGGTAGGCAACAAAACATCCATGACGCTGACCATCAACAAGGGGGGCCCTCAGAGCTGTGTGCTTAGTCCCCTCGTCTACTCCCTGTTCACCCACGACTGCGTGGACGCTCACGACTCCAACACCATCATCATGAAGTTTGCTGACGATACAATGGTGGAAGGACTGATCACCAATAACAATGAAGCAGCCTATAGGAAGGAGGTCAGAGACCTGGCAATGTGGTGTCTGATAACAACCTCTCCCTCAACATCAGCATGACAAAGGAGCTGGTCATGGACTACAGGAAACGGAAGGGCGAGCACACCGCATCCACATTGATGGGGCTGTAGTGGAGTGGGTCGAGAGCTTCAAGTTCCCTGGTGTCCAAATCATTAACATGGTCCACACACACCCACACAGTTGTGAAGAGAGCATGACAGTGCCTCTTCCCCCTCAGAAGACTGCATCCTTAGATCCTCAAAAGTTCTACAGCTGCACCATTGAGAGCATATTGACTGGCTGCATCCCTGCTTGGTAAGGCAACTGCAAGGCACCCAGCCACATGGAGCTACAGAGGGCGATGAGCTCCCTGCCATCCAAGAACTATACAACAGGCGGTGTCAGGGGAAGGCCCAGAAAAACTGTCAAAGACTCCAGCCACCCAAGCCATAGATGGTCTCTGCTACCACACGGTAAGCGGTACCAGTGCCCCAAGTCTGGAACCAACAGGACCCTGAACAGCTTCTACCCACAAGCCATAAGACTGCTGAATAGCTAATCAAATGGCTACCCGGATTACCTGCATTAACCGATTTTTGCACTAACTCTCTTGCAGTGACTCTATGCACAAACACCGGACACTACCCACACACTAACACATACTTACACTAACACCCCAACACACACAACATATGCCCATACACACATAACACGTGCACACACGCATTACTGACGCCACACACACACACACACAGCACAACACACACACACACACACACACACACACACACACACCACACACACACACACACACACACACCACATAAGCTGTTATTGTCTATTATCTATCCTGCATCCTGCTGCCTAGTCACTTACCACATACTATATGTACATAGCTACTTTAATTACCTCGTATCCCTGCACATCAACTCAGTGTTGGTACTCCCTGTATATAGCCATGTGATTTTTACTCGTTATTGTTATTTGTTATTCACTGTGTATTTATTCCTTGTGTCATTATTTCTATTTTTATTTTGTATCTTATCTTTAACTCTGCCTTGTTGGAAAAAGACCCGTAAGTAAGCATTTCACTGTTTGTCTACACCTGTTGTTTACGAAGCATGTGAAAAATTGTATGGGAAGCGTATTTTTCACACTGATTAAAAACGACATGTGTCTGATAAATCTACTTAAAACCGGGCACCTGGGTGACCCCCCTCTTCCTGTATGATTGACCAAAGTCACACAGTTCATCAGGAAACATTTCTTCACGTTTCATCCTTAGAGTTGGAAAAGCTGCAGCAGTAAAAGGAGAAGGAGATTGCACTATAGGTGATTGACCCCATTCTTATTCAGCCTCACTGATCAAAATGCAACAACAATGGTTCGACTGTTATCATCCAAAACAAGATGATTGGGCATGAAAGCAGTTTTAGGATAAAGTTGATGGTCTGCATGTCAAGAGTCATTTGGTGTTAAACAGGCTAGTCAATATTTCTCAGTATCAGTCACCCCCCTCAGATAGTGGTAAATAATCCTATCAGGGGTCTGTCTCACTTTGACAGCTTTATCTAAATCTCAATTTAGCTACCCTACCCTTTGTTGTCACCAATTCTAAGTACCTATAGCTTATACTGCATGTTTGTCTCCATGAAGAAGTGACTTCAAAGCCAATCTAACATGAGTAAATACCAGTGGGGGCTGGTGGGAGCTATAGGAGGTCAGACTCATTGTAATGTCTAGAATGGTATAATGGAACAGTATCAAACAGATCAAACATATGGAAACCACATGTTGGACTCCGTTCCGTTTAATCAATCCCAGCCATTACACTGAGCCCATCCTCCTATAGCTCCTCCTACCAACCTCCTCTGGTAAATACACATTGATGAAACCCCATTACTTTGGGCCTGACTGCTCTTTGTTCCTCTGATTACCAATGAGTGAATGATATCACTTTGACATTCTCCTCCTTAATTTGCTCCTTCCCTTTGTTGTTTTATTCTCTACCCTCAGCTTCCAATGGTATTTGGAGTCAGTCTTTTTGTGCCTTTTCTATCACTTGAACGTCACCACGGTACGTCAGCAAGCTCTGTTGTGGCGAGTGACGCACAGCACCATTGTGTGGCCGGCGAGTGATCAGGACAGTACAACGGCTCCCCGCCAGCCCGATGGAGGGGACATTTGTTCCTTTTGTTAGCCACAATAGATGTGCCACAAATACCACTAGTTGGAGAAAGAGGGGCTGGGGGGCAAGACATGAGAGGTGTGTGTGGTAAGGATCTGAATCAACAAAAGCTATTAGCCCTATGTGGGGTGGCAGGTAGCCTAGTGGTTAGAGCATTGGACTAGTAACTGAAATGTTGCAAGATCGAGTCCCCGAGCTGACAAGGTGAAAATCTGTCACTCTGCCCCTGAACAAGGCAGTTAACCCACTGTTCCTAGGCCATCATTGAAAATAAGAATTTGTTCTTAACTGACTTGCCCAATTAAATAAAACATTTGGTTTTATGTGGTGTGAGACCTTCCTGCTCCTTCAAGGCATCTTTCCACTGAGGTCAGAACAAACACAGAGGAGAGAGCAACAGTGTGTGACCTGGGCCTGTCACCATAGTGACTCTGCAACGATATCATCCAAGATGGCCTACTGTCAACTGGCCCAATCATTCTGCACTTTTACAAGACTTTAGGCACCAAACCTACAAACCTTACAAGGCTAAACAACCTTTAGATATTGGTTCTAGTCCCATCTGCCAAGGTTTCAAATACCCCTGGATGACAGATGGCTTTGGTTCCCAAATACTGAAGAGGCCAGAAGGACTTCAGAAAGTATTCACAGCTCCTTGACCTTTTCACACATTTTGTTGTGTTCCAGCCTGAATTTAAAATGGAAATTAAATTGAGATTTTGTGTCACTGATCAACACACTACACTCTACATTCAATCTACACTCACTCTGTGTGAAATAATAGTGTTTAACATCATTTTTATTATAATCCCTCAGCTCTGTAACCCACAGCTATAATTATATGTAAGGTCCCTCAGTCAAGTAGTGAATTTCAAGCACAGATTCAACCACAGACCAGGGAGGTTTTCCAATGTTTCGCAAAGAAGGCACCTATAGTTTTGGTAGATGGGTAAAAAAAAATGACATTGAATATCCCTTTGAGCATTTGAGTATCAATACACCCAGTCACTACAAAGATTTAGGCGTCCTTCCTAACTCAGTTGCCGGAAAGGAAGGAAACCTCTCAGGGATTTCACCATGAGGCCAATGGTGATTTTAAAACCGTTACAGAGTTGAATGGCTGTGAGAGGAGATAACTGAGGATGGATCAACAACATTGTAGTAACTCTTTGTCCTGAACACATTTACATTTACATTTACATTTAAGTCATTTAGCAGACGCTCTTATCCAGAGCGACTTACAAATTGGTGCATTCACCTTATGACATCCAGTGGAACAGCCACTTTACAATAGTGCATCTAAATCTTTTAAGGGGGGTGGAGGAGAAGATTACTTTATCCTATCCTAGGTATTCCTTAAAGAGGTGGGGTTTCAGGTGTCACAAAGTGTTATGCTTGGGGCAAATCTGCCACAACACATCATTGAGTATCACTTTTCATACTTTCAACCATTGTGGTGGCTGCATCATGTTATGGGTATGCATGTCATCGACAAGGATTAGGGAGTTTTTAGGATAAAAAGAAACGGAATAGGACTAAGCACAGGCAAAATCCTAGAGGAAAACTTGATTCAGTCTGACTCTAACAATGGGAGACAAATTCACCTTTCAGCAGGACAATTATCTAAAACACAAGGCCAAATATTCATTGGAGTTGCTTACCAAGATGACATTGAATTTTCCGTAGTGGCCTAGTTACAATTTTGACTTAAATCATCTTGAAAATCTGTGGCAAGACTTGAAAATGGCTGTCTAGCAATGATCAACAACCAACTTGACAGAGCTTGAAGAATTTTAAAAATAATAATGGGCAAATATTGTATAATCTATGTGTGCAAAGCTCTTCGAGACTGACCCAGAAAGACTCACAGCTGTAAGCGCCTGTCACGACTTCCGCCGAAGTCGGTCCCTCTCCTTGTTCGGGCGACGTTTGGCGGTCGACGTCACTGGCCATCTAGCCACCGCCGATCCACTTTTCATTTTCCGTTTGTTCTGTCTTTGTCTTACACACCTGGCTTCACTCAACCAAATACTTGTTTATTATTTAATCCTCTGTTCCCCATGTTTTGTTTGTGAGTGATTGTTCATTGTACATCGGTCCATTTTTTGTGGACTCGCTATGTTGCCTTGTATTATTGTATTTTTGAGTAAAGTACGTAGATTACTCAAAACTGCTGTCCTGCGCCTGACTCTCTACACCAGCTACACACAGGACCATTACATCGCCACCAATCAAGATATTAGTGTTTAAAATTTCTATCAAGTACAAAAAATATATAGAATTCTTCTTCCACTTTAACATTCCAGAGCATTTTGTGTAGATGACAATTAAATCAATTTTAATCACACTTTGTAACACCATAAAATGTGGAAAAAGTCAAGGGGTGTTAATACTTCCTGCAGGCAGGAAGTGCAGGTACGTATGTGCAGGTACGGTATTATACTGTAAACAAGCAATGACAGGCAATGCATCTCATTCATCCAAGACGGATTTAGGCAGAGATTAACTAAAGTAACCTTTCGGGGCATCACCCGTTCATTACTGAAGATCCCATAGTGCGTAAGCAACAGTTTATATCTAAGAACCATAAACACAGCAGGTAGACAACCAGCAATCATCCTCCATGGGGATTGAACATGGTTTAAGTCTGCAACTGAAATCGTTCACCCCTTTTAACATGGCAAATTTCCTCATAGAGGTAAATCAAGGACTCTGTCTTTGTGAACATTATATTCACTCTATAACTAGTCAAGAAAGCCCCCCATGTTCATTTCAACCAACAGCCTTATGGTTGGTTGCCTCAAGTCATCACTAGCTCAAAGTCTTCTGTCTGTAACCACTGAAAAAATACTTTAAAACTAAAGACATATGTCTAAAGACATAAGTGTGCCAGAAACTCCATCGTCACTCTGTCAGTTCTACACTTTTAGAAAAAAAGGTGCTATCAGGAACCTACAAGGGTTTTTCAGCTGTCCCCATAGGATAACCCTCTGAATAACCCTTTTTTGTTCCAGGAAGAACCCTTTTGGTTCCAGGTAAAAACCCTTTTAGGATCCATGTAGAACCCTTTCCACAGATGGTTCTACCTGGAACCCAAAAGGGTTCTACCTGGAAGCAAAAAGGGCTCTAATTGGAACCAAAAAGGGCTCTATCCTGTGGGGACAGCCAAAGAACTCTTTTGGAACCCTTTTTTTTCTAAGAGTGTAGAGACGTGTTCAGTGTGTGTCAGATAGGGCTTTGAAATGCGATGCCTCTCACCGTTGATACCACACTTGGCGTGTGTGGAGACGGCACACCCTCCTCAGACCGCCTGCCTGCCTGCCTGCTGGTGCCTGTCCATGACATGCTGCCTCAGCCACGCTAACTCCCTCTCTGTAGAAAAACAACCAAAACAGAGAGAGAAGGTCATGGTGTTCCTTCCCTCAGACAGAAAAAGAAAGTCACAGTAGTTTATCAAAGGAGAAGATCTCCACTTAGCTACTCTAAGATGGTTTCTGAGGAGCCTCATAAAGGAACAGCAGCAGATGCCTATCTACCAGCATGTGACAGGGTCTAGGCCTAGGGAGAAAAACACTTATATAACAAATTTCCCAATTAACAGACCCTAGTGGCACTAAGAAAGAGAAGAGAAATAACCATATTGATTAATTGGATAAAAGATCTGTTTCACTAACTTAAAGGCAGTTCTAACTAAGGGTGCTTGGCAGCGTAGATTCCTCCAGATATTTCTTCCAGTCCTTAAGTTCCCAATTCCTCCGGGTACGTTACACTCATCCCTTTCTCCCTCCACACGGATGATGGCAGGCACCTCATGTGAGGAAGGATTGTGTGTCACATGATCAGTCTTGTGAGGAAAGATTCACTTAGAGGGCCCTTTGCCTTGACACGTTTGTCTGTGTCTCTAGCTGGTCTCTCAGTGCTATTGGATGTCATTGGATTTGCAATGTTGTGACTGAGACAACGTGCCCAGCCACACCTCTGTGCTTGTTTGTTTCTGTTTCACGTGTGCTTACCGTATGGCCATGTAAGACTTGCACACAATATTATGCTACTCTTTTTCTGAATGGAACCATTTAGCTTACGTACATACTGTAGCTAAGAGTTCAGATTTTCCCTGATATACAGAACAATTCAAATGCCAATTGAAGAACATCAGGCACATAACTTTGACACTTTATCTATCGGCACCGATCCAAAACTTACACAGAAAGCTTCTTTTTTTTTTTACCGACAGCAGTCCAGACCGATTGGTTCCAGTCCCTCTGAAAGTGCTCACGGTTCCCAGGTCACGGCTGATATTTATGTGAGTTGAACTGCAGGCTGGCAGGCTAATTCAATGGTATGTTTTCATTAGGTCTCAGGGGCCGAGTAGAGCCCCCTCCCTAACGTGGCCTGTCTGGACTCTGACCCCGGTTTTATGCAGGGTGATAGCGATGGGGGTCAAGGTTTTGGAACGCACCCAGCCCAGACTTAAGGTAACAATTTGAGGAGGCAGGCAGCAACATTACAGGGTTATGTAACACATAGTCGCCGGTCCTTAATGACTTCACAGGCCCGCTGGAATGTCCAATTCTCAATAAGTCTCTCTTTTCACCGCTCTGTTTGTGGCAACACAAATTAGGTTTGGTATGGTAACCTTAAACAAATTATTTTCTGTGCTGTCCTGTGCTGTGCAGTGGTGGAAAAAGTACTAAATTGTCATACTTGAGTAAAAGTAAAGATAAACTTAATAGAAAATTACTCAAGTAAAAGTGAATGTCACCCAGTAAAATACTACTTGAGTAAATACTACTACTTGAGTCAAAGTATCTGGTTTAAAATGTACTTAAATACAGTGGTGGAAAAAGTACTGAATTGTCATTATTGAGTAAAAGTAAAAGTACATTTTTACTTAAATACTGTGCATGAGACCGGTGGCGATTTTCTAAGAAGCATTAGTAGTTTTCAATGGCCACCTGACAACCAGACATAGACATCTGAATTTTAGATTGGGTTCTTTCCATTTATCTTTTGTTCTGCATTATTTATGCATTCCTGTTCTTTCCCGCTTATCTGCTCACATATTTCTCTCCTTCAGTATAAACACAGGGAATGAAGATTGGGCTATCATGTACAAAAACAAAGTCTCACCCAATTTCAAGATAAATATGTTTCCTACCATTATGACACCATTGATTGATATTCAATGTCAGCAGCAGTACATTTGCATTCTGCTACAGCAGGACCCTGTAAGCTGACTGGTCCTGTGAATGAATGGCTTGATAAAGATCAATATGGCACCTTGCCACATGTGGTCTTTCCACTCTACACCATTTGTAAAGTGAGGTCATAACCTCAACCTCTACCCCCCCCCCCGCTCCCTTATTGTCTGGGATGTGTCTCAGCTGTGTAGGGAAACTAGCCCCCATACAGAATGACCAGCTCTGTTTGTCCAGGGGGCAATCCACCCCAACACAGGGGCCTTCAGCCCTATAACATTGAACATCCTCGGCCCAGGCCAGCCGTGATGTCAGCAAGCCTCTGGTGCTTAGGTGACACATTCCCCAGGGGACGGAGCCCAGCCCAGGCCTGGTGCTGCTGCATCATGGGCCAACTCACTCTGCTATGCTCTACTGCCAGTTGTAAACAGCAATTACTTAATGAGGATGCCTGAATTCCTGCCATGCATGCTGCCCAATTTACTGGGTCTCCACTGTGGCTGCCCAATATACTGGGTCTCCACTGTGGCTGCCCAATTTACTGGGTCTCCACTGTGGCTGCCCAATTTACTGGGTCTCCACTGTGGCTGCCCAATTTACTGGGTCTCCACTGTGGCTGCCCAGGGAGGGATGCTATCTTATTATTTTGGGTCCTGATGAAATTATGCCATTGTAAGATAAAGGGAAAACTGCAATCCTTGACAACTGCCCTACTTTTTAAGTTATTTTGGACTTTAACATTGTTACGGGCCATGATATTTCAGGCCATGGTAGTTCTACTTTGTGTGTTTGTCTGAATCTGTCTGCCAATGGATGGGGACATGTTGTACATTCTTGCCAGATGACAGGCAGCAGGGCAGGGACACTGACATAAAATGTGCCACTCCCAGTGGTGGGGTGAAGGATACATGTTCAGGATGAGAGAAGAGCAGTTCCTAGCATCATGCCCCTTAGGCAGTCTGACTGACTGCCATGATTGCAGTATATGTGGGAGAGATGCATGCCTCACCTGGTAAAATCTTGCCCAAAGTAATGATTGACACATTTGATTGCTCACTTGCCTACAGCATGTTTCTGTTACATCACACACGTATTGTTTTTCAAATCAAATGTTATTTGTCACATACACATGGATAGCAGATGTTAATGTGAGTGTAGCGAAATGCTTGTGCTTCTAGTTCCGAAAATGCAGTAATATCCAACGAGTAATCTAACCTAACAATTTCACAACAATTACCTTATACACACAAGTGTAAAGGAATGAATAAGAATATGTACATAGGTGTGTGTTTTTGTTGCAAAATCTAAGCGGTAGGCGGTAATGTTTGGTTACTTACTACCTGCATTAGAGGTGTAGTTGTGTCCATTTTTTAAAAGACATCTACAGAGGCAGTAGGAGTAGGCAACCTGTTGAATGCCACCCCAAGTAGGCTAGTGCCTGTCTATCAGCCGTGTCGTAGTATGCGCACTGCCTTTAACCCTCCCCCTTAACAAAGTCAAATGACCATTGGCTTTCATGTCACAGCGTCACTGAGAAAGCCTGGCCCTGAGATAGAGCTCAATTTTGGGACTGTCTATCCACACGCAAACCAACATACAGCGCTTGGCTTGATTACAACTGCGGTCTATTACCAGTTCCTTCATACTTTAATGATTCATCTGTCTATTTCTTGCCAGTCAAAGTCTTTTTCTGAGGGTCACAGAATTCACCTGGGGACTTTTTTTGTGCTGAGAAGTTTGCTGTTCTATTACAACATATTTTTCTCTTCGTTTATCTTCCTCTGCATTTTTTTGTGATGAAATTAACTTGAACGTATAGAACAGCAAATATAACTTCTGTCAAGGAAATATCTTGTATCATCTCTCTCCAAACGGACAGCGAAGCAATGATGAACAAGAACGGGATGGTGACAAAAATTCACACGAGAATTAGGACCGATCCTTTCACGAGCAATTATGAGTTGCTTGGCAGAGAATTGGGCAGGTAAGTCGCATGAAATGTTGAATAGGTTACCCTGTCCAGATCATGAAATGATGAGCTATAATAGATGTCAATGCGTGCTGCAGTGCGAAGTAAACACGGGGAGGCAGGGGTAAACGCACTGTTCAGTCTTTAAAGTGAGGGATTACAAATTGGAAATGTTTGTATTTTTCTCTCTGCACGTGCAAACGGGAATAAGTAAACATTTCACCGTGTCGGCCCAATCCGGATGAGTGGCGCTGGCACTGCCATGAAGACTCTCGTTCTGCGCCCATGAAATTGTTTTGTGTGGTTGGCTTTTTTTTTTTGCAAGGGAAATCTGTGGGATTTATTCATCTTTGTGTGAGCCCTGATATTTCTGGAATTTGATTTAAGTATAACCAGCCTGGTCTCATAGACTAGACGTAACATAGTAAACGTATATCTGGCATACTTAAATTTAGTATGATATGTTACTTTTGGTATGGTTACTTATGGCAAAAAATAGGTTTGTTGGCCAGGTGTATAACGCGAACGTCTAGCATGCTTGTTGGATTCTCATCGTGGACAACTTTAGCATTTTAGCAACTTTGAAACGACTTACTACTTTTTTGCTACTTTGCTACTTAGCATGTTAGCTATCCTTCCCCTAACCATAACCCTTTAACCTAATGGTGGTGTAAAGTACTATATATGTTTTTTGGGTGCATCTGTACTTTACTATTTATATTTTTCGCAACTTTTACATTCCTATAGAAAATGATGTACTTTTTACTCCATACATTTTTCCTGACACAAAATTACTCATTACATTTGAATGCTTAGCAGAACAGAAACATTGTAAAATTCACACACTTATCATGAGGTCCTCCCTACTGCCTCTGATCTGGTGGACTCACTAAACACATGCTTCATTTGTAAATTATGTATGAGTGTTGGAGTGTGCCCTGGCTCTCCGCTAATAAAAAATGTAATTGTGCCATCTGGTTTGCTTAATAGAAGAATTTGAAATTGTGTACTTTTACCTTTGATACTTAAGTATATTTAAAATGAAATAGTTTTAGACTTTTACTCAAGTAGTATTTTACTGGGTCACTTTTACTTGAGTCATTTTCTATTAAGGTATCTTTACTTTTACTCAAGTATGACAAGTGAGTACTTTTTACACCATTGACGCTTAACCCTAACTCCTAGCCTAGCGAACGTTAGCAGCTAGCGAATGTTAGCAACAACAAATTGGAATTCGTAACATATCAAACTTTTTGCAAATTTGTAACATATTGGATAAATTGCAATTCGTAATATATCATACTAAATGGATGGACAGCCACAAATGAATACATACCATATGAAACCTATTATACTAAATGGAGTGTTCGGATGACAACAGCGCAGGCGCGTATTTTCAATCACACTAAGGAGCATCATAATTATGTCTCTATTGTAATGAGAGCTGGTTTTGTTTTGGTATGTAGGCAAAAAAAAATTCATGGCTGATTTTCCATGAGTAAGGACTTGAGATGATAAATGTGATGCTAAATCAACCTTGTTTTTCTATGTGCTGTTTTATTTTGGGGCAGATGGTATGTTGAATGTTACTTCATTCTAAAACGGGACCATTTTTATGCTCATGATACACATACAGTATCAACACTAGCACAAAAAAAAGGTCCTCCATTTGGAATTTATCCCAGCCTCAATCAATGGCTTGTGAGACTTCTCTGATTCTCCTTCAATTGTGGCACATTCAGAGAATAAATTGAGATGTCAGAGAATAATTGTACCCTATTTCCCTAACTCTCCCCTCTGTTACTGCTGTGGGGGCCCTCGGTAGAAAGGTGAATATGCAATGCATTTTACCAGCCCCAGTATTATTAGCAGGAAATATGCTCTGACCTACTGGTCTCAGTAGCTGCCTATCTCTATATCTCCACCATCCAAGGACTCTCTGGCACACACAAGCTATTAACACAGGAAGAGATGTTTGCTATTATTCAGTTTTTTCCAGAATCCAGACCATGCCTACAGCCTCACCCATGGCTGTTTGTTTGGGATTGTTACAGTGGGCTAATTCCCTGCCAATCGGCCCTGTTTTGTCCTGGGGGTCAGGGTGGGGGATAACGTGCAATTACCTTCAGTCTCCCTCCGCCCTGCTCCGGCCCCCTGTTGTTCTCCACAGATCAGCGAGTGTGACCTACAATGCATTTGAACCCAGACACTAAAATGTGTGCATTCCAAGGCGGTTGAATGGGGGGGTCTCAGAGATTTTAAACTCCCGTTAAAAAGCCAGTAGCCAGGCTACTACTTCCCTAGGTCCAAAATGTTTTATTTAGAACCTGTTGACTAGGATTATTAAATCTTCTGGACTTGGGTCATCGCATCGTTTCTGTCTCAGGTGATATTGTACCAATACCCCATGCAACCGTCCTTTATAACTTCATAGGGAGTGGGAGACAGGGAGGTGTTACATGTTTCTCTCTTTTCTGGATAGTATGCAGTCGGGTGCTAAATAAAGACTCATTCACTTTGCCAGTTGGTAGCAGCCAGATTTCCCTGTCTGACACCATGGGACATCCTGGGCCAACAGCCAGGACCTGGGGGGGCTGTTTGAGCTCTGAGCGAGCCCAGCGTCCTCTCAGCACTTCTTCCACCCCCATCTCTCTCTCCTCCTCATCCTCCTCTCATTACCTCCTCGCCCCCACAACATCCTGATCTGGCCTCATAAATCCCATTAGGTGCAGGAATGTGAGCTGTGTTGGATGCCAGGAGAGCAGCGTGTCAAGATTTAGATGGCCAGTAGAAGAGGAGGGATGGATCTCTCCCCCCTTTCTCTCTTCTCCACTATGTTTGAGACATTGTGGCCTCTGGTAAACCTGCTGGAGTGGATTTCCGCAGTAACACCTTTGAAGGCTTCTGAAATCTGCCCCTGATTGCTTCCCTTCAATGACCCCCCTCCCTCTCTGTAAATATAATCACACAAAAATCAGGCATTTAGATAACGTAGAAGAGTTTTGACTTTGAGGACAAGTTACAAGAGTTGACATGAAAGGTATTGACTTCAAATGAGTTGGAACGATCCCTGTTTCTAGGTCAAATGGGTGTCCTCTGATATTTACTTAGCCTAGATTTTCACTATCTTCACTATGATTTAGAAGGACAGCAAAGGGGTTGTCATTTAGCAAAAATGTGTGGGTTTTTGTGTCGTCTGAGAGGAGTTTATGAACAGGAAGAGGAACCCAGCCTGTACTGTGTGAGGCAGCTGAAGGCGATCAGCTGTCTGTTTTTCTCAAAAGGGGAGTGACTCATGTCTGGGTCACTCCCTTTTTGAGAAACACAGACCCCACAGGAAAAACAGTTTCTCAGTTAGATTAGTGCCATCACCACCACAAGTTCCTGGGTTGGTGTCTATGCATACTGAATGAAAACGTCCTTTTATGACCCCCTGTTGATTTGGAGAGTGACACACCACATACATGCAGACATGATGACGTGAAGCTGCATAATGATAGATCAGCAAATCAGGTGTTGGTGTGTCTGCATAATTGCCTTTTCTGTGGGTTTTGGGATTTACACAACATGTTAAAAGCAACCTTCAAGTGGCAGACGTGGTTTCTGTCTGAGTGTCTCTAAGGAGCAGCTTCCTGCTCAAGGAGAAGGCTGAAAGTCATGTATTCTCTCATGGGTCAGACATTTGAAACATGTTGAATTCTATGTCTGTATCCACCTATAACCCCTGTGCTCTTGTCTCTGGTGTGTTACTACAGACAGTGTGTGAAAACAGCAGGGTAATGATGGCCTAGTTTAGCAACCTTTGACCTGTTGTCACCATCTTAAAAGGCCTCCTGTTGCTCCTCAGCATCGCCTGTGGTTTCTTTTCATTTCATCCACAGTTCCCAGCACAGAGGTAGCTGCTCTGAACTTGGGGAATTGGCTAATTAAAGAAGAAAGGCTTTGACTTTGACTGGTTTGGGTCTTTTGATTTGGAACAATGTGCCCTAGCAATCCTCACTAGGGCTGGGAACCAGTGAGAGTGAAGAAAGGGGAAGGAGGAACAGCCCACAGGGAATGGGCTTGTGCCA
Organism: Salvelinus sp. IW2-2015; assembly: GCF_002910315.2. NCBI lineage: Eukaryota > Metazoa > Chordata > Actinopteri > Salmoniformes > Salmonidae > Salvelinus > Salvelinus sp. IW2-2015. Next base: position 6,744,063 of record NC_036860.1, read on the forward strand.
GCTAACATATCCAGGAGGAGTAGCAGGCTTTGGTTTACAGCACCGCCAGCCTGGAGGAAAGATGTGAGAAAATGACCAGCACCAAGTTTACACTCCCTCTCCATACAGACACTGCTTTTAATAGCAGAACTGTAGGGATGCCATTGTCTACCTGTGCAGTTTCTATGAATGGTTGCCTTTCACTGCCAGGCTCTGTCTGGGTAAAGACATTGACTCCAAAGCAGTGTCTGTCGTATGTCAAGTAACATGGCAGAAACAGTTGTCAGTTGAACCAGGGAAGTGAGGGAAGGCCAAAATTCACTAACAGGGATGCCACATGATTTGGTAAGAGAAGTTGCGGGCTCCATTTTCTTTTCAGGGGTTAGGAGGACTCTGCTGTGGCCTCCTAGACCCACTTCTCCCCTAGTCCAGCCCCAGGGAAGTGGGTGGTGCTGGTCGTAGTGCAGGCGCTGCCATGTTTGCTGGGCTGCCATGTTTGCTGGTCAGCCTGCACAGGCCTTTGTGTGGCTGTCCGAGGAGATGCAGGGTCCTGCTTACGGTCTGGGTGGAGGCGTTTGGGAATTCCATTTGTCCCCCGCTGCTGTAAGAATGGGAAGTGTACAAGGCTCCGTTATCGCCCTGGGATAGTGTTTGTAGAAGGCTGGACACAGTGGGGTGATTCTACACATCGGATTTCCTGCCCACACCCGCAGTCTGACCCGCAACACCTCTGCTGAATCCATCACTGTATGAAAGCAGCAAATGGAATGCTCAGATGGTATTCTAGAATTGTGGTTGTACGTTCCTCTTTTCTGTTCTCTGGGGGTGGGGCTTGTGGACAGACAAGCCCAGCTGTTGCACCCCTCTCTTTATGTTGACTTTTAAAGAGTGCAATTAATCTTATCACCCCCTCGCCTGTCCATACAGCCACTCAGGCCCAACCGTCACTCCCGTCTCCTGCCTGTCAGGCTCTCCACTGTGGAGGAGGAAGAGGAGAGAGGGATATCTTACTACACTGATGAGGGAGCCTATCACTTGGTGTTCATCATCAGTCCATTGCATAACAATGGTAGATAACTCCATGTGTATCCCTCTGTTTTGTAATACCACTCAGTCCACCTCTTCATTTTCCTTGGTGGTCTTTCAGTGGCCTGTGCATCCTACCTATTGTAATCTGTTTCACTGCACTGCATTTTTTTTGTTACTATATTGGTTGTGTCATAATTGTTTGGAACTCTGTGCTGTAATTGCTGTTTATCTCTCCCATGATTACTCCCTGCAGGTTCATGGCCAGAGTCAATCAGATTTGAACCAAATCAAACGTGTAAGCCTACTGTAAATGAAACTGTTAATTGTGTTTCTGATTATTCAACATATCCCTTCCCCCACTATTTTTCTCTTCCCAGGGGAAAGTTTGCTGTGGTGAAGAAGTGCATTGAAAATGCGACAGGGATGGAGCACGCTGCCAAGTTCTTGAGGAAGCGTCGGAAGGGCGAGGACTGCCGCATGGACATCCTCAACGAGATCGCTGTTCTGGAGTCAGCCAAGGCTAACCCTTATGTGGTGGCACTGCATGAGGTCTACGAGACCAACTCTGAGATCATCCTCATCCTCGAGTGGTGAGTAAACTCGTATGCATCAAAACGCAAAGACCATGGAAAAACGTGGTGTGCACAGTATGTGAGTGTGTATTTGGATCTCTGCACCACCCTTAGCTCATGTCGCCAGTGATGGGAGAAAATGCTGGTGATGGTAATCTAGAAGACCTTTTTAAACTCTCCGTACATGTTGATGCTCCACCACAATGCAGCACTGGCAGGAAAAACGGGATGAAATGATAAGGTTCCTAATGAGGGGGGAAATGAATAACCTTTATGCGCCATTTACCGAAAAAAAACTTTCCGTCTCTGCAGGTTTTTATCTTTCTGCGTAGTTTCGAGGGGTTTTGATGCGGTCGCCTGAGTAAAAATGTATTCTGCTCATATAAAACATGGGATTTTTTAAATGTCATCTTTGTTTCAGAACTGCATGAGATCTTGCGTAGACAGGATGTTGAGTGACGCGAATGTGAGAGCGTTGAGTTTCTTGATAAATGGTAGAACTTCCTGTGTTGCACTCTTTCTGCTGAGGATGCAGCTGCGTGTCACTCAAGAGTTTCTCACCTTAAAAACAGCTGCATGAACACGCACGCCAAACACACGCATGCCTGCTTGAACCTTGTAACCTTATAAGGTAATGATAAGTCCCCTGTGGTTGGTCGCTGTGCTCATAGCCACATCTCTGATTCTTGTTACCTTGCCGGACTGTGATTGTGTCAGTGCTTCTATAAACAGACGGACGAAGATGGACCAAATGACTCAATCTGGAAGATTCTTGAGAATAAGTATTTGTCACATGATAAATTTTAAGGAAAACTAGCATCAGTCAAATTTATTTCATCATGCATCAAAGCATCCATTCCATCCAAACACAGGTGAACCAGTCAGCATCTGAGCTGCATCCATCTGATCAACAAAGCACGGAGGTCAGGGTGGAAGGAAAGGATTTGTCTGGTGTCATATACTATGACCACTATCTAGTGTATGTGTCATGGCTGTCCTCCATGACCACTCTGGTCTCATTGTAATTAGGAGCCAGAGATGGTAATAAGCATCGTAATGATCCCCAAGCCCCATTACAAATAGACAACACCACACCAACCAGTTCATCTAGAAGAACAAAAGACTGTGTCCCCTCCTGACCCTGGTCTGGTCATAAACCACCCACATCTCCACCCATTCCCCTCCTAGACATAGAATGCTCCTGCAGAACAAAAGGTTCCCTATAGGGGGGGTGGTGGTATGTGCTTGGCCTTGGACCCCAGTGCGAAAGAGAAAGCAGAGCCACTATTTCATGCCTGCAGTGGCAGGCACTGGTCCATAGCCCTGCACTAGCTGCCAGATAACTTTGCACTTCCTTGTGCAGTCTTCCTTTGTCTGTCTGAAAGTTTTAGAGATTCTTATAGGCCTATGTTCATCCAGATCCCAGTATAGGTTATGGTTCCTAGTGAAATACCCTGCTAACTTGGTAATCTGCAGCCATTGAGATGCTGTTGCAGCCTGTATGACTGTGAACTCTTTGCCTGTTAAAGGGCTCTCTGACCTCAGCGTGGGCTAACTTTGCTGCAAACCAGAGAATAATGTTCCATTTCCTGTGGGTTTACATAGAAGCAGTTAGTAATGCTCCCAAAAGTAGAACACACACACACACACAGTAGCATGCGCATACACACACTCACACTCACACATTGGTCTGCACATAGCCACAACCACATCCCCACGCGACGTATGAGAAATGGAAATGATAAACAAAATTTTCCTCATCAGTAAGTTTAAACCCAGTCTGCGCGAGCACCGCAAACACACCACATAGCGACTAGTCTAAACGAAAATGCCACTTTTTTTAATGAGAAATGAACCTGCGTCGTCTCTGCTTAGAACGCATTCTGACGGTTTAATCAGAATGGTTTTCCGTACTCGGGGCACAGTCCATGGGCTGCTTCTGATGGTGGGGAATAGTTGCAAGAAATACATTTCTTCAATGGTTCTTCAACAAACATTAGATTGTCATCTGTGTTCCCAACTCTCTACATGTCTTCTCAAGGAAAACCCATGGTGTTACCAGAGATCAAACAACCCTCTAGGATGAGACCAAACATCTTACGTTTTTGTCATTTTGACAAATACAGTATTGTGCAGGTGCATTTCTAGAGGTCTACGTTATATGTGGGGAAATTAGATGAACCAAGTCACCTGACGTTAGCTGTGTGTACACTGTGACCTTGAGAAACTAAGGTTTGGTCCAACCCTCACACTACATATTTGTTTATCATCTGGCAAACAATACACGATACAAGTGTTGTGAATACTGTTTCACCTCAGAGGCCTTGAACTCATGACACTGCTGTAAACTGAGGTAACTTCAGATAAGAGGAACTCAAAATCCTAACCAATTACAGGCAATCGGATAGTCTTGGGAATGGCAGTCCGGTCCACAGATTGCCCGGCCAATCATAACCTTAGAGCAGCTTTAAAGCTTTACAGGGTATGTTTCTGAAAATGTATCACTTTGACTCGCTTGATCTTTCAGCGTTGACGGAATCATTCCTGAGGTAATTTTTTCTAGAACAGTTTTTCAGCCCCTCTGTAATTGGGAAAGAGGGTGATGTTTTCTTCTCCCCCGCTGTCCTCCTAATTCTGCTTTCATCCTCAAGTGTAACGGTATCTGATGTTTTTACGTGGGTATTGAAACATCTTACGTAATGCAAATTGAAACCCTCACCTCCAGTCCATGTCAGCCATTTATCTTTGTCACTTCAAATGTATGCAGTCCTCAGATAAGTAAATGGATTATATACGAGTCTTTGACCCACATCTCCACTGTCTGGCATGGGCTGGCCTTCATTTAAAACTGCAATAAAGTCTTCAGGAAATCTTTTTAGGAACTAGTAAAAGTGTTTTTGAGGATGAGGGCTGTCTAATAAATTGTATTCCAATTTTCGAAATGGAAAAACCTCCTTGAAAAACAGTTTGTACCGAGTTCTCTTCGTTCTAGTAAGGTTTGACACATCAAGTCTCCTGTAACGGAGGATGAGTGTTGTCACAGCATAATCCCATCTAAATGATGACAACTCTGAAACCAGAATATGTACTGTACTGAGTACACAATGCAGTCAACACACAGGCCTTGTGAGAAGTGATCAGTAGTAGGCTTTGAGGTTTGGTAGCTGGCCAGCAAGAGTAAAATGCCTATTCCTGGAGATCTTAAGCCCAGACTAACCGAGTTGGCTTGTGAGAATGCAGCCAATATCGTGAAGTACATACGTAAATACACACTCTGTCCCACATCCTCTCATTGAGAAGTCATGGCTCGTCGGTCTTCAGCTCATTCTCAAGTATCTCTTTGACCGCCCTCCGCCCAACCCTGATGTTCTGCGGGTGACGGCTACTGTGCGTCTCTTTGATGGGACTCTGCACAGTTCTTCTGTCTTAAGTGGATGGGGAAACCATTCCATGTCATCTGTCTGCTGACTGACAGTGGGGAGACTGATCCACCGAGGCATAGAGGGAGAAATGAGACCATACAAACATGATGGCAGGAGATGTATCAGATCTTTCCATAGTGCTTGGAAAGTATGTCCTCAGTCCATTTAATTCCTACAGGATGGGTTTTGTTAGTACTAAAAGCCTCGTCTCCTTCTAGATGAGTTTATTGAAGTACTTTGGAGGGTATCTTTGTTTCCGCCTATTGGTAATTAGTTCAAACGGGGAAAGGAAGGGGTGGGATAATTAGACCTATTTGAGTCAATTGTATTCAATTGAGACCCGGCACATGGAACAGATGAATAATGAGTGGCACGATCAGTTAGCTTTTAAAAAAAATTGTATCATGCAGTTGTCAGCAAGCATAAATCCAAGCCATGCTTCCAACGACACACTGATGTCTCTCATTTCCTCTCGACCCCCCCAAAACTGGTAAACTAGGCCTGCTATGCACATTTGGTATACATGGGTACTGTAGGGACTTTGGAGGGGGGGTCAAAAGAGACGGCCAGCAATAAATGCGTGGAGCCCCAAACGAAAGGGGATTTATATGGCCCACTGATGGATATCCAGGAAAACAGGACCTCATATTTTCACAGCTGAGGACAGTGAAGGTGAGGATGCAACGGCGCGAGGCTAACCGGGGATTGGGTGGTGTGGTTATGTAACAGTTATGCCCGGGCCATGGTCGCAGATAAAAAGCATGTGTGCTGACTAAATCCCCCACACATGGCTGTGCTATTTGGCAAGCATCCTCTCTCCAGGCTTTTCATCTGCTTTGGAGAAACATCCAACACAAATCTGCCATGTCCCGGACGGCATTGCTTACCATTGTTACACAAGCATGACAAGAATTGACAAACCAGGAATTTGGCTTAACAAAAAAGATGTCAGCATTTTAATTTGGTAATTAGCCTTTCTATTTTCTAAGTGGATCCAAAAATAGGATAACCCCCCTAATCCTGAGTAGTTAGGAGTGGATGCCCAGATTGAATAAACTTCCAATTTTTGGGGAGCGACACAGCAGTATGGTGGTAATCCCAGCAATTTAGTGTTCTATCCACTACTGTAAACTATGGGATCGTTTCAGTGTGCTGTCACTGTCTCAAGTCTTAGGAAACTCTTTATTATACGACAGGGATCTCTAGTTTGATAGATTTGAAATTCTTTCCCCTTCGTTTTTTGTTTTTGACTTAACTGATCTGGAATGTGTGTGTGTAAACTCTGGCAAGTCTTATCCGGGGCTGGCACTGACTGATATGGGTCCTCGTATCTCGAGTCAAAGCTGAGGTCAGGGAGGCACCATTTTTCTTCTGATTTCCCTGTGGGAACGTCGGAGTGCCACAGACAGGAGTCACATGCTTTGTGTGTGGATGTGGAGCATGGACCCTGTTCCCAAGCCCAAAGTACAATAACCACAGGGCCTGTTGCGTAACTTTAAAAGTAGAAAATCACGGGCTAGGGCTCGACACACTTCACCGTGTATGTGATAACGGGATAGGGGTGGGATTGGCATTGTCATCATGTTTGAGTTGATAGTTGTACAAATGCAGTGATTTTACAGTGTAAGGGTGTAGGCTTCATGAGTGTAAATGCTTTACAATGCATAATCAGCAATCAATCACAGCAGCCCAAGTAAAAACTACAGATATAATAACCATGTACTGTTCGTTGTTCATCTCGTCACCATGGCTCTATTTTGATCCCCCATTGCCTCTGTGTTTTCCAGTGCCGCCGGTGGAGAGATCTTCAACCAGTGTGTTGCGGAGAATGACGAGGCCTTCACAGAGAAGGATGTGATCAGGTTGGCCAGACAGATCCTCACCGGCGTGGCCTTTCTGCACCACAACAACGTGGTCCACTTGGACCTGAAGGTCAGTAGAAAGCTCATCTCGGAACCCAGAACCAAATCCGCTACTAGTTACGGCTGTCAAAGCGAGAGACTAGTAAAAAAAAAAAACAGGGCACCCCTGGAATGGTCGACTGTTTCTCAACTGCCATATTTCTCCCCTTAAGCAATGAGAAACCCTTAATGTGGCAGAGCAGTAACTCTTCCTGTACATGGGACATGTCTAGCAAATAAAGACGCCCATCCAAGTTACTCTGTCAGCTTTTAACGAGTGACAACTGTTTTTATGTGAATGCTGCATAGTTCTCGTCCCGGAGTTCCCGCTCTTACAAATGAACCCTGTCAGGGTCTGGTTTCTCTCTAGAACTTATTTTGTAAAATACTGCAGGGTTGTGTCACAGAAGACACAGAACAAAAGCTGTAAGTCTTATAGGTTTGTTTTGTCTGCCCAGTGATGTCAAAAACATTTTGTATTGTTGATAATGATGAATAAAAAGCTGTTTTGGAGCGTGTTAGAACTTGGCAGACAGGTTATATATGAAGAAACCCTCCTCTGATCCAGGGGGTTTATGAGCAGCGTTTTTGGGTGAGGGGGACTGAACCGACTGTCCCCAGACTAGATTTGATTGGCTCCCCATTTTCCTTTTCTACTCTCCCACTGATAGACAGTATTAAATCTATTCCTGGTGAAATGTCACAGGCTTGCTGTCTCTGGCTCTGGTCTGTCTCTCTTGGTCCTTCATTTATCCTAGATTTTTTATTTTTATTTGACCTTTTATTTAACTAGGCAAGTCAGTTAAGAACAAGTTCTTATTTACAATGACGGCCTACCCCACCAAACCCTCCCCTTACCCGGACGATGCTGGGCCAATTGTGCGCCGACCTATGGGATTCCCGATCAAACCCGGGATCGAACCTGGGTCTGTAGTGACAGCTCTAGCGACGCAGTGCCTTAGACCGCTGCGCCACTTGGTCCCCCAAGATGTCCTGGCCAAAGGCCCCAGGCCAGGAATCTAGCCAGTATGACCTGGAGGTTAAGCATCATATATGAGCCATCTAATCTGATAGGCCCTCCAAGACATCCAACCTTTCCTAGGAATCATCTAATAGGCTAAGGGGATGAACCTGGTTTAGTGGTATTGATGTAACCAAATTGAATCCCTCTGTGGGTTTGGCTTATTCATGTAGAGGTAGATTAGACTCTTTAGTGGAAGGCCTTGAGGCTCAATGACTACTCAACTGATTATCTATCAAGCATGGTATGTGACCTCTGTCTGTCAATTCACTTACCATGCACTCTTTGGATTTGGTCTAATCTGTCTATCTCGGTCTCTCCCCTCAGCCCCAGAACATCCTGCTGACCAGTGCCATCCCACTGGGTGATATCCGCATCGTGGACTTTGGCCTGTCCAGACGCATGGACAGTGTGACAGAAGTCCGAGAGATCCTGGGCACCCCGGAGTATGTGGGTGAGTCCTGCCTCCTGGCTTCTGCARTCRGWTTATATCAATAAGGAAGATAGATAAGCAATTCTTAACTTCAGTACTGTAAAATGTTTATYAGGACTAATTGSCGTTGTCTATGCTATTCCAGCTCCAGAGATCCTGAACTATGAACCCATCAGCATAGCGACAGACATGTGGTGAGTATGCGCTAAAGGGACTGTGTCAAGCAGATATCAGCTAGTGTCCTCAATACATCTTGGTTTTTCCAGAAGCCATAAAATATTGATCACCAGCCAGCACCACAGTGGAAATCTGAGAGAAATACTTCCCCATGTCTTGTAGTCTGACACCTTTCCCTCCTCCTCATCTCTCAGGTCCATAGGGGTCCTGACCTACGTCATGCTGACGGGCGAGTCTCCGTTCCTGGGGGACAACAAGCAGGAGACCTTCCTGAACATCTCCCAGGTCAATGTGGACTACTCCCAGGATGCCTTCGAGGGCGTCTCCTCCCTCGCCATTGACTTCATCAAGACCCTGCTGCTCAAAAACCCCAGGTGAGGAACAGGACAGGTTCAAGAGTCAACACTCACTTAGTTCAGTGCCACAGCCCGACAGATGTTCCCCCACATGTCCCATAGTGAGTTCAACACTGATTAACAGGTGAATGATGTCATTCATACTGCTGCTTGCGGCACATCCTCGTTAAGTCTCCCGATGCGTGGTAATGCATATGAATAATTTAATATAAGGATACTGGTCCTTGTTACGTTTCATCTATTAACACATTCTGTGTCACCACTGTCACTATTTGATCAAGTGTTCCAGCACAGAAGGGCTAGATACTGTATGTCACCATCATGTCTCAATGACAAACAGCAGTAGTCTATCGCTGTGATCCAGGGCCATAATCTTCACTCAATATAATTTAATTGCTGCAGATTATCGGCAGTATCTGAGTAATCCCAATGTCTGTCATGTCTGAGTAATCCCAAAAAGCGGAATCGCTGGGATGAAAAAGTGGTCTTTGGTGGTTTTTCAAAAAGACTCAGGGAAAGAAGAGTGTCTGAGGGAAGGGGAGGGAGAGGAAGTTGTATAACTGTGTATTTGTCACCTTTTTACCATTGGCTTTCCTCTACATATATTCACATGAGCTATTTCAGTTTTACTTTCAAAACGGATGAATAGAAGCTTTAAGGTCCTTGCTGCCTAGACATTGATGATTGATTTGAGATCTGACACGCATCCTCTCCATCTGTGTGTCCACAGGAAGAGAGCCACTGCAGCGGAGTGCCTTAACCACCCCTGGCTGAATGGACCAGCTGACCTCTACACCCAGCTCCACGCCAGCTCTCTACCCTCATTGGACGAGCCTGAGACCAGCCAATCAGAGTCTGAGCCTGAGAGCCCGGCACCCTCCCCAGAGCTGGAGAGCATGGGTTCGTACCTGATGTGCCCCGGTCAGGTAGACCTGAAGACAGGCCGCAATGCCTTTTCCTTCACTTCTGAGCCCTTCGCCGCACTGCCAGAGATCCAACATGAGCTCATCTGCTGAGGAAGGGCTCCACTAGACACTGTGTGTGGTGACTGACTGGACTGTTGTCACAGAATGGACACTGACTGGAAGCCAGTGAGACCTGGTCTGGTCCGATGCAGGGCCTCCAGTTCTGTTTGACTCTGTATGTGTGCTGCTGCTACTGCTGCGATGGATGTGTGATATCTGTCAGCTGACCGTGTGCAGTAAATCCATGCGTGTTTGATGCATGTTACCCTGTGCTGATAGTGTGCTGATGCGTGGCGTCTGGTAATGAGCCACAGACACACTTTAATGCATGTGTAGCGAGGGTACTGTAACTGTATGCGTGCTGTGAATGGAAGGAGTGGGCCAGTTCTTTGTGCTCGGCTATGAAGACTAGAACAGTGGGACTGACTTCATCCATCACTTGGTCTGGTCTGCACTCTCAGTGAAGGAAGTCCTGCTTTGTCCCAGGCTGGGTTGATCCCTTGTTGGCCCTCAACCTGGCTCTCACCTTGGCTGCCCTTCACGTTCCACTCCCTAACCGACCCTTGAACCAGGACTTCGCCTCTCCTTTGTGAGGATGTAACTGCTCACCCTGAGAGGAAATGACGTTGGCCAACAGGAAGTTGGAACCACTTTGCTTTTGTTGAGGTCTGAACCTTAAATGCCTTTCATGATGATGTTGATTATGAAGGATGCCAATGTGGTTAGATAGATGTCCCTAGATGAGATGCTGCCTACGCAGCAAAGGAAAACTGACTGACTGTGTTAGGGGAGTGCCCTCACAGAAACCAGTCAGAGGGTTAAATAGTCTTCTCTGATTTTGTTTGTGTTCATATGACCACTTCAGGCCTCCAAACACATAGAAAGCCATCTCAATCACCACATCTAATTAAATCACATCTTTTGTTTAGTGTAAGGACAATCTTGATGTCAATTTAAAGCACTTTTTATTTTGAAAAATGAACTACACAAATGATCAAAGTATTAACCAAAGTCTTGATGAAATGGCTCAAAAAGCACAGTTTAGTCGAATGATTAATTAAGACACAAATGTACATGGCCACTTCCCACCATCTATTGTTAATATATTTGCATCACTCGTTTCCACCAAGTGCCATATAGTTCACCTGTTGTGTTGATGTTTCTGTTTATTCTTGTAAGATTTTTTTTTTGCTATTGTTGCACAATTTCCATGTACTCATGTTTGAAATATCAGTTTGCAATGTTGGATATGTCACAATATATTTCGCTTCAGGCTTTGTGAACAGATGTCTTTTTGAAGAGGAAGTGACTAGGATTCAATGACGTCACAATAAGTTTGAATTGTGGCGTTTTAATGACAGTTCAATGATTTGCAACCAATTGAAAGGCTTTGAAGAAAGCTCCTTTGGATATGTGGTGTTTGAGAGTGAAGAGAAATTACTCTTGAGGACTTACTGAAGTGTATATTGTTTGATAGTGTAAGAATAATCTGTAAAATATTTTAAGATCCATAATGTATGAACATTTTAATAATTATTGTATGCCTCTTTTTTTTTCTTTTTTTATCTCGACTCTGTACTTGTGACTTTCATTCCTGGTTACTGCTCATGAATTTCAGGCAGGTTTGCACTTGTGTCCAGGTGGACGTTACATTGAAATTAATAAATGTTGATGGCATGCCTCGCAAAAATGTATCGAAGAACAATAAATGTACATTTTGTATTAAACTATTCATCTTGATGAATTTACTTCATTGTGTGGTCTGTTTAGGCATGGAACAACCACTGCTTGTCTTGTGCCCTCAACCAGAATGCAGTTCCTTGTACAAAGGACCAGGGAACCATTGTGACCCATTTTAACCTTATTCTCCTCTTGTGTGCTGAATATCAAGTCTCTCCACTTGAAAAACATTCCTCAAACTACAGTATCTTTAGTTTACACTGAAGACCATTTCCCAAGTGTCTGTCTTTCCTGTTTTTGGTCTTTTTGGGGAAAACAAGTTAAATGTAGCAAGAACAACTGATGGGTTTCCAGAAATATCTAGCCACACTTCACAGGAAATACCAGTGTCACTTAAAGGGACAYGCTGCTCTGCTTTCTTCACTGGTGTGTACACACTCTAACCTGCTGCAAGTAAACAGGAGACAATGTCCCTGCATGCCAACGTTCTGGATTCTTGCTTTAATGTGCTCTTCCGCTGAGGGTCGGCACTAAGCCCAGTCCAGCTAGCTCCACTCAGGCCGTGTTGAGCTCTGGACGGACGGAGAGACTGGCCCTGCCTGGAGTGACCGTTTCCCTTTTATATCCTGCTCCTCAGACCTTTGGAATGCAAATGTTAGTAACTTTCCCCCTCCCTTTATTCACCCTTGTTAATATAGCCTTTGTTTTCTCAGCAGGAGTGGCTCTGTTTTACACCATTGCTATATTTTCACACCTACCAACCCCAGACACAAATTCACACCCTTGCACGCTCACATTATGCAAACCATGACAGAGGTAATAGTCATAGCCTATGTTGCTGAGTTTCACACAGTTGCGGGAACATTTTGTCCTGATATCTGGAAGACAGCCATTGTGAGGATTTTAAAAATTAATTCAGGTGTAGTTATAGCAAGACCAAAGCCTTCACGGAAGAAGTACAGCTCAAAACCACTGGACCAATACAAATGAAAAGAATAAAGCAAAGCTTCCATAGACACTAAGATAACCTGCTCTCTGGAGGAGAAGCAGATGCAAAGGCTTTGGAGTAGAGGTTTTCCTTTAGTTTATCAGTCCTGGCCATCTTTTTCCACCATAGCAGGACATAAATTGATTCAATGATCTGTTACAGCATCTAACTCATCTCAATTGACCTTCACCCTCACATCTCCAGCCATGATGTTAGTAGTACTCTGTGTGAACTGTTTTGCTGATGTACAAAACAAAATGTGGCCGTTCCGTCCGGAAAATGTCAGACGTCTGGATTCTAAATCGTTCCTGCTAAAAGCAGCCAGCGAGCTTTTTGTTCCCTGGTAACCAAGCATCCTAAAAGAGCAGAAGTTGTCACAACCTTGATCCCCGAGTTGAAAATGTAACAGGGAATCAGAAAAGCAGAACGTGGGGAAGAGGAGGAATCTTTTGTCTTCCCATATCGACACCATTGACTGAACTCAACATCACCAGTTACAAAACCAAGATCGACCATGTTTGACAACAGGTTGGAATTAGGGATATGGACCACTGGACCGGTGTTCATTTGAATTGTTTGAGCATAGAGCAAATAGAATGTTGGACTTTGTTCCATAAGATCATATCGATATGACGTCTTGAGAGATCTTCCTTATGAGATTAGTGTGAAGGCTGTTTGTATGAAAGACCAAGCCAGCACACGGCCTTACCATGCTCTATTTCAATACTTAAGGACATTTAGCAGCTGACACCATGGGAATAAAATGACTCTTTTCTTTTATACCCCTGCATACTTATTTTTCTCTCTCACTTTTCTCTCTTTTTGTTTGTCTTTATCCGTCATGTTTCTCTGGTGCTCTTTCATATTTCATTCACCCCGTTCTCTTCAATCTCTAGATCTCTCAGTCAGTCTTTCAGCTTTCCTAGAAGCTGCTCCCTCACACCGTACATAACGGGGAAATTATTTGATGCTTATGTTCCTGATTAAAGTTTCATTATGGTGTGATCATGTTGATGTCAGAATAGTCAAGAGGGGGGATCACAAAACAATCCCTGCTCAGGGCCTTGGAGGGGGTAGGAGGTTCGGCTGCCTTAGGATACTCCCTCCCTCGCTCCACCCCACCCCCTTTACGCTCTTCTCTCTCAGGACCTGCTCACCTTTTAAATATCAGAACTTGTATCAGTTTGACAAGCTTTGTATGTGAACAATTATTAAGGCATTGTTAATGGTACAGCAATTAGATTCCAGTGAACTTTCTGTGCCATGTTGTTCAATAGGCAAGCCTGTCAATCTATCAACCCCTCATCACATCACGTGGCATTCCATTCCCATGGCCCATCCAACAGCGTTCCAGCAAATGACTCTAGTTGCCCTCTAGTAGCACAAGTGTAGCCTACAACATTGACAGTTCATTGACATACCAATTCATCTGGCATGTGCCTGTTTGTCTGGCCCTCTCCAATTAGTTTACTTGTTGTGTTACATTCCAGCATTGACCTCAAGTATCTCATGTCATCAAGTGCAGTTCACAGGAGACTGAGAGAAAACTCACTGAGAAAAGACTCAGATGGTCATGTCTTTGTGTTTCATGGCCAGTAGTGTTTCCTATTGATAACACGACCAACCACGGCACGTGCAAATACTGTTCCTCTCATGTGCAGTGACGTTCTGCTCGTGTCCTCTATAGATATCAACTAAGACAAAATAAAGAGAAAATTGCTTTCACAAGTTAGTCCCGCTTTGAAGAGAGAAAAAAGAAAATGTTCAGAGAGCACAAAGCCTATCCTAACCACGGGTAATATGTTTCTCATGGCGAGGCATTCTCAGCCAAGACATTGAATGCCTTTGGTTAAGCACAGCTATTTATTCTTTCCCTGGAAAAATCTTAAGAACACAAAAGCATTCTAAACAAGAAGTTGCTAGGTCCGATGGCTGATGTCTGTTTTTTCTCCGTCTGTGGCAACTGTATCCTGCCACAACATGGAAGAGGCATTGGCAGAAATGATATTATTGAACTTGGTGATACTCAACTCAGGGGGATCTTCTCAACTTCAACTCAATACCTTTGAAAAGGCCCCAATCAAAACAAGAGGCACAGCTAAGCCAGTCCTTATTGGGTTCATTTTCTGTGTGGTGGGTAAGCTCACTGACAGCAAAAAAAATACTGCCAAATACAGTTGTTTGGACTGGAGTACTGTACACGCACAAACACACACACACACACACACAAACACTAACGTGAATACACACAGGCACCCACAGTGAACTCTGTGGGCTCATTGTGACTCTACTAGTGTGTAAGGGAGTCCAGTGTTTCAGAGTGAGGGGGAACAGAACTGAATCTGGTGGTCTGGATCATTCAGAGCTCTTAGTCATTTCCATCCCAATCCCACATGTATACTGTTCCCTTCAGCTCTGGGGTTCTGGAACAGTCAAGTACACAACACGCTCTCTAGCTGCTATAGGCTGATACTGTTGGTCTTTCCCTCCTCTCCCGGCCTATCTCATGCACCAACTATCTTTCTCAATACCTCTCTACCCTGTGACTTCTTCTACTCTGCCACGCTTGTAGTTGTCAAAGAGGAAGGGAACAATACAACTCTGGCTTCCTGGATTTTAATTGCAAGCTATGACTTGCGATTCTTCAGTGACGTGACATAACTGCCACTTGGTGTGCCCATGTGAGTTGAGGATCAGACTATTTACCATGATGGTTTCAGCTGGTGGCTGGCATTAGCTGTTTTTGGTTCTGGTTTGGTGACATAACTGTCATGTTGTGTGTGTGTAAAGGAGAATGGTGACAATGGTGTGCTGTGTGATGATATGATGGCCATGGCAGCTGGTATTACTGGTTCTGTTCCGGCGGGTGTGTTGATGAGGAGGCAGGGAAACCAATAAACCTGTGTTCTTTCAGTTTAGKACCAGCTGATGTATCAGGATACCATGGAAGAACTTGTTGGAACCCTCTAAGAATACTTTCAAGGTTGCTCGGGGGAGCACAGGACACTTTAACGAGAAGAAAGGCTGTCATCGGTTAATGTGTCTGTAGCTTCTTCTTCCTCCACTCCACCTCCCCTTTTTGTTGTTATGTAACTCACTCCCACAGAGGTGTGTTTGTGTATGCGTGTATAATGCCGTCATTAGAGTCAGATGTTCATATTGTGAGAAACTTCCTGATGTAATCGGCCAAATCGTTGTGCACAAAAAACCCAGCTGATAACAATGGCGAGGCCAGACAGGTCGTGGAAAAGTGTTTCTGTAACAATGTTATCAGAGCTCTTAGCAGTAATAACACTATCGTGAGGAAAAGCCCTAGCCCTCAGAATAGGGGGTTTCTCTGTCCCGGCCTCACCTGGGCGTTTAACATACCTAATGTACCTGTCACTCAAGTGTCTAACGCTCTCCTTTATCATCTCATCTGTCTTTCCGACTCCACCTTCTTACACTATCCGTCAGCTGTGCCAATTTAAGTTTAAGGAGTTTTTCTTTAACCTGTCTCAGGATAAACTGACAGATGGTACATTATTTAAGTTTAAGAGGTAGCTACTGCTGTGGGGAAAGAGAGGGGCCTTCAGAGGAATGTCAAGAGGTAACAAGTCCTACAACTCCCAGGACAAATTGTCTCGTCTTTCCTCCTCTGTTATTAAAATGGCAAACAAACAGGAGAGACTTGATTTCTTCAATCAGTTTATTTCTGTTTTTAAGTCAGATATTTTACTTGAAAGATACATCTTCTAGGACTGGGTCAGTCATCCTGGTCAAATGGTAATATGCTATGGTTAGGCCATGTTCCACAGTCGGGGTCATTAATGATCCTGTAATTCACAGATCATTTTACTCCATTACTGAGTAACGCCTGTGGTTTATAGTGGTGCCTTTGATTAAAGCTAGAATAGGATTTTCCTCATTTCAATGTGCCTGCAACTCAGACAGTAGAAGCAGATGCACATTGGAATAACTAAACAATAACTGGGGCTAGAAATGATTGGATGTGTGTGCCGCCAGTTTGTCACCTCTAAGAACCTTGTGGTTGGCTGAGCACTGGGGTTGTCACATCCAAGGTTCATTGGCCCTAATTGTGGGAGGGGGAAAAAAAGTGCCGACCTAAAGAAAAGCATATGATCGATCRAATTCCGRAAAAAAAAAAGCTTCCATAAGCCTGTCAAGAGGATGTTAAAGGGGTGTTAGAATCARGCTAATGAGTTTAGCAAGGTACACAATGTTCCAATTCCATGGTAGAGTACACTGCCGTCCCTATAGACCTGTGTACTGTACACACAGGCCACACACAGACAGGCAGTGTACAGTACACACAAGTGTATAAAAATAGACTGTGCAAATAGTTATTCAACAAAATACTGGGCTTTGAAATGGAGGGGGGGGGGTGATACCTACCACAGAGCTGTGACTGTGCACATATTTGTACCTAATTGATTAATATCACATCTTGAGCCTGTAAGTCCCTATATCTTACTGTACCTGGATCATTGGATGTGAAGAGATTTGAGAATCAGAGCCAGTACAATTACAACAGCTGTAAAAGCATATTTTGACCCAGGAGAAATCTCTTGTAACCATACTAGAAAAAGAACATTCCAAAGGAGATTATTTGTGGTCAGTTAAAGAACACTGTATATTTTAATTAGGTAAAGGAGAAAAATAAACTCATCCTTACTTTCTGCTTTGAAACATGACCAACGGGGGGGGGGCTGGTGATGTAAACACAGTGGGGATTCTAGGCCTCTTACGCAAGCCAGCTCTTACTGCTGCTTATCCATGACACGCTGGGAAATAAAAGTTCGCTAAATAAACAACTATTATTACTTTGTGCTGTTATGACAGATGGGGGGGCCTAGTGTTGAAGACCCTAGAAAAAAAAATATTGTCAGGAGAAGAACACAGTGTTCCCTCTTTCTCCCAATGTCTAAGGACTACTGTTTAAAAAGGGCACGTCACAGTAACACATGGATCAGAACCACACCAGCCTCAGGGCCACACCATGGAGACAGAGACCCCATAGACATAGTTCAATTGAGGAGCCCCTCGACATGCCTTCCCTTGTGTCGTCCTTATTCCTKGAGATAAACCAGATCAGGTTTAATTATGGGATTGAGGGGGGCTTCTATTTTCAAGCTGTCTTCCACAGGATAAGAGGGTCAATGTGACTCTGAGCTAGCTGTGCAACAGGAGAAATATCTAGTGTGCACTTAAGATTTTTGGAGTAATCATATCATAACACAATCCCCTGCCATAATAAGTCTTAATCAGGTCAATCCATTATGCAATGAATAAAAAGTGGTTTACTTTAAGAAAATAGCGGATGAGTGTACCTTGATGTGCTACAGTAAGTGCCCAGCCRTTTCTGGACTCATTTCGGTTAGCACGGAGCTTTAAGAGATCACATTCCAGCCACAAAGTACACATGTAGAGCAGGTCATTCAAATAATTAATGTGTCACGGAGACGTTTTAGCTGATGTTAAGACCTTTTTACACATATATCGGATTCTGGTAGGACAGCCAAGGAAAAGTTCCCTTACGGTGCAAATTAAGTGTCCTTCCGTTGACAGCTAGTTTTGAAGAACAGAGCACTGTCTACTAAATAACATTTACCTTACTTGAATGATTCAAGTGAATAAGCTTTTGCAGTGAGAATGTGTYTGGCTGCTYGACCAGTGATAACTCCAGTGCAATAGCTCCCTCATGGGGACTGCTGAGAAACTAGACACTGATGCTGAAAACCATACCGGCACTACACTCAGTAACCACCAGAAAGTGCCCTTGGCTTGGTTTTTGTCATCCCTGTATTCATATAGCCAAAGTTTCAGTTTTAGCACAGGCTTAGACCTTGACGTTTGTGAATGTATATTGAAAGCATGCATAATGCATTAACCATTTGACATACATTCAATTCCAACACTTTTTGGGGGGGTAGTAAGTGTGGTGCTAGCATTCAATTAATTATTATCCACTTAACGGCATCTTACACCCCTAAACACTCAAAACCCAACACTAAATTGCTTGATCTGTTAACTGCTCACTTGAAACGTATGACCCTCCACCAATCCCAGCCAGAAGAATTGTAAAATGTGTTTGTTTAACCAGCTCTTTCCTGTTTAATGACAAACACATACAGACAGATTCTCAATGCAACCACCCTCATATACAGATTTAGCTGATGTCTCACAATTATGACGATACACTGATCCCCTTTACATATTCCCGTTGTGTGGTTTGTCCTTCCCTCTCCCCTCACACGGGCCTATAACTCACGGTGTACACACTTAATTAGACAGGTGTGGAACAAAAACAACACACACAATGACCAATAATCTCATAGTCACGGATTATCACAGAAAATCCAGCTACTTTCTACACTATTGAAATACTCCACACTAATATGACACGTGACAGACAGGTTACCCAAAGTTCACTGCATATCACAGATATGTAGACCAAAACAGTGCAGTCAGTATAGAACACATCAGGTCAAAACGGCAGAAAATGATAGGACGTGTCAAGATCGTATAGATACATAAGAGATTCAATTCACTGCGTCGCATAAAGAAACTGCTAGCATGAGTCATTGTATGGTAGAACTCAATCCCTTTAGACTTTTTTACAGTAGAGGTCTGTCTGATTTTATGTGTTGCAGAGAATGTGTGGGTGAACATTTTGTGTATTAATATGAGCAGTGACGAGAGAGGGAGAACAAGGGACAACTAAAAAAGTAAAAAAATAAAGAACATAAGAACAAGGGACAACTAAAAAAATAAAACACTTAAAGACCTCCAGTAATCGCCTTTACTGGATTTGAGCCTGGTGCCATTTTCTCTCATTTTCCATGGACATCTACTGTATCAATGACAATCTGTAGATTAACTAAATTTAGACTACCGGAAAGCTAGTCCTCGTTTACAATGATCAGAAGTGCAATTCTCACAGGGAGGTTCAAACACATCATCGGACAGGTTTCACAACAAAAAACACATTAAATAATTTATCGAACAAACAAAACAATCACGGCACCAGGATATGAAATACAGATGTGATCAACTTCAGATTTTCAAAAAGAGCTATTTTACCCAAGATCCTGACCAGCAAGCTCAGAGTTAATCACATGGGATCCTGTGGCAACACCCAGGGTGGGTGGCGTCTACCTTACACCAACATCACATTGGCTGTCAAGAGAAACAGAGAGGTTATAGAAGCAGTGGTCAGGACAGTGTTCAGTCCTCAAACCTTCCCTCCAGAATGCTTTCAAAGGTGAACGGGAGGAACTTGAAGCCTTGGCCTACGTAGAACTTATTCTGGAATTCCACCCTAGAGAGAACAAGAGAGGCAACAGTTAACATCAGGCATATTACAATAACAATCGATCAATGCTGCACAGACATACTAGTCTAGCACCATCAACGGTTTTACAAACATCTTTTGAAAGTAAGTCTGGAGTCCCTTTAAAATAGAGTTTCTTTGAGGTGCAATATAGGTAGCCCTTAMTGATTGTATCAAGCCAAAGCCAGACGGAGATGATGGCGAGATGACCCCTGCTCTYCATTCCACAACCTCCCTGTGTAACCCACTTTGTATCACACCCACGTTAGGGCCTAGGCCTGGTCCTCAGAAGCGAAACACAACCCTCTTTCCATCTCCCTGCAAACTAACGGCTGGATAACCTTTCAGTGGAGGAAGCAGACATGCTTSTCATTCCTCCCTATGTCTGGAGGTAGATGTTCATCTGGGTAGGCTGGGGCTCTAGAATATTCCACTAGAATACGCTTACAAGAGAAGGTAAAACTTAGCGGGATATGTTTGATGTAGTCAACTAGCACTACTTTCTTTAAGAAATTTAAGGCAAAGAAACAAAGAAAAAGTGATATGCTTTGTGTTTCTATGAATCTGAGATGGTAATTTCTCCCTAGACTGAAAACTGATTTACAGTAAACTCCAATTATATTGGGATAGTGACAAATGGTTTGATGTTTTGGCTCWGTACTCSAGCATTTTGGATTTGAAATGATACACACAAATGTCATACCCTCCACAAATGTCATACCCTTCACAAATGTCATACCCTYCACAAAAMACTAACTTCCCCTGTTATTGTTATGGTGAGAGGCTAGCATGTCTTGGGGGTATGATATTTGTGCGKCTAACTTTCTCGATCATCATTATTCACAATTCATTCAGGAGTATCCATAATTATGGTAGCATCCACATTAATGTAGTGTTTAGAAACATATTATATTCTTATTTACAATAAAAGTGATTACAAAACAATATTGACCATTAATTTCTACTGGGCACAAAATAATCTGAAACCACCAAAACAAACAGCAAATGCATCCAACAAGTTTGTAGAGTCACAAGCTTGATGTAGTCATTGTGTACTAGGAATATGGGTCCAAACTTTTAACTACTTTAATACACAAGTGAATTTGTCCCAATACTTTTGGTCCCCTAAATGGGGAAGGGGGGCTATGTACAAAAAAGTGCTGTAATTTCTAAAACGTTTCACCTGATATGGACGAAAATACCCTAAAATTAAAGCTGACAGTTTGCACTTTAACTACAGTCATTGTATCCTTTCAAATCCAAAGTGCTGGAGTACAGAGGCAGTATTTGATTGAAGCTAAAATGTCAGAATCTAAAATAGACCAAGAAGTGTTTAAGGGATGACTCCTCTCTCAGCTACTGGAGGAATCTCTGGCTGGATCAAATGGTTTTGGAATAGGAGCAMGTACGTATGCATGGTGGCCACAGCTAGATAAACATTTACTACTGCTATACATTTGACAGACGCCTGACATTACTTTGGCAGTTCAAAATCACATTTACAACTGTGTTAGTTAGCGGCCACTAAGAAAAATAAGTTTGAAAAAAAAAAACACAAAAAAGTTTAGAAGGCCTAAGGGCCTTTCCCTAAGGGCCTTTCAGTGAGAGTGGAGCATTCGATTCCAATGTGCTGGGTAAATACAGTGATGAGGGTCTGTGTCAGTGCTGTGCGAGGTGCTAGTGGATGATCACTTCCAGTTCAACAGGGCTGTTCCGAGACACCAGAAGTTTCTCCAYGATGGCCAGCATATCACACACAATCCTCCACTGCTTTATGGGATGCAGAGAGGTTCCAGGTTCCTGGCCAGGAAAGAGCTGAAGGTGAGCGCTGGATAACCACAGCTCCCAGTAGCACCGRTCTGCTTAATACAAGTAGGACGGAGAGACACGCCCTGTTTCCATTGAGACACACACGGTTGAGGGCTCAGACGATGCCCCGAGTAACTAGAGCTAAAACGTCTGTTACCATASTTTCACCAGCAGGGGGCGCTACAGGGCTGAGCCACACCTCCATGCCCTCTGACAGAGGAGGAAACTACTGAAGACATGCTCCTTCCTTTACAGGGTCTACAGACAATCACAGAAACTAGCCCCGTCGTGGACTTCTTGCTTCCAAACAAATTAAACAACTTCTTTGCGTGCTTTGAGGACAATACAGTGCCACCGACGTGGCCCGCTACCAAGGACTGTGGGCTCTCCTCCTCCGTGGCCAACATGAGTAAAACATTTAAACGTGTTAACCCTCACAAGGCTGCCCGGTCCAGACGGCATCCCTAGCTGCGTCCTCAGAGCATGCGCAGACCAACTGGCTGGAGTGTTTACGGACATATTCAATCTCTCCCTATCCCAGTCTGCTGTCCCCACATGTTTCAAGATGGCCACCATTGTTCTTGTTCCCAAGAAAGCAAAGGTGACGGAACTAAATGACTATCACACCGTAGCAATTCACTTCTGTCATCATGAAGTGCTTTGAGATACAAGTCAAGGATCATATCACCTCCACCCTACCTGTCACCCTAGAACCACTCCAATTTGCTTACCGCCCCAATAGGTCCACAGACGATGCAATCGCCATCCCACTGCACAGTGCCCTATCCCATCTGGACAAGAGGAACACCTATGTAAGCATTTAACACCATAGTACCCTCCAAACTCGTCATTAAGCTCGAGACCCTGGGTCTCGACCCCGCCCTGTGCAACGGGGTCCTGGACTTCTTGACGGGCCACCCCCAGGTGGTGAAGGTAGAAAACAACATCGCCACTTCGCTGACCCTCAACACTGGGGCCCAACAAGGGTGTGTTCTCAGCCCTCTCCTGTACTCCCTGTTCAGCCACGACTGCATGGCCAGGCACACCTCCAACTCAATCATCAAGTTTGCAGACGACACAACAGTGGTAGGTTTGATAACCAACAACAACGAGACAGCCTACAGGGAGGAGGTGAAGGCCCTCGGAGTGTGGTGTCAGGAAAATAACCTCTCACTCAATGTCAGCAAAACAAAAGAGATGATCGTGGACTTCAGGAAACAGCAGAGGGAGCACCCCCATATCCACATCGACGGGACAGCAGTGGAGAAGATGGAAAGTTAAGCTCCTCGGTGTACACATCACAGACAAACTGAAATGGTCCACTTATGCCGTTGAAGAAGGAGCAACAGCGCCTCTTCAACCTCAGGAGGCTGAAAAAAATAAAATGTGGTTTGTCACCGAAAACCCTCTAACTTTTACAAGTGCACAATCGAGAGCATCCTGTCGGGCTGTATCACCGCCTGGTACGGCAACTGCACCGCCCACAACCGCAGGGCTCTCCAAAGGGTGGTGCAGTCTGCATAACGCATCACCGGGAGCAACCTACCTGCCCACCAGGACACCTACAGCACCCGATGTCACAGGAAGGCCAAAAAGATCGTCAAGGACAACAACTGTTCACCCCGCTTCCATCCAGAAGGCGAGGTCAGTACAGGTGCATCAAAGCTGGGACCAAGAGAATGAAAAACAGCTTCTATCTCGAGGCCATCAGATTGTTAAACAGACATCACTAACACAGAGAGGCAGCTGCCTACCTACAGACTTGAGATCATTGGCCACTTTAATAACTGGAGCACTAGTCACTTGAATAATGCCACTTTAAGAACGTGTACATATCTCACATTACATCTCATATGTATATACTGTATACTACACCATCTACTGCATCTTAGCCGCTCTGTCACTGATCATCCATATATTCTTATCCCATTCCTTTACTAGATTGTGTGYTTTAGGTTTTGTTGTGGAATTGTTAGATATTACCTGTTAGATACTGCTGGACTGTCGGATCTCCACTACACTCACAATAACATCTGCTAACCATGTATATGTGATCAATAAAATGCGATTTGACCCAAGTCAATGAGGACTCCAGACTAGCAGAAGATGGAGCCCTCCACAGCTTACAGTGGCTGTTAAGTGCAGGGAAGGTTCTAGAGACCTTAGTTTGAGACGCCACAGACTGAACAAACATGTTGTCTATGTGCAAGAGAGCAGTGTGTCTCTCACCAATGCAGACGCAGTGCGTGCAGGAAGGCAGACAGGCCCTCCATGATGAGCAGGATGCAGACAGTGAGGACGGCRAAGGCCCCGAAGATGATGGACAGGRCAACGAAACCCCCAAAGCTCCTGGAGGACAGGCCAAGGTGCATCACCATGGTCCACAGAACCTCTGACAGCTCTGTTGGATCACAGAGGRAGAGAAGGAAATCAACTGTTTTACTGTACCCTTTCAAAGAGAAACCAAAAMGGGTAGAGAGCGAGACGCAGCGAGAGAGGAGAACATGAGAGAGAGAGAGAGAGGTTTATGTACTCACGTGCGTGGGCCAGGCTGAGGGCCCATAGGCGTAGGTAGGAAGCTGTGTTGGAGATGCAGCCCAGACAGTATTCTATGGTGTGGATGGCCTGGTGCACAGCCACGTCCCCAAAGTTAAACTGGAGGAGGGARAGAGAACACACATCCAGTATGAAMCCCTAGGGGACAAGGACACAACAGTACAGGGACCGGGAGACCGGTCCAAATGAGGTCCGGGGCAATCTCTAACGACAGTAAAGTTCATGGCTAAACGGTACCACATTGAGGAAGACATTCACCAGATTAAAACAGCTCCAGAAACAGCAGCCTGACCCACTAGTCAGACCTCTGTAGCAGAGGTCTCCCAAGAAGCTCCTTCCCT
>NC_036860.1:6769639-6770648 GCF_002910315.2 Salvelinus sp. IW2-2015
GACACAGTGATGAGAGAAACAAGAGAAAACAATGACATTAAACATAGGAAGATGTATAATATACACAATGTGATTAGGTGTTGCAGTCGTCACAGGCACTGGATCAAAACTACTGACAAAGTTTCTTAAGGGGCTGCATAAAAACATTATGGCACTGGTATCTAGGTGATGCATAGYGATTCCTCCAAAAGCATGCATTTGTGCATGCTTAGTATTTTGTGACAACATTCTACTGTGACATTTCCAGATATATCTATAGGCCTTTGGTCTTTGGCATATTGTTGTTGTGTTTACGTCTGTGGTTGCTAGGGGAGACAGTGATGGGGAATGTAAATGACCAATGGGGTTGGTGACCCACTTCTGACAGTGACAGCAGGTGGGACTGGGCTGTTTGGGTTACACCCTGCTCAGCCATTCAGGAAGGCTGGTTAGGAAAAAGCTAACTAAAGCTTTAGCCTAGTTAACGGTAGTATAGCTATTTACCATATCTAAGACCAAAGACGGTATTTCCCAATTTAACACAAATTAATGAATTAAGTTCTGTCGTTGAGGATTAACACGGTTAGCGTAATTTGGATACTTGACCAGATGACCCGAGTAGTTTATAGGCAAGAATTCTGTATAGGTGGCCWGTTAAAATGAGTTCCTCTATGTTAAAACAGAAATGCTATATTTACTGTGTTAGTTACTTAGCACCCTGCCTGCCTGAACACCTGCTAGCCAGAGGGAGGAGCTGCACAACTCTAAACACAACACAAATGCAGTCTGGTCAGTGAACTGGAAATACACTATGCAATTAATAAATGGCTTGAAACGGATTGCATGGTGATACATGCAACCACTGCAATCCATTCAGCCTTTTGTTAATGAGCCAGAGCTCACATTATCAACATGCGATGTRACACGGCTCTAAAACGTCTTGGAAATGAATACAACATATTACAATTAAAAGATTTGTTCCAGCACAGCCCCGTCCACTGAATCACGTAGAGATCGCTTCTCATCCAAG
>NC_036860.1:6772393-6781448 GCF_002910315.2 Salvelinus sp. IW2-2015
ATGAAGCCCAGGTAGATATTCAGGGGTTTCTTGAAATACCTTCAGAAAAGAACAAGACACGTTGACCATCGGATAAAATAGTCATGTACAGACAGGAAACAAACTGTCATGWTTCCTTAAAGTTAGTCTGGGATAATTAAAAAATAAATAAAAAGTGCCGCACCATTTGTTTTGGTAGACAGCAGAGGGATAAGGCTGGGGAAATATAAACCCTTTCAAATTCATAGACAGTGCTCTATATACAAGGACTGTAGCTTCTAAGCGTGACTCACAGGTGGTTGAAGAGACTGAGAGACACTCCAAACAGCATGTGGATGACCCCCAGGATCACTGACATCTTCATCTTGAAGGAGTTGAGGAAGGTCAGCTTGTTGGTGGCGATGTTCCAGATCTGAAGAACACAATCAAACAGTTATAAGACAATGAAATCAGGATGATATAAATGTAACATATTACATTTATCAAAATATAACTATTTTTTTTGCTCACTATCCATCTTTATTTTAAGGGGATTTCAGCATTTTCTCACAGAGACGGAGTACTCACTGGGTCAATGCCAATGGGGTAAGGTCCATTGAAGACTCCTCGTACTGCAGGGTCCAACTGTAAAACCTTGTTTTCATCAAGTGTCTGAAACCTGAGGAGAACATCAAACATGAATCATCACTTCACAGAGGGCACTGCCAACAAGGTACAGGAGGTAAACTAATCCAATCCACAGACAGTATGAGACCGACAGAGAGGGATACTTACGACCAGGTGAGGTTGTTAACGCGGAGGTCGAACATGGGCCTGACGCTCCARCCAGAGCCAAACAGGTTGAGTGACTTGGAGAAGCAGTCGTTGTAGATGATGCCGGTGTAGATCGAGAAGATGCCCATCAGTAGGATGATGTAGCGCCCAGCAAACACCATGCTGAACATCTACACACAGACAGGAAGTGACACTGTTTGAATCTAACACCATGTTGAACATCTACACCCGCAGACAGGAAGTGACACATTACACTGTTAGAATCAAACTATGGTCACGTTCTGTTGCAAAACACTGTAGAACGTTGCAGACAGAAAAAACATGAATAGAGCCGAAGTGATTCCTTAATCTACACGTCAGAGGCATGTTTGTTCTACATAGAATATTTTTTATCTGAATGCTCCAAAATATTCCGTCCTGCTGAACGCGCACCACGTCGAACATCCACACAGACCAGAAGTGATACTTTACACTGTTAGAATCTGGTCTCAGTTACATTTTGTTTTAGCCATAGAAGGATTTGGTTATTTATTCACACTCAAAAARCATCAACTGGCCATCATGATGCACCTACAGTGTTAGGGCCATAGAATCTGTCTAAAGCAGAGGTAACCAAGCCCTGTTAAGTTCCCAGTAATGGAGCTAGAGGCTGGATAAGGGGTGAGGGATGGAGCTGATTGGCTGATGGCAGGGGTAGTGTTGTCCATACCTCGTTGTCGTTCTTCTGGGCGACCAGGCGGCTCTCTCTCAGGACCAGGTAGAGGGCAGCGCAGGTCATGAGCACCCCGTGGCCCAGGTCCCCAAACATGACAGCGAATAGGAAGGGGAAGGTGATGATGGTGTATGGGGCTGGGGACAGGGAGGGAGGGAATCATGAGCGTACACATTGTGGAATGGGAGAGTGAACCAACCCAAGYTCACACGTACCAGTGATACACAATACAGCATGATCGACAGTGATGGGGTGATAATGGGGGAAATAGACTTGGCACCGGGGGTGAACATTTATCACCTGCTTTGGCACAGTGATCTAGCCAGCTGGATACATAGACATGATGTGAGTTATGAGATCCCTACAAAATAAAAGTCTGCTGCCTAGTGAGGTACATGAAACAACAATGCCTATTATTTGAACAATAGGTAGTTGAATGATAAAAGGGGAATAAAGGATGGCGAGAGAGAGAGGAGGTTGATCGTGTCAGATGTGGTTACCTGGGTTCATCTCGCGGTAGTTGCCGATACCGTAGGCGTCTACGATGTTCTGGAAGCCCGAGGTGAACTTGTTGGTCTTGTTGAAGGTGGGCGGGGTCTGCTTGGTCTGCATCCTGTTGAGGATGGAGGGGACGGTGGAACCACTCTTCTCCTGGAGACCAAGACAGAAAGACGGTCAGAGAAACGCGCTCAGAGAATGGTCAGGAGGACACAACAATACCACTCTGTTAACCTCTACAGGGAGTTGAGGTATTCAGCCCTACAAGGCATTGAGAACAGCAGGAGTTGCCCTGCTAGCTCAATCTCCCATGAATGTGTCTAACAAAGGGATGTTGCATTGTTCCAGCCAGAGTCTGACTGTCAGCTGGCCTGGGATCTCCTCAGGACTCAGGAATGAGAGGAATCCTCCTGCTTCCCCCATTAATCTGTAGACTGGGCACTGGGACCTTCCATACCTCCATCACTCAAAGATCTGCAACAACGTCTTCAATAAATCAGATGAATATGACAGACTCATTTCCACAGCTGATTTGGAGATGAATCTATCATACTATATGTGTATCATCTGATCTCCCACGCCTGCTGTGTGTGAAGGACAACAGCTTGTCCAAGGGATGGTTTGATGGCTGAGATAGAAGTAGAATCGTTGTGTGTATTGAGGGCAGTATGTCCCTGTGTTTCTCAACGAGACATGTGGGGTAAAAATAGCCTGGTGGGATAAATGCAGCATGGAGACTGAATGCTGTGCGTGACAGGGTTAAGCACTTACTGGCATGAACAGGACAACAGAACAGGACTACAGAAGAGGACAGGACTACAGAAGAGGACAGGACTACAGAAGAGGACAGCATGACATCCTGATACCGCTGGAATCTAGCCTCATGATAGGTGTAAAATCCTCACGTACCCAGCACTCACGCAGTGCCTCTCCACGTCCTGTTAGCACTGTCTCTCAGTCTGGATCTGTTACGACTTAACGGCCTAGCAGAGTCCAGGCATAATGGCCTCAAAGCTGGGTTAACTGGTGACTATGAGGCTCGCTGGTTCGTAATGTCTTAATGCTACGGTGTCCTCCATAAATGAACTTGACCTAAACAGTATGATAGAAATGTCCCATTAAATAGATATGGGATATGAACCCAGTCCCACTATTTTCGACCAGAGCCCTATGGACTCTAAAAGGTAATAGGGTGCTATTTGGGACGCAACTTAAAACTTCCTGTACCTCCCCCACGCCTCTAGTTGAGACGGGTGTCCACTCGACTCACCGTGCCTCTCCGCAGGGCGAACTGGATTGAGTCCATGTCTGACACGGGGCACCACACCTCGGCGATCAGACACTTCTGTGTGACATCGATGTTGCACAGGTTCAGGGTGTGGTAGACGGCCTTCATCTTCCTCACCTTGATGAACCACACCCTGACGGTCTTGGCTGCAGCCTGCAGGACCCGCTGTCTGTGGTCCTCCGTCTGGTTCAGCACCTGCAGCGGAGAAGGAGATCAGGGTTTGAGATATGGAGACAAGATGCGACTAGGATGCTACTGTAGTTGAAACCTTGCGTGGCTGGGTACAGAACATATCCAGCTGTGTAACTAGCTCAGGTGCTCTGTCCTAGACAGTCTACCGACTGTTCATGTGTCTGACAAAGTTTGCAGGCAGTTCTCAATTAACGCATTCGCACTCAGCATTTAAACAAACAAAGGTATGCGCCTAACTAAACCGACCTCAAATGGAAAACAGATGCAGGCCTAGATGTAGGCCAGGGTCGGAGACTGTGGAATCAGGACAATCCTCTAGTAGTTTCCACTCAACGCTAGAATTGTGTGGGGCGTGGCATTGGTCTGCATAGTGTGCCTTCCCTACATGTCCAGAACAGCAAGTGCTGTTGCAATGAATCATGTTCCGCTTCTTATTTGTGGAGGTGGTTCACATTAATAGAAGGCTTTGCTGGACAGTGTGCACTATGTGATCAAGTTTGATAAGGGGTTATATCAGACCCAGCATAGCAGGGTTTCCCGTAAGAGCCGGCGGAGGCGTTCTCAGGTATGCAGCACTGATTCATATCAAGTGAATGTCTTATGATCAGCGGATTGCTAACATGCCGCTACCCTACACCCACTCTCRCCCACGTTGTTGAGACCCTCTCACGCCCACAAACACACACTGTTCACTCCCAAACTAGCGGGCCGGGCATTTCCCCTCCACCCTCGCCCTTCTCTCTTGTCGACGACTATCCCGCCCCCGTAGCGACGGGCATAACAGTGGACCTTCAAACAGCGAGGCAAGCATTCCCAGGCACTTACTGGCAATGAGAGGATGTTAACATTTCTGGCAGACAGGGGGCCTGCCAAACGTAATGCAGAGTCGCTCACGCTCTGTCCACACTGGGGGCTGTAACTGATCCTGAACCACAGAGATTCTCAACACACACCACTGAAACACACACACACACACACCACTGAAACACACACACACACCACTGAAACACACACCACTGGGTGTCTGTCTATCAGAGAGAAGTGCATTGTGAGTGACTCATTTTTTTTTTTTAAACGTCAAGCTAAGCCCATTCCTGAGAATGTGAGTAGTAAATGTGGTCACTATGTGAGTGGAGTGGGTGGCTAATTGGCTGAACTCAGTGTAAACCACCCTGATGATCAGCTGGTTTCCTATATGCGAGGCGAGTGAGGGTTCCTCCTAGCCAAACAAGGAAAGGGAGCCTCCTGTCCATCCAAGTGCAAACCGTCTGCACCACCAGACTACGTAGGGCTTTGGAGCAGAACACAACAACAGAACTGGGTATTCCCAGAGGGAGTATTGGGTTTCTCTTMGTATAGGGATGGTGTTGCACCATACGCTGCTGCTGTTCCATGGAAGGCTAAACTGAAGTTCTGTCTGTGTGGGCTGGACTTCTAAAGACCACAGCTCACATGTTGCTCAACAGCTGCAAAAAACAGAAAACACTGAGACAGGCATTGTTCCTGGGTCACCAGACACAGTTGGCACAAGGAGACAGGGTGTTAGACACTGGATTATAATACCAAAGTGGTGTGTTTGTGTTGGGATTGTCCTTCACTCCTAGTCCCGTGACTGTTTTTGCCCCGTTTGAGAGCAGTGAGTCACTGTGCCAGGTTTAGAGGTGCTCTCCCAAAGCCAGGCCAGAGGCAGATCCAGTTCAGCCGACTCATGGGCCTGGCACGGCACGAGTGACAACCGTTTCTGACCTCTCCCTGTAACTTTTTCACACCCAGCTCCACCCAGCCCATTGATGCACTACCGCCAAAGAGGTTGAGTGAGTCAGACACTGAAGCCAGAACATCTTGAGATATGAACACTGCAAACAGACAGAAGTTAACTCAATTTGAAGGCCTCCCTAATGTGATCAACAAATATCTCCTCTGTGGTTTTGTGTGATAGATAAAATATCTATTACTGCAACACTGCTGGGGGAACTAATCTAGTATCAGTCTTTCCCTCCACTTCATCATAATTTGGCTGAGGGCTTGATGGCTCAGTACAGAGGAAATGGCAGAAAGAGGAACTGAAACTTCCGCAGACATTGAAGCAGCAAGACGCAGAGCAAGAATCCTGACTCTGCTAATGTTAGTCTTTTGCGTAAAGTTAAATAAAGGTCTATCCAAAAATCACATCAAAAGATGACTAGTGTCATGTTGAACAATAGAAAGAAGGTTTCGTTCCTCAAACGAATGACTAAAACCGCCTTTGAATTAGCCACACACCTCATGTGGTCACCTACCACTCCCCTCCACCACAGCCTCTGGCAGCTGAGTATACAGTTACAGGGAAAACAGAACACTGATCAGAAGCCATGATAGAGCCCAGATCAAGTTCACAATGAAAACAGATGAAATATTGAAGGACTAATTCACTTGAAAATGTAAGGATCTGTTAGATTTAATTTATGTAACAAGACATGATGTAAATATCTGTTAGTTTTGGCTAGCTGACTGTGTGGACTCGCTGTCTGTGTTACAATAGGCCAGGCAGGTCGTACCATCTGCAGGTCATCGATACGGGTGGCCACCCCTGCAGCCATCTCCTTCCTCTCCTGGGGGGTCTCTGGACAGGGGTACAGTGAYGCTCGGAACCTGAGAGGTGAAGGAGAGAGGGGTTGATCAACCCAGAGTGCCTGGAGCGGAACAGAAAACCAAYTACAACATTCCTCTGTCTAGATTAGTTAGTGTTTCTTGAATTTCTCAACCAATCATAGCCCCTTACCCTTCACATATCTTCTTAACCCGAGTCTTCAGCTGATCTCCTTGGAAGAATATGATGAAGACAGACTTRTAGACCTGGTCACCCTGTAGGGGAAACATATCAACATGAGTTAAGTGAAGAGAAGAGGAGACAAAACATTGCCTGATAGTGATATTTCTGCTCTATCATAAAGAGTATGGATGAGGTAGCATGAATAAGGAGATCAATGCCACTCATATGACAATCACACAATGTCACCAAGCGGTCATGGTACAACAGTATACCACTGAATAGGTCACACAAAATCCATCCTGCACAGTTTGTGTTCCCCTAAACCCTCCAGATTATTATACTAGTATCAGTGAATAGTTACTGACCGTGGCAGGGTCCTCCAGYGAGTCTTCAATGTCTGCCTGCCTCAGGAACACGTTACCACGGCAAACCCTCCACAGCATCCTCTCAAACGTAGGGATGCGCTCCCTGCTGATCACCCCAGCAACAAACCTACAGGAGGACGATAAGGCATGGATCAGCATTTACAGTAGAACAGCTACGAAATGTATCCCTCATCTCAAAATAAGGTGTTTGATATTTGCAATGAGTTAGGTCCCTAAATGGCAGCTCAAGTTGGAGCTGATCCAAGATCAGTCCGTAATGCAATGGCATTACAGAATGAAACGTGGGCACATAAGGACAGAGGTCATTGATTTTGTTTGTTCACACTGGTGATGGGRGCACTGCTGATGAAAACATCCTCTCTGGATAGTGGTGGATATAGGAATGGTAGCTGAGGGCATGGGAGCCATGGAGGAGCATCAAACAGACATCAGATAGGAAGCCCTAGGGCCTTGGGGCACTGGATCCATACCAAGCAATCCATTACCAAATGAGTGCTAAACTTTGCCACAACCACAGTATTGAGCTATTTTAGTTACGGTTTTCTGAGAGTGGTTTTTTCACACCATTTTCTGTTGAAATTGTCCCCGATTTGCTTACACTTTATGACATTTAATCAAATCTATTTTCTTTGTCTCTGTCTGCAAATAGATGACAAACTTTGAAGTCCCGCTCTTCTAGAATGTATGTGTCCACGTATCAATTTTGTGTTGCTGGTGTTTGCATGCTCTGTGAACTGCTTATCATCAGTCTGTGATTTGCCTATCTGCTCACTCTCTCCACTACTGAAGACAGAACCCTGATAAACAGAGCTACATCTTACTGCCAGGCAACAGGCTAGAGAGGTAGCACCTGTAGTAGTAGTAGTACTGGCCTCTTACCAACCATTAAAAGTCATTAGGAAACAATTGTCCACCGATACTGACAGAGCATGTGGGCTGTCAGCTTAGGGACTGAGTACACAGAGAGACACAGAGCACCGCCACACACACCCCGTCAAGTGACCTTAGTGGCCCAACTAATCTGACAGCCTGAGCTTGTCCACCATTTAGGTTTCACACTGACTGACTCCAACTCCAGGAAGTAATGTAATGACATGACAGTCTTTTCATTGACCTTTAAGTCTTGAAGAGATGGCTAATGCATCCTTAATAGAGTGGACCAAGGACTCAGACTCACCCCAGTCTGAGAGGAGGACGGGTCCCTGCTTCAGCGGGATCCATCAGGGTAGACGAYTCCTCCAGCAGGTTGGGGTCCTCCATCTGCAGCGGGGTGGAGAATGACAACCATTACATTTAGACCAAGATATTTTCAGCCAATTAGACATATGATAAAAAGCATTATAAATGCATCCCTGTTTTCAGGAACAACTGGCTTGCTTTGTTGGGGAACGATTTACACCCTGGGAAGGTTTGACAGTTCAGTCGGCAGGAGCATGATATTGAACACAGGCCAGGCTCTTTATAAAACATAGCAAACAGCTAGCTAGGGTTTTATATGAACAGTAAATTATTGGCAAAAAAAGCTACACATTCAGCTGAATGATTTACCCCCATGCAACCTCATAAGCGCTTGTAAAATAGGTGATAACATTCTAAGTTCAAGTAGCTTTGCTTGCAAACTCAGTGGAGTGGAGTTGATGCAGGTCAAAAGTACAGACAGTAGGTAGTCTCGTCTCGGTCATATGTGAATGACTATCTGTGTATGGCGTATTACTCTGCTATGTAACCTAGGTGCATCATTAAACTTGAATAACTGGTCTGGGGTTGGGGATGTAATTACCGAACCGTTATAAATACACAAGCCGTATGCTACCATAGACTGTACATAGGATGCAGACATCTGACCCATACTAAGTTCACATAATCCTATGATTCACTATGAAGTCCGCAAGGGGCCTAGTCAATAAGGCAGGCACAGAAACGCTGTGAATAAATAGTGAACTGGTTCGTGTACAGTGGAGTTGACCTCGTCGAAGAATTGCTGAGTGCGGCGCAGGATATGCTTGAGCTCCGTCAACTCTAGGAAGTTCTTCTTCAGGGCCTCCTGGTTGGTGTTGATCTCCTTCAGCTCATTCTCCAGCTTCTCAAAAGTGGCCTATAGAGACAGACAGAGGGTGATGGGGGAGTTAGTGAGCTGGGGACATGGTGAGTTGAGCACTTTGTAACCAGAGTGGATTCTAAGAGAGAACGGAGTGAAGTTACCTCCAGGTCAATCATGTCCCTAGGGGGGGGGACCTCTGGGTTCTCTCCCGTGTCCACCATTGGAATGTTGGCTTTCTTGATCTCCTTCTCCACAAACCCTGTGAGAGAGCGAGATGACGATCTGAGTAGGGATAACTAATAGCAGTGATAMTGTTGTAAATATGCGGGAGTATAATGAGTGAAGCAATGGGTTAAACACTTGAGCTCACTCACGAAGCTTGCGGTCCATCTCCTCACATCGACGCACTTCGTTGACAAACTTGCGCTGAAAC
>NC_036860.1:6783353-6784673 GCF_002910315.2 Salvelinus sp. IW2-2015
GGCAGACTCTGATTGGAGGTAGAGCTGGGCCAGGGTCATCTCCTCACTTCTGAAGAGTTCCCCCATGATGGCGTAGTGTGGTGCACCTGCTCAGCGATCAATGGGATCCTCCTGGATTTCTAGCTAGATTGAARATTGAAAACGTCACCTGCACAGTAAACAGGAGAAGCTGAGTCCCACCAGAAGGAATGAGCCTCCAATGTTTTCAAAAAGACAGCCAACTCTGAGAATACATAAGCCTACATTGCCAACGAAGTTCCCTTGTGTTGTTTCCCTTCACACTACAATGGCCTTAACTTTATGATTTGAAGTGTAATTTCAGAGAAAATGATATTRACCTGCACCCTCTTCTAATGTGTGTTGTAAGGATGACCATAATTGTACAGCAGTAATAARCATTCTGTATTAGTGATGTGATAGTTTATACTTAAGTGAGGAGCAGGCATGTTTCAGAAAAAAAATCTAGCATCTAGCCCCCATAATCTTTGCAGGAATTCAGTTTGGCTCATTAGTCATTATTTTGTCATGAAACTGGGGAGCCACTCTTCAAGAACCATAATACATGTAAAAGTACCATCATATGTGACAGTGTGAGATGAAACAGAATGAGGGTCGTACTATCTCATCTTGTACAATCAATGACAGACTTTCGAGCCAAGCCTTTGAGTTTCTCAGTCTAGGGTGCAAACTGACTCAGGACAGACAACAGGTTCACACTTTACTCATTAWAAGTAAATTAAACACAMATATTCATATGTTCCTGAAGTGCAAATGCCTCGAGTGCCATAACAGGTTTAGCTAGCTAGCTAGCTATGGATTAAACCTCATCATGTGATCTGATTTACCAGTCAAGCAGGATTACATCGTCAATATCAACACTAACTACAACGGTTGAACTAGTGGGGATACATTTAGCAAACTATATCATTAAARTCCATGCAAGAGGATCTTTTTTGTCGAGTCACTGCTTGTTTAGCATATCTGCATGACCATTTTTTTGTCTGCATCCTTGACAGCTCGAATCAGGCAGTGAGTCTTATCTAACGTTAGTGTTTGTGTGTTTTGACAGTGGTTAACGTTACTCGTTAACTAACGTTAGTTACATTATAAGAACAAAGCAGTTCGCTATAAAATTCGGAAGCCAGCGGTACAGTTAATTGTCAGCATATATCTACGATATGAACTGACAATTAATTGTACCACTGGCTAACTGGCTAATTTAGCTAACTAACAAACATTAATAACAAGCTAGCTAGTTAGCCAGGATGCAGGCGAAGCACTTGTTGGACCTCAAACTTTCTGGTAACGTACGCTGGCTAA
>NC_036860.1:6785538-6789530 GCF_002910315.2 Salvelinus sp. IW2-2015
AAACAATGCTGGTATTGAACAACGAATACTGTCACCAAACCATACATTTCTTACTATTGTTGTAGCTAGCTACTAGTCTTCCACTCCCGGCTCCCAGTTTTCAACGCTGTTCCACACACAGCGCTCAACGATATTATCAGCTGATCAGCCTTCATAACCAGAGGCTTGGCTAGTGCGCTTCACATGACTGACGTCACCTATGCATAATATTGATGATCATGATGATGCACACCTTAACTCATATGAAGATAACATCTAATTGTTGCCATTCACGTTAAAATAATGTGTTATCAGACGCTCTTATCCAGAGMKATTTACAGGAGCAATTAGGTTTAAATGCCTTGCTCAAGGGCACAATGACAGATTTTTCACCTAGTTGGCTCGAGGATTCAAACTAGCGACCTTCGGGTACTGGCCCAACTCTGTTAACCGCTATGCTACCTACCAATTAAACTTGTCCAAGCCACAGATCTGGGTGCAGACCCGTCAACTCMAAATTCGAAGGATAAAACATACAGTGACTTCAGAAAGTATTCCTACCCCTTGAGTTATTTTCTCACTCTTTTTCTCACYCATCTACACACAAAACCCATAATGACAAAGGGAAAACATGTTTTTAGACATTTTTTCTAATTTATTGAAAATGGAATACAGAAATATCTAATTTACGTAAGTATTCACACCCCTGAGTCAATGCACATTTGGAAGCGATTACAGCATGTTTCTTTTTTTTTATATATTCAAGCTCTGTCAAATTGGTTGTTGATCATTGCTAGACAACCATTTTTAGGTCTTGCCATAGATTTTCAAGTAGATTTAAGTCAAAACTGTAACTCAACCACTAACATTCACTGACTCTTGGTAAGCAACTCCAGTGTAGATTTGTGTTTTAGGTTATTGCCCTGCTGAAAGGTGAATTCATCTCCCAGTGTCTGGTGGAAAGCAGACTGAAACAGGTTTTCCTCTAGGATTTTGCCTGTGCTTAATTCCATTCCATTTCTTTTTTATCCTGAAAAACTCCACAGTCCTTAATGATTACAAGCATACACATAACATGATGCAGCCACCACTATGCTTGAAAAATTGGAGAGTGGTACTCAGTAAGGTGTTGTATTGGATTTGCCCCAAACATAACACTTTGTATTCTGGACAAAAAGTGTATTGTTTTAGAAATGTGTTTTGCAGTTTTACTTTAGTGCCTTGTTGCAAACAGGATGCATGTTTTGGAATATTAGGTTAGTATTGTGGAGTAACTACAATGTTGTTGATCCAGCCTCAATTTTCTCCTATCACAGTCATTCAACACTGTAACTGTTTGAAAGTCACCATTGGCCTCATGGTGAAATCCCTGAGTTAGGAGAGACGCCTTTATTTTTGTAGTGACTGGCTGTATTGATACACCATCCAAAGTGGAATTAATAATAACTTCACCATGCTCAAAGGGATATTCCATGTCTGCTTTTTTTTTACCCATCTACCAATATGTGCCTTCTTTACAAAGCATTGGAAAACCTCCCTGGTCTTTGTGGTTGAATCTATGTTTGAAATTCACTGCTCGGCTAAGGGACCTTACAGATACAGTTGAAGTCGGAAGTTTACATACACTTTGTGTTTTGACAGTGGTTAACGTTACTCGTAAACTTTAACGTAGGTACATATAGAACAAAGCAGTTCGCTTATTTAAAAATTCGGGAAGCCAGCGGTTACAGTTCAATTTGTTCCAGCATATATCTAACGATATGAACTCAATTAATTTGTACCGCTTGGCTATTTAGCTAACTAACAAAACATTAATAACAAGCTAGTAGTTAGCCAGGGATGCAGGCGAAGCCTTGTGACCTCAAACTTCTGGTAACGTACGCTGGGCCTTAAGGTTCAAGCAACAACCAATGTTATAATTACAGTACAAAATGATATAGCTTTACGTTCTTACTCGACTACACTAAGTATTGCTATTTGACGTTCTTGACAGAAAATCTCAACTAATCTTAAATCATAGCTAGCACTAGCAAAGTTAACCTAGCTACGGGTACCGATAACGAGCGAGCTGCGTGATGTTGTGTGTACTGAATCATCCGGTAAAACGGTTTGCTTTACTAGCTACAGGGGGGGAAAATATATTATATTGTTAAACAATGTGCTGGTAATTGAACAACGGAATACTGTCACCAAACAACAATCTTACTATTGTTTGTAGCTAGCTACTAGCTTCCCACTCCCCGCTCCCAGTTTTCAACGCTGTTCCACACACACGATCAACGAAAATATCAAAGCTGATCATCCTCATAACCAGGAGGCTTGGCTAGTGCGCTTCACATTGGGAACTTGACGCACCTATGGCATTAATATTGAAATGATCATTGAGATGCACACCTAACTTCATTAAAGATAAATCTAATTGTTGGCATTCACGTTTTTAAATATGTGTTAAAATGCAGGGACGCTCTTATCCAGAGGGATTTACAGGAAAGCAATTAGGTTTAATTGCCCTTGCTCAAAGGCACAATGACAGGATTTTTCACCTAGTTGGCTCGAGGATTCAAACTAAAGCAACCTTTCGGTACGGCCCAACTCTGTTAACCGCTATGCTACCTACCAATAATTGTGTCCAAGCCACAGAATCTGGGTGCAGAACCCGTCAACTCAAAATTCGAAGGATTAAAATAACAGTGACTTCAGAGAAGTATTCCTACCCTTGAGTTATTTTCTCACATCTTTATTTCTACCCATCTACACCAAAAACCATAAGACAAAGGAAACATGTTTTTAGCATTTTTCTAATTTATGAAATGGATACAGGAATAATCTTAATTACACGTAAGTACTTCACCAACCCCTGAGGTCAATGCACATTTGGAACGATTACAGGCAGTTTCTTTTTTTTTATATATTCCAAAGCTCTGTCAAATTGGTGTTGATCATTGTAGACAACCATTTTTAAGTGGTCTTGCCATAGATATTCAAGTTAGGATTAAAAGTCAAAAACTGTAACTCACCACTAACATTCACGACTCTTGGTAAGCGAAAACCTTTTCCCTTGTCTTTGGGTTGAATCTATGTTTGAATTTCACTGCTCGGCTAAGGGACCTTACAGATACATTGACAGTCGGAAGTCTACTACACTTTGAGTCATTTAGAACTCGTTTTTCAACCACTCCACAAATTTATTGTTAAACTATGTTTTGGCAAGTCGGTTAGACATCTACTTTCATGCACAATTATTTTAT
Organism: Salvelinus sp. IW2-2015; assembly: GCF_002910315.2. Classification (NCBI taxonomy): domain Eukaryota; kingdom Metazoa; phylum Chordata; class Actinopteri; order Salmoniformes; family Salmonidae; genus Salvelinus; species Salvelinus sp. IW2-2015. The sequence continues at coordinate 6,788,766 of NC_036860.1, forward strand.
GTCAACAATTATGTTCTACAGACAGATTATTCAATTTATAATCAACAGTATCACAATTCAGTGGGTTACAGAAGTTTACATACAGGTTACGGTAAGTTGGACGTTGCCTTTAAAACAACAGCGTGGAAAAATTCCAGAAAACGATGTCATGGCTTTAGAAGGCTCTTGATCGGCTAATTGACATCATTTGAGTTCAAATTGGAGGGTGTGAAACCTTGGGATGTTATTCAAACCCTACCATCAAATCAGTAGTTGCCCTCTTTGCTGACATTCATGGGGAAAATTCCAAAGAAAAATCAGGGTCAATTCCTCAAGAAAAATAATTGTAGGACCTCCACAGTCTGGATCATCCTTGGAGCAGTTTCCAAATGTCTGAAGGTGTATCGCGTTCAATCTGTACTAACAATAGTACCGCAAGTATAAAACCATGGACCCATACCTTGTCATACTGCTTCAAGGAAGAAGACGCTTTCGTCTCCTTAGAGAGAACTACCTTTGGTGCGAAAAAAGTGGCAAATCAATTCCCAAGGAACAAACAGCAAGGGGACTTGTGAAAGGAGCTGGAGAAATCCGGTACAAAAGTATCTATATTCACAGTAAAACGAGTCCCTATACTCGGACATAACCTGGAAAGGCCGCTCAGCAAGGAAGAAGCCACTTGCTCCAAAACCTTGCCATAAAAAAAGACAGACTACGGTTTGCCAAAACTGCACATTGGGGACAAAAGATTGTACTTTTGGATAAAGTGTAATCTGTTAAGGGGAA
>NC_036860.1:6793255-6795020 GCF_002910315.2 Salvelinus sp. IW2-2015
AACAGAAATAGAACTGCTTGGCCCTAATGACCATTGTTATGTTTGGAGGAAAAAGGGGGAGACTTGCAAGCCGAATAACACCATCCCAACCGTGAAGCACGGGGGTGGCAGCATCATGTTGTGGGGGTGCTTTGCTGCAGTAGGGACTGGTACACTTCACAAAATAGATGGCATCATGAGGTGGGGGCAATTATGTGGATCTATTGAGGCAKCATCTCAAGACATCCGTCAACTATACTTGTATGTGTGGGGTTCAGAGATGAGGTAGTCATTCAAAATTCATGTAAACCCTATTATTGCACACAGAGTGAGTCCATGCAACTTATGTCACTTGTTAAGCACATTTTTCCTCCTGGACTTATTTAGGCTTGCCGTAACAAAGGGGTTGAATACTTATTTACTTAAGACATTTAAGCTTTTCATCTTTCATTCATTTCTAAAAATGTCTAAAAACATAATCCTACATTATACGGTATTGTGTGTAGGCCAGTGACAAAAAAATCTAAATGTAACACATTTTAAATTCAGGCTGTAACACAACAAAATGTGGAAAAAGTCAATTGGTGTGAATATTTTCTGAAGGCACTGTAACTGACCATGAACCAGAGGTTAGGGGCAAACGGAGCCATGTATTTATTCTAAATATATATAGCTCTGGGGGCAACTATACCAACACCTAGTAGTGTCTGTGATTGTGATGTGGCCCTCAATTGAATAAGTGCACTTAGAAGACTAGATACTGACATATTTCATTTTCTCTTTTAACAGCTTGTTGCTAGAGTGTGTAGATGGGCCTGTCCTGTGTGATGTAAGTTGGTCTCCGGTGTGCCCATACATGTGTGATTGCTGGCCTGCCTAATTGTGACTGGTCAAAAAATGTACCACGGACCCTGTAATGAAGAAAATATATATTTGGAAACAGGAATGGCCATAAATGTAAAGTTGAGTGACTGACTAGCATTGACCTGGCAAGAATGTGTTAGCTTACTGTCATTGGAATTGATTGCTGAAAAATGACATTGTACAACGTGGAGGGCCCATGAAGACAATATGCCCTCTGCTGGAGATCTATACGACAGTGTAAATCACCATACTTTTCATCCTCTTTATGCAAGACATGTAGAATCCCAAGAAAGAGAGTCCACATTGCTTACGAATAGATGTCTATAAGGAGACGATATTAAGGTGGGGTCGGTTTGGTGTGTCTACCACCGCCTACAGCAGAAACATAAATAACACTTGGACAAATATAGCGGATAAAAGTCTCAGTGTGTGTACTGGTATATTAAATAGATAAAACATACTTTTTAAAATTCCCTTACTCTGAGTTTCTCTCCCTATTCTCTATCTCATTTACATTTTTGTCATTTACAGGTTGGACTTTGACTATAGAATACCACAGTATGAACCATATTACCCTTAAAACCTAGSAGTCAAACAAGAAAATGGTTCCAATCGTTTTTCCACCATTCATTTTTCCCATAGGGGATTTTAGAAACAATTAAAATTAGGCCTGTGTCACGTGTAGGCTTACCTTGGCGTGACGTTTTGATAACCGAGTAAATCTCTCTAGGACAAGGTGAYTTTTATCAATATATACCCCCTCAAAAATGAAATACTAATTAGCTGCTAATGTGGCTCTCATAAAGAACTACAAATGCCATGATGATCTGGACGAGACTGCCTAATCAAGGCAAAGGTAAAAAATCTCTGGATTAACTATCTAAATTTAACAATGAATAAATTGGCAAAATGTATTTAAATT
>NC_036860.1:6795701-6800234 GCF_002910315.2 Salvelinus sp. IW2-2015
GCCGGTAGGCGTTACCTGCGTGTTTTTCGATAGCCACTGATAATTTCTCGTAAAGTATTCATCAATATAGTCATTACCTGCCTAATTGAAAATCTAATTTAGTATCCAAGGAAATCTGCAAATAAAATCCTGCAAGTCTGCTGCACGTCATCTAGCTGTACACCTTGCAACAGTTGTGTCAAATTTAAAACTGGACAGACGTCACAGAATGAGAGAGAGAGAGAGAGAGAGAGAGAAAGACTGAGACGGCTGAGAATAAGAGAAAAAGGAGGAAAAGAAAGACAGCAAGAAGACAAGTAGACTAGAAAGTGGGAAGAGGAAAAGCGCCAAAGAAGTGGAAGTGGAAGTGTCCCTTCATAGAAAGGAAAAGTATTTGGATTTGAATTGTGGTCAGGGTGGCCCCTTAAAGTTTGTTCTCCCGGTAGTGTATTTTTATCCTGAGTGAGCGTGAGAGCTGAGCRGTGTGTGTTTGGACYTGACAGCCATGGCGGATCCAGCAGGCTTGCAGAAGGAGCGAGTGGCTCTGACCGAGGTGTCTGACGACGACGAGGAGGTGTCCCTGGTGGCCGCAGCGGTCCAGCCCGCCACCGACAGCGATGAAGACGACCTTTCAGAAGAAGTGGACCTGGTGCTGGCCACGGGCTCGGGCACCAAGAGTGAGGCGCAGGTAAACGGGGTCATGGTGCTGACTCTGCTAGACAAGATCATCGGGGTGGTTGACCAGATCCAACAGACCCAGAACGGGCTGGAGGCCAGACAGCAGGACATGGAGAAGTCCGTTTCTTGCATCCAGGGAGAGCTGGCCAAGCTGTCCAAGAGCCACACTGGCACRGCCAACACCGTCAACAAGATGCTGGACAAGGTGCGCAAGGTCAGCGTCAACGTGAAGACGGTCCGCACCAACCTGGAGAAGCAGGCGGGCCAGATCAAGAATCTGGAGAGCAACGAGAACGAGCTGCTCAAGAGACGACACTTCAAGGTTCTCATCTACCAGGTGAGAGTGGGAAACTGAGGGGTGTGTGTTCATACCAACAGGCTCTGAGGCAAGGCTGAATACAGGTGTGCTATCTTTTTTTGACCAGTTTGCTACAGCAGGAAAATAATGCTGCTGGAACAGGAAATGTGAATTAATATGTGGATTATAATTAATGGACATTTGTGTAGGGGYTGATACATTTTTAGTTAGGATAAATCAAGTCTGACATTTTTTTGTGGAAATTACAAACTTAAAAAWAAATATTGAACACAAAACAATTTTAATTTTCTGCTGCGCAGGAAAATTCTCTGCGGCAACAGAGTGGAAAAATGAGGGTAGCATATATGTAGTTTAGTAATGCTTATCCATGAAAGTAGAAAGTGTTAGCAGTGTATCAGTGATTGAGTGGATCAAAAGATGGATACACAGCCACTTGTGTATGGTAGATTGTAACAGTGGGTTGCGGTAGGCTGCTTCAGATGTGAGGTGGAGAAACCTTGTACAAGACCACTAGATTCCACCACAGGGTTGGGTGAATTCTCCATAATGCATGGGAAAATCATGAGCTGGTGCAAAATACACTCTGAACTTTATTATAAAGTTACAGCAACTGTTTTAACGTTCTCTCACCAGAGTGAGTGACTCCTCACTCAAGGATGAGTTTACCCTAAACTGGTAYTGCTCTAGCTGGTATACTTGGCCAAAGCTATTAGGCCTCAGGCTTTCCATGACCAGTGAGTTATTTAGACCAGTGAGGTATTTAGACCAGTGAGGTATTTAAACCAGTGAGGTATTTAAACCAGTGAGTTACTTAGACCAGTGAGTTACTTAGACCAGTGAGTTAGTTAGACAGTGAGTTATTTAGACAGTGAGGTATTAGACCAGTGAGGTAATTATAACCAGTGAGTTACTTAGACCAGTGAGTTATTTAGACCAGTGAGGTATTTAGACCACATGAGTTATTTAGACCAGTGAGGTATTTAAAAACCAGTGAGGTATTTAAACCAGTGAGGTATTTAGACCATGAGGTATTTAAACCAGTGAGTTAACTTAGACCAGTGAGTTATTTAGACCAGTGAAGGTATTTAGACCACTGAGTTATTTAGACCAGTGAGTATTTAAACCAGTGAGGTATTTAAACCAGTGAGTTATCAGACAGTGAGTTATTTAGACCAGTGAGTTATTTAGACAGTGAGTATTTAGACCAGTGAGTTATTTAAACCAGTGAGGTATTTAGGACCAGTGAGGTACTGAGACCAGTGAGTTATTTAGACCAGTGAGTTACTTAGACCAGTGAGTTACTTAGACCAGTGAGTTATTTAGACCAGTAAGTTATTTAGACCAGTGAGTTATTTAGACCAGTAAGTTATTTAGACCAGTAAGTTATTTAGACCAGGTAGTATTTAGACCAGTAAGTTATTTAGACCAGTAGTTATTTAGACCAGTGAGTATTAGACAGTGAGAGTTATTTAGACCAGTGAGTTATTTAGACCAGTGAGTTACTTAGACCAGTGAGGTATTTAGACCAGTAAGTTATTTAGACCAGTGAGTTATTTAGACCAGTAGAGTATTTAGACCAGTGAAGTATTTAGACCAGTAAGTACTTTAGACCAGTGAAGTACTTTAGACCAGTGAGGTATTTAGACCAGTGAAGTATTTAGACCAGTAAGTTATTAGACCAGTGAGTTATTTAGACCAGTGAAGTATTTAGACAGTGAAGTATTTAGACCAGTGAAGAAGTATTTAGACCAGTGAAGTATTTAGACCAGTGAAGTATTTTAGACCAGTTAAGTTATTTAGACCAGTGAGGTATTTAGACCAGTGAAGTATTTAGACCAGTAAGTTATTTAGACCAGTGAGGTATTTAGACCAGTGAGGTATTTAGACCAGTGAGTTATTTAAACCAGTGAGTTACTTAGACCAGTGAGTTACTTAGACCAGTTGAGTTATTATTAGACCAGTGAGAGTATTTAGACCAGTGAGGATTTCAGACCAGTAGATATTTAGACCAGTGTTTCTCAGCTCCGGACCTCGAGGTCCAACCGTACACATTTTTGCTGTAGGCCTGGACAAAAACACCTGATTCAACTCATTAGAGGGCTTGATGATTAGTTGACAAGTTGAATCAGGTGTGCTTGTCCGGGGCAACAATACAAATGTGTAAGGGTGTACTCGAGGACTGGAGTAGAGAAACACTGATTTAGACTAAAGGAGAGGAAGCTCTTGCTTGAGAGCCAAATGCTGATGCGATGTTGTAATTTATCATTTGAGATGAGCATGTAACTTATACTTTCATCTAAAACATAATGTCAAAGATTTCAACATTGGAGTTACGTGCATGTATCTCAACTTAGCATTCAGCCCTTTCTGAAAAACTCCAAACACTGTCTACCAACAGGAAATTATATTGCACAGATTGGCTATCCATGTTAAGTGTGTTAGTTAGTAGTGATACTCATCTTAGYCCCACTGGACACRTACTGGTTGAATCAACATTGTTTCCACATCATTTCAATKAAATTACGTTGAACCAACGTGGAATACATGTTGAACTGACGTCTGCCCAGTGCGGTAGTTTGTATGAAGAATGATACATGGAGTGAGTTCATTGACCTTTCCCAGACCATAGTGTCTCATGGTTGACCAATGCGRCTAATGCTATATAAAGCCAGACCTGTCGGACGAAATCAYAAGATGACACCATAAACACAGTAGTACCGRTGGTCCACATGTGATTAAACCAACGCCCTACCTATGACGACTGATTGTGACAGATAGTTGAAAGCCTCAACACAGTGTAAGATGAAGACKTAATTTTAGTCTTGAAGCGATGCCATGCTGCCTATTCATCATGGCCTATCTGGCTGGAAAACCCACAATAACTCTGTGTGAATATAGAACTGTGGAAAGAGTCAACTCTACTCTACTATAAGTAGTTGTAGCCTACAACTATATGCTCCTCGCAGGGCTAACCAAGCTGCTTTCAAAGCGTATCTTTTAATTCAGTGTATTTTTGTACTCACTTTCTGCATTACCATTGATTTCCAGAGTTATAATTTATTTGTTTACAGTATGCGCTTGGGGGTATTTATCTTYGTTTTACCTGAGCGTATACAGTGAGTGAAGATACAGTACATATATTGTTTCATGCTCAATATAAACTTGAGTATGCCCTGGTATGTATTCCTACATTCCTCCCTCACATGTATGGCTGTCTCTTTGTATTGCCCTCTCCATAGCAACAAGYGGGGGTACTTTTTCCMCTGTGTCTCAATACAGAGTAGCCTAATTACAGAGTACCAGGCTGTATACCTCCCAGTCACACCACTCCAGTGTACATACATAAAGTCCTAGTCAWGCAGAGGGATTCCGTTATGATGAGTGAGGGAAAGGGAAGGGAGAGAGTGTGAATGAGTGGCAGAGAGTTGAGTCTGAACAGCCCCTCTCTCTGTGGCAGCCTGCTACTCCATGGGCTGGTGGTTTTTTAGCCTTGCGTGCTGCAATGTCTGTCTAATGGCTTGCAGCTGGCAGCCTCATGGCAGGGCGAGACTTTGGGT
>NC_036860.1:6800259-6830363 GCF_002910315.2 Salvelinus sp. IW2-2015
AGGAGAGATACCTCCCGCATTCCATTCCACATCGTTGCAAGAGTATTTATAATGAAAGCACCAGAGCAGATTTTCTTTTACACGGTTTCTGAAAAATTTGGCTGAGTTATTACTATCTTGGCAGTGGCTTTGAAGTAACGGCTTAGAGCGTAGGCTACAACGTACAGTAAGTAACATGTTGCTCCAGCTCCCACAATTCTGTTGACTGGAATTGGAACAAAATATCTGTTGACCAACCCAGGAACGTTGAGTGGCGGGTGGACAGGTGCCCTGACCTTTAGCTTGCCTGGCAAATCATGTCTTCTGTTGTGGGAGCGAGGTCTGTAAGCCAAGAGGGCAGTGGGTGGTTGAGCCCAGTGCAGACGTCTGGGTCATACGAGTAGTTCATGTTTGTAATCTTAATAAGTACAGCTCACGTGACTTCATCTGGTCTCCTTATTCGGTCCTCAAGTGCAAGAGTAAAGGCTTTGACCATACACTCGCACACAAAGTACACACACATGCAATCATTGACAGGATGAGAGCTGAATTAGCTAATGGCTAGCAGGAAACAACAGTCTTGTGGTCTGCGAGTCAGACGACACAACAACAAGTGATGCTGTTTCCCAACAGGACCCCACCTCTCGCCCCACAGCATCAAATGAGCCCAGCGTGAACCAGGCACATTGTTAACAATGCTGCATGTGCTCCAGCTGTAAAGTCTACTGCTAATATATAAATAGGCATGGACAAAGAGACACACACTACAGTGGTTTCAGGTTAATATACTGTGTCCAGGTTGGCAGTGTCTGAGGGCCACTGGCCTTCAGCCTCAGGAATAGCAGGGGTCCTCTTTCTGCTGCACATATCCCACTGGCAGTGATATAAAAGCCTGTACGCAAGAGTAACACTGTCTATCAGCCAATCTCTTATCAAGCCTTCACACAGCCATGCCACCCTGATACTAGCTATGAGACAGATCTGTCAACCTTCATGAACCCATAGATCTTTGTAAAGAAATGATTAGAAGGAGAATAGCTTTTACCAATTAGTATTTGTTGGGGGTGACTGGGTGTGATAGGGTGGAGCAGGGGTCTTCAACAGGCGCCCCATCTGTTTGGGCTTCATTCTGTCAATTTGCAGTGTACAAATGATTATAATTATGTTCCGTCCCCCAGATCATCCACTCGGAATCTAGTTGGGGACTCTAATGGTAGAGGGAGGTGTAAAGAAAGACAGAAGAGAGGTGGATAGAACCACCGCCGCTGGGGGGCATATGTAGTCAGGTTTTAGCGGCACGCGGCACTACCACCAGACCAGAACACGGCAAAGCCCTCCTAGATCTGACAGAAATGTGTAAGCAATATGGCTGAAATTCTACCAAGCTCTCTGAGTTATTAGGTGGAGCTAAATGATTAAACCTATCCAGTCATGTCTTGGTATATCTCTTTCTACATCCGTGTCTTGTGTTAGGGGCCAGGGTTTGATTTGAATCAGGCATACATTGCATTCTTTAGGACATAAACCCTATGAATACTGTGACAAGAGAATAGAAAAACCTGAAAATAACTATTCTGTGATTTTGAAACATTAAGTTACAGGACAAATCACGAAGAATCAAAAGAAGGAAGGCGTACACCCTTTTGTCAAGAGTGGAACCACATTGTTAAATAATACACAATCCTTTTACACAAGTTAGATCAAAGGCAGAGAGAATCCTTTCAAGCCAGGTAATGATACTGTGATGTGAAACCTATTCAAGCGACCCATCGCAGCGCTTTTTGATCTTTCCCAAGTATAAAAAGGAAAGAAAAACAAAATGAATGACGGCTCAGTGCTCTTGGCTGAACTCTTCCTAAAGCCAGAACAGATATGAGAGAAGAGGGAGATAATCAGTAGAGGAGCACAGACTGCTACACTTTGCAATAGATACAGTCCATGTAGCTAGCTGGCTCCAGGCTGTTCCAGTCTGATCCCTGGGCATGATAAAGATGGTGATGATGGGAGGGAGAGCAACAGAGAGTGCCTGTGGTTTGGAGTGAACTCAGGATGTTCAAGGAAAAACCACACCGGAGGAAAGAAGAGGAACATTTATTTGACGCTAACCTACAAGAATGTAGGATCTCCTTGTCAAAGCGAGGGCTCCCCCTTTTTCCTGGCATGTTATGGCTGTGGCCTTCCTTCTGTTCTGTCCATACAACTTTTAGGATCCCATGAATACTCAGGCAGACATCTTAAAAATGAAAATAACAATAAAGTGAGGTGAACGGGCGTGAAGGGATACACTTCAAATAAACTGTACTTGAACGGCTTACCAAAACTGATACAATACAACTTCTGAATTGCACTCAACATAGAACATAACGCCATGTCAGTGTGTCATTCCAGAAATGTGAACAGTGCGGGAGAGCGGCAGTCAACTGACGTTTCACACACGCAAACACACAATGACCCTAGTATTGAATCTCTCGGCCAGTGTTCCACAGAAGAGCTGACACGCAACAGTGAATTGTAGAGCCTGCCAGACATCTCTCCACAAGCTGCAGGAACCGGAGGGTGGAGAGAGGGGAGGGGGAAGGGGGGAGTGTAGGAGTATGGATGACAGGAGAGGTTGACCCAGAGGGGAGTGAGAGACAGAGTGAGGGAAGGTGGGAGATTCCAAGGGGATGAATAAGTGCCAACTTGGTCTGCTGTCTACCTCTCCATTCCTCTCTCTCTCCACCTACTGTACGTTATCATCACACCCCTCCCCGGTTCCCCCACAGTGATCACAGTGAGTCTGGGAGGACAGGTTAGTCCCCGACTAGACATAGAGGAGTCACAAGCTTGAGGTAATTGGTTCTGAAGTGCTGTCAGGTTTGCCTGGGGTTGGGGACAGAGACTGGGGGAGACAAGCTGTAACTGAGAAGTTGGATGTCCCTGTGATAGAGTCAGAGACAGGACTGTCACTGTCCCCTGACTCCGTGCCAGAGCAGTACAGGGATGCTGAAGAGACTCATCCATCATAGACACACAGATCCTCACAAAGTATGGTGATCTTGAGTCTTCAATAACAGATGAATGAGTGGACTGACAGCCCATGCTACACCCTCAATGCAATGATCAAGATGGGCGGAAGGCCTTGGTCCACAGACACCTCTGAAGCCTCCTGGAGGAGGGGAGGAGTAGAGGAGGAGGAGATAGAAGATGGGTCAAGGGTCAAGGGACATTTGAAGTTGAGGAGGGCCATGAGATGTAGCTTTGCCCTAGGCTGCCACAACACTGTCAGCTGCTGCTGGGACCCTCAGAGAGAAGAGAGAGAGAGATTGTGTGTGTGGATTGTGTGTTCTCCGTGATCCAGGTTAAATTATGAAGCATCCTGTCAATGTGTTTCCCTGATGCTAGTAATATGAAAGGATGTGGCTATTCTCAGAGTGCACTCACACGAGAGAAGAACAGCTGTGGTTAACGCCAGCACAAACTCACACAGGCAAAACACGGAACATGCACGGACAGAACATGGAACACTTGACTTGAACACTTGACACTATCAGCAGTTGAAAACGTAAGGTTATTTGCGTAACCCCAGTTCTCTGATGATGGACATGAGATGTATCACATGTGGGGTTGCTAGGACCGCCTACTCTCACGAAGGTACCTATCAAATGTTGTCTATTGGGGACAGACAGGTAGAGTGGAAAATGTGGTGAGAGACCATAAAAGGAGCCAGTCTCCCGCCGTCTGGTTATTCTCAAGCATAATTATCTTCCTCACACTCTTGCGAGCAGGGGAAACGCAATGATATAGTCACTGCTCCACGACAAAAACTGCAAAAACATAGAGCGTGCATAAGTAGCTGGCAGGCCTGTTTCTTCTTCTCTCTCACTGGCTATGCTCGCTCTCCAAGTGAGGATGGATAATTGCTGTTATGCTAAGCCAGCAGCATACCACCCTGCATCCCACTACTGGCTTGCTTCTGAAGCTAAGCAGGGTTGGTCCTGGATGGGAGACTAGATGCTGCTGGAAGTGGTGTTGGGGGCCAGTAGTAGGCCCATTTCCTTGGGTTTACTTTTTTAAAATCCAGGGCAGTGATTGGGGACATTGCCCTGTGTAGGGTGCTGTCTTTTGAACGGGACGTTAAACAGGTGTCTGACTCTCTGTGGTCACTAAAGATCCATTGCATGGGTGTTAACCCTGGTGTCCTGGCTAAATTCCCATCTGGCCTTCATACCATTATGTCACCTAATCATCCCCAGCTTACAATTGACTCATTCATCCCTGTAACTATTCCCCGTGTCATTGCTGTAAATGAGAATGTGTTTTCAGTCAATTTACCAGGTTAAATAAAAAAATAAGCCTGCATGACAATAGCTGCAGGACTAGTCATAAACAGGATTGCAACTGCCGACTGAAAATCACTGGTCTTCAATGGGCTCGAAGATGAAGAGGGAAAGGATTGGTGTCGCTCGGGATCCAGGAGGTCCACTTTATCTTTGTCTGTTAAGCTGGATATTCTCAGCCAAAGTGTCATTTTCCCACCACCACTAGGCTCATGGTACGACCACATCCTTGGATGACACTACAGGGAGCATGGATGCTATGGTCTGTAATCATACAGATCTCCAAGTTCAGTTTCTTCCTCACCTCCACCAGTAACTCAGCCGATATACTCATCAATAAAGAGGTCAGGTTTGAGAGCTCTAAATGCTTGGGCCAAGACCATGTTCGTTTTCTGAAAAACGGAGTCAGTGAGGCGCTGGTGTTGTTAATACACAGCACATGGGGCTGAGATGGTGAGCCAGTGACGGCTGCACCATGGGAGAGAGGCCAAAACTATATTGTGTATGTCCAGGCTTGGGGTCCCCTTAGCAAGAATCCTGCTAGTGAGGGGGTTTTCCCCACAAGCCCTTTCCTTCCCTGAGGCAAGCGGTACCGCAGGGAGCAATTCCTTTATCGGGCTGTGTGGGACTGGCTGTATGGGATCTTTCCTGCTTGACCTATGTCACCCAAACACACAACACACACACAACACACACACACACACACACACACCACACACACACACACACACACACACCACAACACCACACCCACACACACACACACAACACACACACACACACACACACCACACCACACACAACACACACACACACAACACACACACCAACACACACCAACGAGCTGAGAGCGTTTGCCACAGAGACAGTGGAAAGGAGTGAAACCTGACTCAGACCAGTGTTGATTCACCATGCTGTCACTCTCTGGCCGAGCTCCTCCGATATCTTTAACCCGACACCATGCAGTCGCTGGAATAATAGAGACTTGGACTGAACCGTGTAGGACTACGGCAACATGAGCCACAGTTCATACGACTGACTACTGGTGGAGTCACAGTTCAGACAGTTACAGTGGTGTGGAGTGGAGTCACAGTTGACAGTTCAGACAGTAACAGTGGTGTGGAGTGGAGTCACAGTTGACAGTTCAGACAGTAACAGTGGTGTGAGTGGAGTCACAGTTGACAGTTCAGGCAGTTACAGTGGTGTGAGTGGAGTCACAGTTGACAGTTCAGACAGTTACAGTGGTGTGGAGTGGAGTCACAGTTGACAGTTCAGACAGTTACAGTGGTGTGGAGTGGAGTCACAGTTGACAGTTCAGACAGTTACAGTGGTGGCATTCAGTCAGTCACCATTCTGAAAGTCAGAAAGTACATTCAGTAACATAGGGGTCAAAGTTCATAGGGTAATATGGGAGTCAAGGTTAACACAGTCACAGTTCAACAGTAAGTATTAGTTAGTTGTTTTGAATGGCAAAGCACAGGTGATGGAGAGGATGAGGAACTAAATGTGACAGGAATTCTCAGCTCCATCCATGGCTTTTTTGGAACTTGATTAAGCATGAATTTGGGGAAATGACAAGGCATCAGTAAACAGAGAAACCAAAAAGTATTGTAATACTTTTCACTTCACATTGGGTTGCTCGCACGCACACAGATAGTAAAAGAAGTCAGAATGCCTCAGACAGAATCCAGGACAGGGCGATAGGAGCAGTGTGTCAAACAGCAGGGGGCCCCTCCTTTACTGAGGTAATTTATTAAGACCGGCCGTCTCTGATTGGGTTCCTGCTAAATGCCAATAGTGTACCTAGTGCCACAGTGAACATTCCAGGACGGGGATCTGAAAATAAGACCGAAGCCAATGCAGCCAGTCTAGAATAAACTGATCAAGATGGCCTCCAACAGCCAGCTACCAGATATTTACGTACCTTTAATATTGACACACACCTTTAACTCTCTTCTATTGAATTATGTTCAAAAGCAGACAGTGTGAAAATATGTCAATGTTTTATAAGGCATTATACTGACCTCCTCTATAGGCATTTCTAAGATTAAAAGACAAATATATAATTTAGGCATTAGGCTAAATGTATTTTCCAAATAGGTCCTTCCTCTGCTTTCTTCTCCTCTGGTTGATATACTGTACTGTAATCATGCCAGCTAATAAGAGCAGAACTGGGTTCAAATACATTTTCAAATATCTCAATTACTTTCACATACATTCAAATTAAGTATTCAGATATATTTTCTTTGAAAAGACAAGTAGTTTAATATTTTAATGCATTTGGAGATTTATACTTGGAAAGTATTTGAAATACTCAAAAACACTTACTCAAAACACTCACATGCATTTAACACGGGTATTTGAAATAGTATTTGAAATAAGTATTTGAAAACGATGTAAATATTGGCAGACTATTTGGTTTTAACAAATAACCATTAAAATACTCAAATAAAAGTATGCTTTTGGCTGAGTATCGGAAAATACTCAATACACAGAAAAAGTACTCAAAGGCACATGTATTTGTACCCAGGTCTGAACAGGAGACAAGACATCACAGAACTTGCCCCAGCCAGGTTGCAAACTCATGATTACAGTACAGTATATCAACCAGAGGRGAAGAAAGCAGAGGAAGGACCTATTTGGAAAATACATTTAGYCTAATGCCTAAATTATATATTTTGTCTTTTAATCTTTAGAAATGCCTATAGAGGAGGTCAGTATAATGCCTTATAAAACATTGACATATTTTCACACTGTCTGCTTTTGAACATAATTCAMTAGAAGAGAGTTAAAGGTGTGTCAATATTAAAGGTACGTAAATATCTGGTAGCTGGCTGTTGKAGGCCATCTTGATCAGTTTATTCTAGACTGTCTGCATTGGCWTGYGGTCTTATTTTCAGATCCCCGTCCTGGAATGTYCACTGTGGCACTAGGTTACACTATTGGCATTTAGCAGGAACCCAATCAGAGACGGCCGGTCTTAATAAATTACCTCAGTAAAGGAGGGGCCCCCTGCTGTTTGACACACTGCTCCTATCGCCCTGTCCTGGATTCTGTCTGAGGCATTCTGACTTCTTTTACWATCTGTGTGCGTGCGAGCAACCCAATGTGAAGTGAAAAGTATTACAATACTTTTTGGTTTCTCTGTTTACTGATGCCTTGTCATTTCCCCAAATTCATGCTTAATCAAGTTCCAAAAAAGCCATGGATGGAGCTGAGAATTCCTGTCACATTTAGTTCCTCATCCTCTCCATCACCTGTGCTTTGCCATTCAAAACAACTAACTAATACTTACTGTTGAACTGTGACTGTGTTAACCTTGACTCCCATATTACCCTATGAACTTTGACCCCTATGTTACTGAATGTACTTTCTGACTTTCAGAATGGTGACTGACTGAATGCCACCACTGTAACTGTCTGAACTGTCAACTGTGACTCCACTCCACACCACTGTAACTGTCTGAACTGTCAACTGTGACTCCACACCAACTTCGTAAACTGTCTGAACTGTCAACTGTGACTCCACTCCACACCACTGTAACTGTCTGAACTGTCAACTGTGACTCCACCCACACCACTGTAACTGTCTGAACTGTCAACTGTGACTCCACTCACAACTACCACTGTTACTGTCTGAACTGTCAACTGTGACTCCACTCCCACCACTGTTACTGTCTCGAACTGTGACCCACCAGTAGTCAGTCGTATGAACTGTGGCTTTCATGTTGCCGTAGTCCTACACGGTTCAGTCCAAGCTCTATTTATTGCCAGCGACTGCATGGTGTCGGGTTAAAGGATATCGGAGGAGCTCGGCCAGAGAGTGACAGCATGGTGAATCAACACTGGCTCTGAGTCAGTGTCACTCCTTTCCACTGTCTTCGTGGCAAACGCTCTCAGCTCGTGGGTGTGTGTATGTGTGTTTGTGTGTGTGTGTGTGGTGTGTGTGTGTGTGTGTGGTGTGGTGTGTGTGTGTGTGTGTGTGTGTGTGTGTGTGTGTTGTTGTGTGGAGTGTTGTGTGTGTGTGTGTGTGTGTGTGTGTGTGTGTGTTTGGGTGACATAGGTCAAGCAGGAAAGATCCCATACAGCCAGTCCCACACAGCCCCGATAAAGGAATTGCTCCCTGCGGTACCAGCTTGCCTCAGGGAAGGAAAGGGCTTGTGGGAAAACCCCCTCACTAGCAGGATTCTTGCTAAGGGTACCCCAAGCCTGGACATACACAATATAGTTTTGGCCTCTCTCCCATGGTGCAGCCGTCACTGGCTCACCATCTCAGCCCCATGTGCTGTGTTATTAACAACACCAGCGCCTCACTGACTCCGTTTTTCAGAAAACGAACATGGTCTTGGCCCAAGCATTTAGAGCTCTCAACSTGACCTCTTTATTGWTGAGTAATATCCGGCTGAGTTACTGGTGGAGGTGAGGAAGAAACTGAACTTGGAGATCTGTATGATTACAGACCATAGCATCCATGCTCCCTGTAGTRTCATCCAAGGATGTGGTCGTACCATGAGCCTAGTGGTGRTGGGAGAAATGACACTTTGGCTGAGAATATCCAGCTTAACAGACAAARATAAAGTGGACCTCCTGGATGCCCGAGCGACACCAATCCTTTCCCTCTTCATCTTCGAGCCCATTGATGACCAGTRATTTTCCRGTCGGCAGTTGCAATCCTGTTTATGACTAGTCCTGGCAGCTATTGTCATGCAGGGCTTATTTTTTTATTTAACCTGGTAAATTGACTGAAAACACATTCTCATTTACAGCAATGACACGGGGAATAGTTACAGGGGATGAATGAGTCAATTGTAAGCTGGGGATGATTAGGTGGACATAATGGTATGAAGGCCAGATGGGAATTTAGCCAGGACACCAGGGTTAACACCCATGCAATGGGATCTTTAGTGACCACAGAGAGTCAGGACACCTGTTTAAYGTCCCGTTCAAAAGACAGCACCCTACACAGGGCAATGTCCCCAATCACTGCCCTGGGATTTTTTTTAAGTCAACCCAAGGAAATGGGGCCTACTACTGGCCCTCCAACACCACTTCCAGCAGCATCTAGTCTCCCATCCAGGACCAACCCTGCTTAGCTTCAGAAGCAAGCCAGTAGTGGGATGCAGGGTGGTATGCTGCTGGCTTAGCATAACAGCAATTATCCATCCTCACTTGGAGAGCGAGGCATAGCCAGTGAGAGAGAAGAAGAAACAGGCCTGCCAGCTACTTATGCACGCTCTATGTTTTTGCAGTTTTTGTCGTGGAGCAGTGACTATATCATTGCGTTTCCCCTGCTCGCAAGAGTGTGAGGAAGATAATTATGCTTGAGAATAACCAGACGGCGGGAGACTGGCTCCTTTTATGGTCTCTCACCACATTTTCCACTCTACCTGTCTGTCCCCAATAGACACATTTGATAGGTACCTTCGTGAGAGTAGGCGGTCCTAGCGAACCCCACGTGATACATCTCATGTCCATCATCAGAGAACTGGGGTTACGCAAATAACCTTACGTTTTCAACTGCTGATAGTGTCAAGTGTCAAGTCAAGTGTTCCATGTTCTGTCCGTGCATGTTCCGTGTTTTGCCTGTGTGAGTTTGTGCTGGCGTYAACCACAGCTGTTCTTCTCTCGTGTGAGTGCACTCTGAGAATAGCCACATCCTTTCATATTACTAGCATCAGGGAAACACATTGACAGGGATGCTTCATAATTTAACCTGGATCGACGGGAGAACACACAATCCACACACACAATCTCTCTCTCTCTTTCTCTCTGAGGGTCCCAGCAGCWGCTGACAGTGTTGTGGCAGCCTAGGGCAAAGCTACATCTCATGGCCCTCTCTCAACTTCAAATGTCCCTTGACCCTTGACCCATCTTCTATCTCCTCCTCCTCTACTCCTCCCCTCCTCCAGGGATGCTTCAGAGGTGTCTGTGGACCAAGGCCTTCCGCCCATCTGATCATTGCATTGAGGGTGTAGCATGGGCTGTCAGTCCACTCATTCATCTGTTATTGAAGACTCAAGATCACCATACTTTGTGAGGATCTGTGTGTCTATGATGGATGAGTCTCTTCAGCATCCCTGTACTGCTCTGGCACGGAGTCAGGGGACAGTGACAGTCCTGTCTCTGACTCTATCACAGGGGACATCCAACTTCTCAGTTACAGCTTGTCTCCCCCAGTCTCTGTCCCCAACCCCAGGCAAACCTGRCAGCACTTCAGAACCAATTACCTCAAGCTTGTGACTCCTCTATGGTCTAGTCGGGGACTAACCTGTCCTCCCAGACTCACTGTGATCACTGTGGGGGAACCGGGGAGGGGTGTGATGATAACGTACAGTAGGGTGGAGAGAGAGAGGAATGGAGAGGTAGACAGCAGACCAAGTTGGCACTGATTCATCCCCTTGGAATCTCCCACCTTCCCTCACTCTGTCTCTCACTCCCCTCTGGGTCAACCTCTCCTGTCATCCATACTCCTACACTCCCCCCTTCCCCCTCCCCTCTCYCCACCCTCCGGTTCCTGCAGCTTGTGGAGAGATGTCTGGCAGGCTCTACATTTCACTGTTGCGTGTCAGCTCTTCTGTGGAACACTGGCCGAGAGATTCAATACTAGGGTCATTGTGTGTTTGCGTGTGTGAAACGTCAGTTGACTGCCGCTCTCCCGCACTGTTCACATTTCTGAATGACACACTGACATGGCGTTATGTTCTATGTTGAGTGCAAATTCAGAAGTTGTATTGTATCAGTTTTGGTAAGCCGTTCAAGTACAGTTTATTTGAAGTGTATCCCTTCACGCCCGTTCACCTCACTTTATTGTTATTTTCATTTTAAGATGTCTGCCTGAGTATTCATGGGATCCTAAAAGTTGTATGGACAGAACAGAAGGAAGGCCACAGCCATAACATGCCAGGAAAAAGGGGGAGCCCTCGCTTTGACAAGGAGATCCTACATTCTTGTAGGTTAGCGTCAAATAAAATGTTCCTCTTCTTTCCTCCGGTGTGGGTTTTCCTTGAACATCCTGAGTTCACTCCAAACCACAGGCACTCTCTGTTGGCTCTCCCTCCCATCATCACCATCTTTATCATGGCCCAGGATCAGACTGGAACAGCCTGGAGCCAGCTAGCTACATGGACTGTATCTATTGGCAAAGTGTAGCAGTCTGTGCTCCTCTACTGATTATCTCCCTCTTCTCTCATATCTGTTCTGGCTTTAGGAAGAGTTCAGCCAAGAGCACTGAGCCGTCATTCATTTTGTTTTTCTTTCCTTTTTATACTTGGGAAAGATCAAAAAGCGCTGCGATGGGTGCGCTTGAATAGGTTTCACATCACAGTATCATTACCTGGCTTGAAAGGATTCTCTCTGCCTTTGATCTAACTTGTGTAAAAGGATTGTGTATTATTTTAACAATGTGGTTCCACTCTTGACAAAAGGGGTGTACGCCTTCCTTCGTTTTGATTCTTCGTGATTTGTCCTGTAACTTAATGTTTCAAAATCACAGAATAGTTATTTTCAGGTTTTTCTATTCTCTTGTCACAGTATTCATAGGGTTTATGTCCTAAAGAATGCAATGTATGCCTGATTTCAAATCAACCCCTGGCCCCTAACACAAGACACGGATGTAGAAAGAGATATACCAGACATGACTGGATAGGTTTAATCATTTAGCTCCACCTAATAACTCAGAGAGCTTGGTAGAATTTCAGCCATATTGCTTACACATTTCTGTCAGATCTAGGAGGGCTTTGCCGTGGTCTGGTCTGGTGGTAGTGCCGCGTGCCGCTAAAACCTGACTACATATGCCCCCCAGCGGCGGTGGTTCTATCCACCTCTCTTCTGTCTTTCTTTACACCTCCCTCTACCATTAGAGTCCCCAACTAGATTCCGAGTGGATGATCTGGGGGACGGAACATAATTATAATCATTTGTACACTGCAAATTGACAGAATGAAGCCCAAACAGATGGGGCGCCTGTTGAAGACCCCTGCTCCACCCTATCACACCCAGTCACCCCCAACAAATACTAATTGGTAAAAGCTATTCTCCTTCTAATCATTTCTTTACAAAGATCTATGGGTTCATGAAGGTTGACAGATCTGTCTCATAGCTAGTATCAGGGTGGCATGGCTGTGTGAAGGCTTGATAAGAGATTGGCTGATAGACAGTGTTACTCTTGCGTACAGGCTTTTATATCACTGCCAGTGGGATATGTGCAGCAGAAAGAGGACCCCTGCTATTCCTGAGGCTGAAGGCCAGTGGCCCTCAGACACTGCCAACCTGGAYACAGTATATTAACCTGAAACCACTGTAGTGTGTGTCTCTTTGTCCATGCCTATTTATATATTAGCAGTAGACTTTACAGCTGGAGCACATGCAGCATTGTTAACAATGTGCCTGGTTCACGCYGGGCTCATTTTGATGCTGTTGGGGGCGAGAGGTGGGGTCCTGTTGGGAAACAGCATCACTTGTTGTTGTGTCGTCTGACTCGCAGACCCACAAGACTGTTGTTTCCTGCTASCCATTAGCTAATTCAGCTCTCATCCTGTCAATGATTGCATGTGTGTGTACTTTTGTGCGAGTGTATGGGTCAAAGCCTTTACTCTTGCACTTGAGGACCGAATTAAGGAGACCAGATGAAGTCACYGTGAGCTGTACTTATTAAGACATACAAACATGAACTACTCGTATGACCCAGACGTCTGCACTGGGCTCAACCACCCACTGCCCTCTTGGCTTRCAGACCTCGCTCCCACAACAGAAGACATGATTTGCCAGGCAAGCTAAAGGTCAGGGCACCTGTCCACCCGCCACTCAACGTTCCTGGGTTGGTCAACAGATATTTTGTTCCAATTCCAGTCMACAGAATTGTGGGAGCTGGAGCAACATGTTACTTACTGTACGTTGTAGCCTACGCTCTARCCGTTACTTCAAAGGCCACTGCCAAGATAGTAATAACTCAGCCAAATTKTTCAGAAACCGTGTAAAAGAAAATCTGCTCTGGTGCTTTSATTATAAATACTCTTGCAACGATGTGGAATGGAATGGCGGMGGGTCCTGTTTCATAGAGTGAGACTTGATTTAGCCACCGGCAGCAGCACAGAACGATGGTGTCAGTGTATGTGTATGTGTGTGGATGTGGATGTGCCTCTGTGTTTCTGTATCTCTGTGTGTGCACACCTGTGTCTTTGCGATTGTGTGTGGCTATTCAGATGTCAACATCTAAACACAGTGCATAACATATTTGTATTCAGAGAGTGTGTCCTGCAGTTCCAGGTGCAGCTGTGTTAGCTGGTGACATGTCCCCAATACTGATGCCTGCTGCTCGGACTGTGTGTTCCTGGCACTGGCCTGTGAGTTATATCCTGTCACTGAGATCTAGGCAGGGCACTGGGTGGGTTATGGCCACTCATAACTCTGATTATTAACCTAGCAGACTGCACACAGAGGGCATTAGACTGATCAAGCTTTGAAAATGGTTTCTTATCAAGGAGCTTTCATGGGTGGATGGAGGGTTTGACACTGGCTTTAGTTGTTATTCCTCTTCCTACATGTCACCCTTATTAAGACACACCACTGCCTGGAACTACTTAACACCTCTCTCCCTGAGAGGGAAGACATTTAAGTGCGGGTAATAGAACTAGTGCCTCCCACCCAGGTATGTTGATGTCAACTATAAGATATGAACCTCAGTGGTAGAGATTCGGACAACTCTGGCATATCTCATAATAGGACATTAATCAGTCGTMTCAGGTGGCATAAACTTCCACCRGAGGTGGATGAGGGGAAGGAGAACACGTTGGATTGTGTTGGTCCCAATAAACTCCAGGGATAGTCTGATAGTGTAAACCAAAACAGAGGCTGCTGCACACCTGTCGAGCAGACAAAGGCTGAGAACGAAAGCTCTTCCTCGAATGTCAAACTTTTCCCATAAAAACATCCCCCTCCCTTCCCCAAGGATGTGCCCTTTAGATAAAGCAGAATCAGTTACGCAGGGGAGACAGTTAGAACAAAAGGCAGACTGACATGACGTAGCATTAATGGCTTGATGTGTGTCTTATGTTATTAGGCAGGAATGATGGCTCCATTAATCATTACTACAGCCCGATGCGATCTGATACAGACTTTATATCTAAACTGTCAACCTGGCATTAATGTTAGACGCTGGGAGCAGATCTTAGTACAGACATTACAGAATCACTACGTTAGAGAGTTAGACGTGCCAGTCATACAGAAAAACGTGTGGAAAAGCTAAGGTTCCATGATGGCTGGTGATGCMATGTTGACAGTGGTTGTAGTTGTAGGGTTTCCAGTGGTTGTAGTCATGGAGAGAGGTTGAGGGGATTGGCTGAGCCCTGGAAAGGGATATATCCCCGCYAGACTCCTGTGTGGTGAGGTCACACATAGCTCTGAAAGAAACCCCAAGGAACTCCCTTCCGGTGTCAAACAGGATGTACCATTACACCACAATTGTGTCCAAATAGAATACAGGGAACTTTTTCAACCTGGAATTCAGTTTGGAAAGGGAGAGGTCCTGGTGGCAAAGGTGTAGAGTGTATTTCCACTGCTTCATTTCATGTGAAGCCATCACAGTTGGGCTATGTTACATTGTTTGCCATAGTGGGATGGTGAGATCAGAGAGGAGCAGAAAATGCCGTGGGTCATTATCCAGAAATGCCTTTGTACTCCTCCACTGCATCATGATGGTGGTCATGAGGATTCCCCAGGATCCTCGAGGTAGATGGAACGAGAACCCGAWCTCTGTGCCTTGGCTGTGTCTAATTGAACTAAAATAGTGAGCTGGGATGCATAGACTACCCCACCCCCTTCTGTAATAGCTTCTTGTAAATAAAGATTCTCATTATAGTCGTGTGTTAAATRTGTTGAGCCCCAAAATACTATACCTATAGAAGGAGGCTTAAGCAATGGAAATGTACAGTAGCCTATAGTACATCAGCTGCTAGCACCATGTTTATAACTGCCAGGCCCCTCCACCCTCTGCTCCGGTCCCAGAAGGGGCCCAGATGGGTCATTGTGAAAGCTGAAGGCACAGCTGCATACTGCAGACTGGGGCTAGACAGGATCAGACAGCTGCCAGGGTGACTCACGAGGCATGCCTCTCATCTCTGCCCCAGGAGGAATGGTGGAGGGAGGACACGGGCATCTGATTAAGATGGGAGTAGAGGTCATTTATACAGATGTAGGATCTTAATTTGATCGCTCTTTTGTTACTGAGAATTTTCCTGCACARCATGAAATGCAAACTTGTAGTATATTCAAGGTTTAAAAAAAGCTTGTAATTTTCATTTTAAAATGTCAGACTTGATTTTCTCTAATGAAAAATGTATCAACCCCTACAAAAAAATGTAAATTCATTATAATCCACATAATAATTCACATTTCCTGTTGCTGCAGGATTATTTTCCTGCTGTAGTGAACTGGCTCATATTAAGATCCTACATCTGTCGGTAGATGTCCATTGCCTAGTAAAACCCAAGTAGCACTTCTTACCTCACTAGGCTTCATCTCTTGTTCTCCTGTTCTTGTGAAATATCTGATGCATGTGGGAGAGTACCAGAGTAAAGGGTTGGCATCAATCCTAATGTCATCCAAGCATGTCCTAATCTACATTCCCTACACTTTTGTTTTGAARACTTTCAGYTCCATCCAAAARGGCATGGACGGTAATTTACAAAACAATTTGGTCTGTGACATTCCTTATCTACAACAATTATCAAATCCACATGACATTTTTGATAGGTCATGAAAGAAAGACAGACATTAATATTAGGTTTATTTAATTGATGTTATAAAATGCTGATGTCATAGGACTGTGACTGATATCTAAGGAGAGAGAGTCTGAGAGTGTGGCTTTGTGTTGCAGAAAAGGGGCCCTGGGCTGGCTAGGAGAAGAAAGAGACGCCATAGTGCCCTTATAGCCATAGCTGCTGTAGTTTTTAGCTGTGGTTTGGACAACTGTTTGCTCTGTTGTCGTCCATGGCAACTAGTGTGTGGTTAATAATGATCCCCAGTGCCTATGAGTCAGAGGCAGAACACTCAAACTCAGAAAAAAATAACCAACTAGAAAGCCTTTTAAGGTTTTAGTAGTAAAATGCTGCATTCAGATGCCAAAACAGGATAGGCCTCATGTAGCATCGATGGGGACTGCAAGACTTTAAATGTTAAGAGGCCTGTTTACCACTGTACCTTTTACTTTCCTTCTCATACCTCTCTCTCTCTCTCTCTCTCTCTCTCTCTCTCTCTCTCTCTTCTCTCTCTCTCTCTTCTCTCTCTAATTACATACACACACACTCTCTCTCTCTCATTCACTCTCTCTCTCTCTCACACACATACACACTCTCTCTCTGTTATTTAATTCTCAGTCCGCAGAATGCATGACTTGTCTTACTGTGTTCTCTGGGCCTCGGGCTGGTTTGTGTTTTTTCAGAATACCTCCTAGGGAGTGTTTCCCTCATGAGCAATAGACAGATGTCGACTTGCCTGGACTTCAGCACCCTTGCATGGATACACTGTCATAGCCAACACACTGTACACAAACACACACAGTATTGCATATAGAAGATTACGAACACTCTTGTTCACATTACACACAAACATGAGTGGCCACACACACACACACACACACACACACACACACACACACACACACACACACACACACACACACACACACACACACACACCACACACACACACACCACACACACACCACACACACACACACACACACACACACACACACACAGTGTAACCAGTGCTAAATCTCTCCATCTGCCGCTCTTCCATGAGCTGTAATTCAGCCCCCCCCCAGGCCACTCTCCCTTTCGGGCCGAGCAAAGAAAGAGACACTAACAAACAGAGCTCCCTCTTTCTTTCTGTGAAGAYTCACACACACTCAACCAACCACATTCTCCACAGGCACTCCTTCAAGCATAGTAGCGTACACACTCACATGTAGACCAGACTTTTCCACGGCTAGAGTGGGAGGAGAGAGGAGGGTAACACAGGGACACTCATGGAGTTTCCATTTCCGTCCTCTCTTTCCCTCCGTCCGTTCCCTATCTCTCTCATTAATCACACACAGGGAGAGCTACTGATGGCCGCGAAGACGTGCATTTCCTTTCCTACATGATTTTAATCAGGCTGCGTCGGGGCACCACCTCGACACAGGACATGGCGATGCCCTCAATGATGTAGCGTCCTACGTTTGTATGACTTCAGCCTTTCCCAGAATGCCCGGCTGAGCAGTTTTTCCATTGCCTGTAGCCTCTTCCTGTTCCAGACTTCACAGCTCCTGATTGTTATTCTGCAGTGAGGCTCTGAGTGAAGGTTTYGAGAGTCAACAGGGTCTGACTCTGGAAGAACCAAGGGCTGGTTGGGGGAAAGAGCTTTTTAATGGGGCCTAGTCTAGACATAGTGGCTGGCTGGCATCAGAGGACTCTGCGCTCTCAATTTGTTCTCTCAGTTTCTATGTGGCATTGTACCGAGGTGGGCGAGGCACCCATCATCTTATTACATCACCCCAATGGAATCAGTGGTAGGCCAGGCCAACATGCTGCTTAGGGGTCATGTAATGTACTGTTTAGCTGTAGCAACATTGTTGATATTAGTATGATGATGACAGTTATGTTCTGAATCTAATCTGTCCCATAGAACGCCGTACAGTAGCGTTTTAGTACAGTAGTTCCTCCGATGGTGTCGCTGGGGGGGGTCATAATCCTCCATAGTCGTTTATCAGGCTAATCTTCACACCCCACCAGGGGCGATATTCCACAATGGTGGTTGCCGGGGTGACATGATCCTATGTTTATCTGTTGCCCTGTTGAGGACTGGGAGGAGAGGCTAGGAGGGGAGGGGGCAGAATGTTACAGTGGCTAGTAGCCAGGGAATGGTGGATGGAATCCGGAGAGAGGGAAAGGCAAGCCCGAAATAAACACACACACTGCAAGCCGAGTAGGACACAGCACCAGATAAGGAAGCRATGGTCATTTTATGATAGGTTCCACTAGTACCATTGTGAACGTCAGACCAGCACAAGGATTAATAAGGGGAAGGATGTGGTATTGGTTAATGCTGATGCAGAAATACAGTATATGAAACAATGCCATATCTGATGTAGCGTCCCCTTACAGGCTGCTAGAACTTTCTTGTCCCATAGATGGAGTGCAAGATTGTATGAACCAGTCCATTGGAGCGGCAGTCTGTTAGCTGGGCTGTTCAGGTCCACTCATTCATCTGTTATGAGAACTCAACACTCATACTTTGAGCGATCTGTGGCTTGTGTGTCTATGATGGATGAGTCTCTTCAGCATCCCTGTACTCTCTGGCACGGAGTCAGGGACAGTGACAGTCCTGTCTCTGACTCTATCACAGGGACATCCAACTTCTCAGTTACAGCTTGTTCCCCAGTCTCTGTCCCCAACACCCAGGCAAACCTGACAGCACTTCAGAAACCAATTACCTCAAGCTTGTGACTCCTCTATGGTCTAGTCGGGGACTAACCTGTCCTCCCAGACTCACTGTTGATCACTGTGGGGAACCGGGAGGGGTAGTGTGTATGATAAGTCACAGGTAGGGTGGAGAGAAGAGAGGAATGGAGACGGTTAGACAGGCAGACCAAGTTGGCACTGATTCATCCCCTTGGATCTCCCACCTTCCCTCACTCTCGTCTCTCACTCCCCTCTGGGTCAACCTCTCCTGTTCATCATACTCCTTACACTCCCCCCCTTCCCCCTCCCCCCTCTCTCCACCCTCCGGTTCCTGCGGCTTGTGGAGAGATAGATGTCTGGCAGGCTCTTACATTTCACGTGTTGCGTTGTTCAGCTCTTCTGTTGGAACACTGGCCGAGAGATTCAATACTATGGGTCATTGTGTGTTTGCGTGTGTTGAAACAGTCGTTGACTGCCGCTCTCCCGCACTGTTCACATTTCTGAATGACACACTGACATGGGCGTGTATGTTCGTTGAGTGCAAATTTCAGAAGTTTGATTATCAGTTTTGGTAAGCCGTTCAAGTACAGTTTATTTGAAGTGTATCCCTTCACGCCCGTTACCTCACTTTATTGTTATTTTCATTTTAAGATGTCTGCCTGAGTATTCATGGGATCCTAAAAGTTGTTATGGACAGAACAGAAGGAAGGCCACAGCCATAACATGCCAGGAAAAAAAAGGGGAGCCCTCGCTTTGACAAGAGATCCTACATTCTTGTAGGTTACGTCAAATAAAATGTTTCTCTTTCTTCTCCGTGTGGGTTTTCCATTGAACATCCTGAGTTCACTCCAAACCACAGGCACTCTCTGTTGGCTTCTCCCTCATCATCACATCTTTATCATGGCCCAGATCAGACTGGAACAGCCTGGAGCCAGGCTAGTACATGGACTGTATCTATTGGCAAAGTGTAGCAGTCTGTGCTCCTCTACTGATTATCTCCTCTTCTCTCATATCTGTTCTGGCTTTAGGAAGAGTTCAGCCTAAGAGCACTGAGCCGTCATTCATTTTTGTTTTTCTTTCTTCCTTCTTTTTACTTGGAAAGATCAAAAAGCGCTGCGATGGGTCGCGCTTGAATAGGTTTCACATCACAGATCATTTACCTGGGCTTGAAAGGATTCTCTCTGCCTTTGATCTAACTTTGTGTAAAAGGATTGTGTATTTATTTTAACAATGTGGTTCCACTTTGACAAAAGGGTGTAGCCTTCCTTCGTTTTGATTCTTCGTGATTTGTCCTGTAACTTAATGTTTCAAAATCACAGAATAGTTATTTTCAGGTTTTTCTATTCTCTTGTCACCAGTATTCATAGGGTTTATGTCTAAAGATGCAATGTATGCCTGATTTCACAATCAACCCCTGGCCCCTAAACACAAGACACGGATGTAGAAAGAGATATACCAAGACATGACTGGATAGGTTTAATCATTTAGCTCCACCTAATAATCAGAGAGCTTGGTAGAATTTCCAGCCATATTGCTTACACATTTCTGTCAGATCTAGGAGGGCTTTGCCGTGGTCTGGTCTGGTGGTAGCTGCCGCGTGCGCTCAAACCTGACTACATATGGCCCCCAGCGGCGGGTGGTTCTATCCACCTCTCTTTCTGTCTTTCTTACACCTCCTCTACATTAGAGTCCCCAACTAGATTCCGAGTGGATGATCCTGGGGGACGGACAACATATTATAATCATTTGTACACTGCAAATTGACAGAATGAAGCCCAAACAGATGGGGCGCCTGTTGAAGACCCCTGCTCCACCTATCACACCCATCACCCCCCCAACAATACTAATTGGTAAAAGCTATTCTCCTTTCTAATCATTTCTTTACAAAGATCTATGGGTTCATGAAGGTTTGACAGATCTGTCTCATAGCTAGTAATCAGGGTGCATGGCTGTGTGAAGGCTTGATAGAGATTGGCTGAATAGACAGTGTACTTGCGTACGCGCTTTTATATCACTGCCGGTAGGGATATGTGCAGCAGAAAGAGGACCCCTGCCTATCCTGAGGCTGAAGGCCAGTGGCCCTCAGACACTGCCAACTGGGACCAGTATATTAACCTGACACACTGTAGTGTGTGTCTCCTTTGTCCATGCCTATTTATATATTAGCCAGTAGACTTTACAGCTCGGAGCACATGCAGCATTTCGTTAACAATGTGCCTGGTTCACGCTGGGCTCATTTGTATGCTGTTGGGGCGAGGCGAAAGGTGGGTCCTGTTGGGAAACACAGCATCACTTGTTGTTGTGTCGTCTGACTCGCAGACCCACAAGACTGTTGTTTCTGCTATCCATTAGCTAATTCAGCTCTCATCCTGTCAATGATTGCATGTGTGTGTACTTTGTGCGAGTGTATGGGTCAAAGCCTTTACCTCTGCACTTGAGGACCGAATTAAGGAGACCAGTGAAGTCACTGTGAGCTGTACTTATTAAGTATTACCAAACATGAACTCACTCGTATGACACCCAGACGTCTCTGCACTGGGCTCAACACCCCACTGCCCTCTTGGCTTACAGACCTCGCTCCCACAACAGAAGACATGATTTGCCAGGCAAGCTAAAGGTCAGGGCACCTGTCCACCCGCCCCTCAACGTTCCTGGGTTGGTCAACAGATATTTTGTTCCAATTCCAGGTCAACAGAATTGTGGGAGCTGGGCAACTGTTACTTACTGTACGTTGTAGCCTACGCTCTAGCCGTTCTTCAAAGGCCACGCATGCCAAGATAGTAATAACTCAGCCAAATTTTTTTCAGAAACCGTGTAAAAGAAAATCTGCTCTGGCTGCTTTCATTATAAATCTCTTGCAACGATGTGAATGGATGGGGGGGTCCTGTTTCATAGAGTGAGACTTGATTTAGCCACCGGCAGCAGCACAGAACGATGGTGTCAGTGTATGTGTATGTGTGTGGATGTGGATGTGCCTCTGTGTTTCCTGTATCTCTGTGTGTGCACACCTTGTGTCTTTGCGATTGTGTGTGGCTATTCAGGATGTCAACATCTAAACCAGTGCATAACATTTTTGTAATTCAGAGAGTGTGCTCCTGCAGTTCCAGGTGCAGCTGTGTTAGCTGGTGACATGTCCCCAATACTGATGCCTGCTGCTCGGACTGGTGTGTTCTGGCACTGGCCTGTGAGTTATATCCTGTCACTGAGATCTAGGCAGGGCACTGGGTGGGTTATGGCCACTCATACTCCTGATTTATTAACCTAGCGACTGCACACAGAGGGCATTAGACTGATCAAGCTTTGAAAATGGTTTCTTATCAAGGAGCTTTCTGGGTGGATGGAGGGTTTGACACTTGGCTTTAGTTGTTTTCTCTTCCTTACATTGTCACCCTATTTAGACACACCACTGCCTGGAACTACTTAACACCTCTCTCCCTGAGAGGGAACATTTAAGTGCGGGTATAGAACTAGTGCCCCACCAGGTATGTTGATGTCAACTATAAGATATGAACCTCAGTGGTAGAGATTCCGGACAACTCTGGCATATCTCATAAATAGGACATTAATCAGTCGTCTCAGGTGGCATAACTTTCCACCGAGGTGATGAGGAGAGGAGAACACGTTGGATTGTTTGGTCCCAATAAACTCCAGGGTGTTTCTGATAGTGTAAACCACAAACAGAGGCTGCTGCACACCTGTCGAGCAGACAAAGGCTGAGAACGAAAAGCTCTTCCTCGAATGTCAAACTTTTCCCTTAAAAACATCCCCTCCCTTCCCCAAGGATGTGCCCTTTAGATAAAGCAGAATTCAGTTACGCAGGGGAGCAGTTAGAACAAAAAGCAGACTGACACTGACGTAGCATTAATGGCGTTGATGTGTTGTCTTATGTTATTAGGCAGGAATGATGGCTCCATTAATCATGTACTACAGCCCGAATGCGATCTGATCCAGACTTTATCGTAAATGTTCAACCTGGCATTAAGTGTTAGGACGTGAGCAGATCTTAGTACAGACATTACAGAATCATACGTTAGGAGTTAGACGTTGCAGTCATACAGAAAAACGTCTGTGGAAAAGCTAAGGTTCCATGATGGTGGTGATGCCATGTTGACAGTGGTTGTAGTTGTTAGGGTTTCCAGTGGTTGTAGTCATGGAAGAGGTTGGGGATTGGCTGAGCCCTGGAAAGGGATATATCCCCGCCAGACATCCTGTTGTGGTGAGGTCACACATGCTACTGAAAAAACCCAGGAACTCCTTCCGGTGTCAAACAGGATGTACCATTACACCACAATTGTGTCCAAAATAGAATACAGGGAACTTTTTCAACCTGGAATTCAGTTTGGAAAGGGAGAGGCTCCTGGTGGCAAGGTGTGAGTGTATTTCACTGCTTCATTTCATGTGAAGCCATCATAGTTGGGCTGTTACATTGTTTGCCATAGTGGGATGGTGAGATCAGAGAGGAGCAGAAAATGCCGTGGTGGGTCATTATCCAGAAATGCCTTTGTACTCCTCCTGCATCATGATGGTGGTCATGAGGATTCCCCAGGATCTCGAGGTAGATGGAACGAGAACCGATCCTGTGCCTTGGCTTGTGTCTAATTGAACTAAATAGTGAGCTGGATGCATAGACTACCCACCCCCTTCTGTAATAGCTTCTTGTAAATAAAGATTCTCATTATAGTCGTGTGTTAAATGTGTTGAGCCCCAAAAATACTATACCTATAGAAGAGCTTAAGCATGGAAATGTACAGTAGGCCTATGTACATTCAGCTGCTAGCACCATGTTTATAACTGCCAGGGCCCCTCCACCCCTCTGCTCCGGTCCCAAAAGGGCCCAGATGGGTCATTGTGAAAGGCTGAAGGCACAGCTGCATACTGCAGACTGGGGCTAGACAGGATCAGACAGCTGCCAGGGTGACTCACGAGGCATGCCTCTCATCTCTGCCCCAGGGAGGAATGGTGGAGGTGAGGACACGGGCATCTGATTAAGATGGAGTAGAGGTCAATTTATACAGATGTAGGATCTTAATTTGATCGCTCTTTTGTTACTGAGAATTTTCCTGCAACAACATGAATGCAAACTTGTAGTATATTCAAGGTTTAAAAAAAGCTTGTAATTTTCATTTTAAATGTCAGACTTGATTTCTCTAACGAAAATGTATCAACCCCTACAAAAAAATGTCAATTCATTATATCCACATAATAATTCACTATGTCCTGTTGCTGCAGGATTATTTTCTGCAGTACTGGCTCATATTAAGATCCTACATCTGTCGGTAGATGTCCATTGCCTAGTAAAAACCCAAGTAGCACTTCTTACCTCACTAGGCTTCATCTCTTGTTCTCCTGTTCTTGGTGAATATCTTGCATGCATGTGGGGAGTACCAGAGTAAAGGTTGGCATCAATCCTAATGTCATCCAAGCATGTCCTAATCTACATTCTACACTTTGTTTTTGAAGACTTTCAGCTCCATCCAAAAGGCATGGACGGTAATTTACAAAACAATTTGGTCTGTGACATTCCTTTCTACAACAATTATCAAATCCACATTGACATTTTTGATAGGTCATGAAAGAAAGCAGACATGTAATATTAGGTTTATTTAATTGATGTTATAAAAATGCTGATGTCATTAGGATCGTGACTGTATCTAAGGAGAAGAGAGAGTCTGAGAGTGTGGCTTGTGTTGCAGAAAAAAGGGGCCCTGGGCTGGCTAGGAGAAAAAGGACGCCATAGTGCCTTTGCCATAGTTGCTGTAGTTTTAGCTTGTTGGTGGACAACTGTCTTTGCTCTTGTTGTCGTCCATGCGCAACTAGTGTGTGGTTAATAATGATCCCCAGTGCCTATGAGTCAGAGCAGAAACACCTCAAACTCAAGAGAAAATAACCAACTAGGAAAGCCTTTTAAGGTTTTGAGTAAAATGCTCGCATTCAGATGCCAAAACAGGATAGGCCTCATGTAGCATCGATTGGGGACTGCAAGACTTTAAATGTTAAGAGGCCTGTTTACCACTGTACCTTTTCTTCCTTCTTACCTCTCTCTCTCTCTCTCTCTCCTCTCTCTCTCTCTCTCTTCTCTCTCTCTACTACATTACACACAACACTCTCTCTCTCTCATTTCACTCTCTCTCTCTCTCTTCTCACACACATACACACTCTCTCTCTGTTATTTAATTCTCAGTCCGCGAGATGCATATGATTGTCTTACTGTGTTCTCTGGGCCTCGGGCTGGTTTTGTGTTTTTTCAGAATACCTCCCTAGGGAGTGTTTCCTCAGTGAGCAATAGACAGATGTCGACTTGCCTGGACTTAGCACCCTCGCATGGGATACACTGTCATAGCCAACACACTGTACACAAACACAACAGTATTGCATATAGAGATTTACAGACACTCTTGTTCCACATTACACACAAACATGAGTGTGCCACACACACACACACACACACACACACACACACACACACACCCACACACACACACACCACACCACACCACACACACAACCACCACACACACCACACACACACACACACACACACACACACCCACACACACACACACACAGTGTAACCAGTGCTAATCTCTCCATCTGCCAGCTCTTCCATGAGCTGTAATTCAGCCCCCCCCCCGGCCACTCTCCTTCGAGCCGAGCAAAGAAAGAGACACTAACCAAACAGAGCTCCCTCTTTTCTTTCTTGAAGACTCACACACACTCACACCAACCACTTCTCCACAGGCACTCCTTCAAGCATAGTAGCGTACCACACTCACATGTAGACCAGACTTTTCCACGGCCTAGAGTGGAGGAGGAGAGGAGGTAACACAGGGACACTCATGGAGTTTCCATTTCCGTCCTCTCTTTCCCTCCGTCCGTTCCCTATCTCTCTCATTACATCACACAGGGAGAGCTACTGATGGCCGCCGGAAGACGTGCATTTCCTTTCCTACATGATTTTAATCAGGCTCCGTCGGGGCACCACCTGACACAGGACATGGCGATGCCCTCAATGATGTAGCGTCCTGACGTTTGTATGACTTCAGCCTTTCCAGAATGCCCGGCTGAGGCAGTTTTTCCATTGCCTGTAGCCTCTCCTGTTCCAGCACTTCACAGCTCCTGATTGTTATTCTGCAGTGAGGCTCTCGAGTGAAGTTTCGAGAGTCAACAGGGTCTGACTCTGAAGAAACCAGGGCTGGTTGGGGGAAAGAGCTTTTTAATGGGGCCTAGTCTAGACATATGGGCTGGCTCGCATCAGACCGGACGCTGTGCGCTTTCAATTGCTCTCAGTTTCTATTGTGCATCTGTAACGAGGTGGGAGAGCACCCATCATCTTATTACATCACCCCAGAATCAGTGGTAGGCAAATGCTGCTTAGGGGTCATGTAATGTACTGTTAGCTGTAGCAAGCATTTGTTGATATTAGTCATGATGATGTACAGTTATGTTCTGAATCTAATCTGTCCCATAGAACGCCGTCACAGTACGTTTTAGTACAGTAGTTCCTCCGATGGTGTCGCTTGGGGGGGGGGGGTCATCTCCTATAGTCGTTTATCAGGCTAATCTTCACACCCCACCAGGGGCGATATTCCACAATGGTGGTTGCCGGGTGACATTGATCCTATGTTTATCTGTTGCCCTGTTGAGGACTGGGAGGAGAGGGCTAGGAGGGAGGGGCAGAATGTTACAGTGGCTAGTAGCCAGGGAATGGTGGATGGAATCCGGAGAGAGGAAAGGCAAGCCCGAAATAACACACACACACTGCAGCCGAGTAGGACACAGCACCAGATAAGGGAAGCGATGGTCATTTTTATGATAGGTTCCACTAGTACCATTGTGAACGTCAGACCAGCACAAGGATTAATAAGGGGAAGGATGTGGTATTGGTTAATGCTGATGCAGAATACAGTATATAAACAATGCATATCTATGTAGCGTCCCCTTACAGGCTGCTAGAACTTTCTTGTCCCATAGATGGGAGTGCAAGATTGATATGAACCAGTCCAATTGGAAATATTGAGAACATTTGCAGTTATTTTGGTTATACTAGAAACTAGTGTCAGGGTCTTCTCAGCCAAACTAATTGGTAAATGTTCAGTACACAAAATAAGTGTAATCACCAACAGCTTGGAAAGAGCATGTCTAAGGTTTGTATGGTGTCAAATAAAGACTCTAGCATACTAGAAACTAGCATACTGAGCCAACTAGACACAAAAGCACTTCCTGCTATTGGTAAACTACCTCACTGCACACTCCTACCTTCGCTGAAACATTGCGATAACTGTGGTAAATGTTTCTCCTGGTGTATCTCATGCATACATACAACTCTCTCTGTCTCTCTTTCTCTCTAATAGGCTTTTCAGTCTTAGTGAGTGTAAGGATGGATACAGTATATGAAACGTATGAACATAATATCTGCCTGGCAGTGATGAGGTATGATGTTCAGTTATGCCGAATAACCAAAGTATGGAATTCAAATACACAAAGGATTTGTCTCAGAACATATGTTGCAGGCTTGAACATCACATTATCCTGTTTAACAGTGCACGCTGCTCCAGTCAAGTACTTTTTAAATGTTTCATCATTGCAAAAAAACACTCACATCTCCCCCGGTACAAGAGTAATGAAAGTCATCACAAAAAGCCTTTAGCTTTGCATGAGTGATCATCGAGCTGCTTGTTTGAACTATGATGAAACAAATAGAAAGTGTCAGGGGATTGTTTGCCTTGACGATAACAAGGAAGAAAGGAAAGTGGTTACTAATTTGAGGTGGAGGATGGGCTAGATTTGCTCTGGGAGTACACCTACACAGGAAGGAACAAATGATAAAGAACGATTTAATATGAGTAACAGCAGGGTGGAGAGGTAGGAAAGGACAATGAGTACACCTTTAATGAGATGTTAAACATTTACAAACCTGCTTACATGTGTCACAATAATGCAAAAATCCACCTTTAACCTTATTACTGTTGACAGGTTACCATGGCATTGTTTTTACATCGGCAGTTCCTGACCGATTAGTTGAATAAAAGCATACAGATCTTTCCATCGCGTGCCTCAAATATGCCCAACTCTGTCAACAGGCCCAAACCCAGCTACGGACGGATTATCTCCCCAGCCATCGCCTCAGGAATCAATAAGCAGTGCTGATTACGCAACACATTTGCGCGTAGACAGGGAAGGGGAAAGAACAGTGGAGAATGAGCGTTTTATTTTAGGCAGGAGGAAGAGAAATGGAGAACACACAAAGCAACATGGGGCCTTCCGAGTGGCGCAGTGGTCTAAGACACTGCATCGCAGTGCCTTGCTGTGCCACTAGAGATTTTGGGTTCGAGCCAGGCTCTGTTCGCAGCTGGCCACGACCAGGAGCGACCCATGGGGCGGTGCACAATTGGCCAGCGTCGTCCGGGTATATAGGAGGGTTGGCCGGCAAGGGATGTCCTTGTCCTATCGCGCACCTAGTGACTCCTGTTCGGGGTGGGCGTGCACTGCACGCTGACCTACGGTCACCAGGTGGTTACGTGTTTCCTCCGACCACATTTGTGCGGCTTCCGAGTAAGTGGACATTGTGTCAAGAAGCAGTGCGGCTTGCTGGGTTGTGTGTTTGGGAGGCGCACGGCTCTCGACCTTACGCTCTCTGAGTCCGTACGGCGTTGCAGCGATGAGACAAGACTGTAACTACCCATTGGATACCACAAAATTGGGGTAACTATTTTTATGAGTAATAAACAAAAGCAAACACTTACCTCACACACACCTCAATAAAACACATCAGGATGAAGCTCCCCAACCCTCAGTGTCATAACACAGACTCAGTTGTGATTGTTTCACTCCCTGATTGCAAGCCGACCTATCCCCATTCGCCCAATGCTCTCAATGTTCTGGGAAAAGGGAATGCAACCCCCAACCAACCCCCAAACCCATTGGCAGGGAGAGGGGAATGTTGACTCAGTGTCAGACCTCAGGACTGGGCCCAGTTTCCCACATTCAATCTGGGACAGTGTTACAGAGAAGAGAGAGTGTTGAGAAGACCAGTGTGAAAGAGTTTAGAGAGAGACGATCAGACAGAGGAGAGCGATAGAGAAGCAATGAACTTGAAGAGATAAGTGTTACTATATAATTTTTTTCTGAATGGCTGACGAGTCAAATGTAAATACAATCTTATAAGGTCACATGGTACACGAGGCAAGTATCGAGGAATCAAAATAAAATACACAAAGAATGGAGCTAATAGAGGGAGTACCAGTTACCGGATCAACAAGGTAAAATTGATAGATATGTACATGAAGGCCAAGGTTAAATGACTAAGCATCAGGATAGATAATAAGAGTCAATTAAAGAACAGAGATAGCAGCAGCATATGTTGAGTGTAAAAGGGTGTGTGTGTAGTGTAGTGTAGTGTACATAGTCTTATGAGTGTTGCATAGAGTCAGTGCAAAATGTTATGTGTTATGTGTGATGTGAGCAGTGCTACGATTGGGACAGGGCGGGGCCAGTGACAACAAAGTCACTAGCTGTCTCTATGGGATGCAGGTCAGAGGGGTATGCTAGATTAGCATAGGGAACTAGGAGGATACATTCCTCTGCATATTCCTGGTCTCCCTTCAGTGGTATATTCAATAATACAACATTTCTCTAACGTTGTGAAACATCATCACTGAGACATTGAGTGAGTGGCAGCTGTCAGAGAAGCATAGTGTCAAGTGATGTTTTGGACAGATGGGTTGTGTTGTAGTATTTGTGAATCTCAGTGTGAAGTACTGGTTTTATGAACAGCACATGCCATATCTTGATGTAGCGTCCCCTTACGGCTGCTAGAACTTTCTTGTTCCATAGATGGGAGTGCAAGATTGTATGAACAGTCCATTGGAAATATTGAAGAACATTTTGCAGTTATTTTTTTATTTTTTACCTTTATTTAAGTAGGCAAGTCAGTTAAGACAAATTCTATTTTCAATGACAGCTTAGGAACAGTGGGTTAACTGCCTGTTCCGTGGCAAAACGACAGATTGTTACTTTTCAGCTTGGGGATTTGAACTTGCCTTTCGGGTTACTAGTCCAACACTCTAACCACTAGGCTACCCTGACCATTATATACAAAACTAGTGTCAGGGTCTTCTCAGCCAAAGTAATTGGTAAATGTTCAGTACACAAAATAAGTGTAATCACCAAACAGCTTGTGGAAGAGCTGTCATACAGGTATTGTATGGTTCAAATAAATGAAACTAGACATACTGAGCCAACTAGACACAAAAGCATTTCCTGCTATTGGTAAACTACCTCACTTGCTCACTCTTTACCTCGTTGAATCCATTGTGATAACTGTGGTAATGTTCTTCCTGGTGTATCTCATGCTAACACACACTCTCTCC
>NC_036860.1:6830388-6844648 GCF_002910315.2 Salvelinus sp. IW2-2015
GTGGATAATTGAGAACATTTGCAGTTATTTTGGTTATACTAGAGAAACTAGTGTCAGGGTCTTCTCAGCCAAACTAATTGGTAAATGTTCAGTACACAAAATAAGTGTAATCACCAACAGCTTGTGAAAGAGCATGTCATAAAGGTTTGTATGTGTGTCAAAATAAAGACTCTAGCATACTAGAACTAGCATACTGAGCCAACTAGACACAAAAGCACTTCCTGCTATTGGTAAACTACCCACTGCACACTCCTACCTCGCTGATAACATTGCGATAACTGTGGTAAATGTTCTCCTGGTGTATCTCATGAATCATAACTCTCTCTGTCTCTCTTTCTCTCTAATAGGCTTTTCAGTCTTAGTGAGTGTAAGGAGTGGATACAGTATATGAAACGTATGAACATAATATCTGCCTGGCAGTGATGAGTATGATGTTCAGTATGCCAGAATAAACCAAAGTATGGAATTCAAAATCACAAAGGATTTGTCTCAGAACATATGTTGCAGGCTTGAACATCACAATTATCCTGTTTAACAGTGCACGCTGCTCCAGTCAAGATACTTTTTAAATGTTTCATCATTGCAAAAAAACACTCACATCTCCCCCGGTACAAGAGTAATGAAAGTCATCACAAA
Organism: Salvelinus sp. IW2-2015; assembly: GCF_002910315.2. Classification (NCBI taxonomy): domain Eukaryota; kingdom Metazoa; phylum Chordata; class Actinopteri; order Salmoniformes; family Salmonidae; genus Salvelinus; species Salvelinus sp. IW2-2015. Next base: position 6,831,025 of record NC_036860.1, read on the forward strand.
AAGCCTTTAGCTTTGCATGAGCTGTGATCCGAGCTGCTTGTTTGAACTATGATGAAACAAATAGAAAGTTCAGGGATTGTTTGCCTTGACGATAACAAGGAAGAAAGGAAAGTGGTTCTAATTGAGGTGGAGGAGGGCTAGATGCTCTGGGAGTACACCTACACAGGAAGGAACAAATGATAAAGAACGATTTAATATGAGGTAACAGCAGGGTGGAGAGGTAGGAAAGGACAATGAGTACACCTTTAATGAGATGTTAAACATTACAAACCTGCACACTGTGTCACAATAATGCAAAAACTCCACCTTTAACCTTATTACTGTGACAGGTTACCATGGCATTGTTTTATACATCGGCAGTTCCTGACCGATTAGTTGAATAAAACATACAGATCATTCCATCGCAATGCCTCAAATATGCCCAACTCTGTCAACAGGCCCAAACCCAGCTAAGCGGACGGATTATCTCCCCCCAGCCATCGCCTACAGGAATCAATAAGCAGTGATGATTACGCAACACATTTGCAAGTAGCAGGGAAGAAAGGGAAAGAACAGTGGAGAATGAGCGTTTTATTTTAGGCAGAAGAAGAGAAATGGAAGAACCACACAAACAAACATGGGCTCACGAGTGGCGCAGTGGTCTAAGACACTGCATCGCAGTGCTTTGCTGTCACTAGAGATTTTGGTTCGAGTCCAGGCTCTGTCGCTCTCTCTGTCTCTCTTTCTCTCTAATAGGCTTTTCAGTCTTAGTGAGTGTAAGGTTGGATACCTACAACCTTTCAAATGTCACTGGTAGTCCTACCTCTTTAAAGTTCATCTCAGTAAGCATATTACATAACCTAACCCTTTGATGTGGTTATCACACAACCGGTAGGGAAACACATAACTTGACTTAACCATTAAACTTATTTTCCCACAACCCACTGCTGACGAAGTGTGATTTTCAATCTGACTAAAGTCTCTCACTCTTAAATGTTACATCAGTCACAGTCTGCAGGTTCATATACAAACAGAGGTTTCAGGCAGACWTTATTTAAAGTATTGTAGTCATTCATTCTAGTGTACATATGGAAAGTCTGTGCTATTAGCTGGACAGTATTTCATTGTCTGTGTTGATTTTGGAGTCTTGGTCAGTTTGTATTGCATGACCACTAGATGGGGCTGGCCACCAGTAGCAGTCATGTTTCATATATTTCTTTATGTGACTGATTAAATGTAAAGTTACATATCTGAGGCAAGCCATGAAGATGAATAATTTATCATACACATAAATGTCAAATTTCATTTCCATCTCAGAGCCCACATTCATATGAATTGATATTCATTCATTTTCTMTGCCTYAGGCTTTTACGTGACACTTCAATATAATCTCTATAATCATGCAGTCAATTTGAAAATGTGTGTATATATATATTGGACAAATCCCATTCTGTGAACACATTGTTCCCTATGAATGAACACATTAGGATGGGAACATCTTATCTCACTCAAAGTACTGATATATAATGAGGTAGATTTAATACKCTTTGCAAACTTATGCTTGAAAGCAAATCAAATATAAGTGGTAAAACAGAATAAAGAAATATGTAATAATGTCCTAGTCTATCAGCTGGCTGCAAAACAGGATCTGCTGTGGTTTTATTGACCCTAACTGGAGCCGTAAACATAAACGTTCATACTTATCTTGTATGTTGACTCTTCCTGTTGTCTAACCTCATCCACTCTCTCCTTTGTGTCTTCACAGGATGAGAATAAGGCCGCTAAAGCCTCTCTAAAGTCATCCAAGGTGGCAGAGAATGTAGCTGAGGGCTGCTCTGTGGAAGGGGGGCTGGAGCAGATCCCTGAGGAGGGGGGCGAGGCGGCTCTCACTGGCTTCAACTCAGACGAAGAGGTGGAGATCGAGGAGATCATCGAAGAGTCCCGGGCGGAGAAGATAAAACGCTCCAGCAAGGCGCGCGTGGACAACATCAAGAAGGCCTTCTCCAAAGAGCAGAGGGAGAAGAGAGCGCAGAAGACCAAGGACAACCTAGAAAAKACCAAGCAGAAGACCAGGGATAACCTGGAGAAGACCMGGCAGAAGACYCACGACAAGCTRGAGAAGACCAAGCATAGCCTGGARAAGAAGATGGGCAAGCTGGGCAACAAGATGACCCCYAACATGGAGCGGAAGGAGAAGYTAAAGGGCTCCAAGGAGATGTTGAAGAAGTCTCTGACCCCCGACCACACCGTCTACGCCCGCTCCAAGACGACCGTGTACCGYGTGCCGCCCTTCACCTTCCACGTGAAGAAGTTCCGKGATGGAGACGTGGAAGTGKTGCACACAGAGGGCACAGAGATGGTGGAGGTGGCCGAGAATGAGGCCCTGCAGGCGGGAGAGGGAGACGTGGAGGTGGAGGAGCTGGTGAGAGTAGTAGACACTCCAGAGATGGCTGCTGTCCTGGAGTTGGATGAAGAGGAGGAGGAGCTGGTGAGAGTAGACACCCCAGAGATGGCAGCTTTCCTGGAGGTGGCTGAGGACCAGGTGGCAGAGCATCTGATCAGGCTGGAGAATAAGCTCCCTGTGGTGAAGACAAGCATGAAGACAACCAGCAAATAACTCTGTCTACAGGGCCCAGCGGGATTGGAAGAATGATATGATAGAGGGATGAGGAGACAGAGGAGGAGAGTAAAGAAGAGGAGAGAAACATACTACATTTTGATGACAGTGACACAGCATGCATGATAAGGACTGTCGGGACAATGTTCACAATCTATTCATCTTTTAATAAAAATAATAATAACATAATATGCCATTTAGCAGACGCTTTTATCCAAAGCGACTTACAGTCATATGTGCCCAAATACATCTTGTTTGAGAGAAAAAAAGTATTACTCATCAGGAATTACTTTCAATTTAGTATTTGCTGTTCTAGACAAAAAACAAACAAAAAGAGCGTTTAACCCAGGCATTTTTGTTTCTTCCTTACATATTTTCTTGTCTTTTAGTTTGTGAATGACTCTGGTTGGTATAGTCTGGGATATTGCTCGTTGATATAATTTTGTTAATTTTTTTGTTTTGAAATAGAATAACCACAATGCTAATGGAATAAATAGTAGTTGCTATTGTGATTTGATGTCCAATAATTGCTAACGTAGGATATACAGTACATAACAGTGTGTATGGAAATATCCCCCYTGGGCACAGACGTCAATTCAACATCTATTCCACGTTGGTTCAACGTCATTTCATTGAAATGATGTGGAAACAACGTTGATTCAACCAGTGTGTGCCCAGTGTTGGGGTGTCTTGAGATTTTCTGATTTGATGGTCGGTGGTCATGTGATGTGCAGGTCAGAGAAATTAAGTTTTGACAAATGAAGAGTAAGAGCACACACTGGAAACACCAAAGATGGTTTCAACGTGCATGGGGAGAGACACAGGGGACCGTCTTTTCCTTGACTGAAGAGTTTACAGATCGGTTAAACAAATGCTCACAGCCATTTTGAGCAGCCAGATTTCTACTGTATGAGAGGGCATACAAGCTCTGTCAACATGTCAAGGTTTTGAAAGGGCAAGATAGATAAGATAAGGATAAAGATTAAGCTAGTTTTCACTTTTCTTAAAGGAGCACTATGAAGCTTTTATTTCTGATCAACAGTGTGGCCCTAATGGTTAATTGTTTTCATTTTGGAGGACTGAGAGGGAGGGTCACGGCAAATGCAATATTAAAAAGAAGAGGAAAAGACTCACTGATTGGCATAAATGGAACTATTTTTGTGCGTGTGTAACGTTTCAGCCACAATCTTGAGCCAATCAGGGAAAAACTAGTGTACCTTTAAACGATGTTATGGGGTGGATGGATGCCAGGCGTGTAAAGTAATCCTTCTCTTTAATTATTTCTAAACTTTTTCACGTAAAAAACAGGATCGCAACAGATCCTATTTTTTTGTTTTGAAACGGAGAACGAGAAGGGTGAAGGATTAGTGACGACTTGAAAGAGATCTGAATTTAGTTGCATAGTTTTACCTTCCTTTTTTTAAAGAATGTTTCATCAAGTTTCTAAGTTGTACTATATTGTGATATCTGGAAAAGAGTTATCTTTCTCTCAGTTTTTAGTTACCAGTGTAACCACCAAACGACCTGGTTGTTACTAGGGCTGGTCACTGATGACAGGATAATGACATTTTGAGCCGTCTTTTAATCAAAGGTTCCTAGTGCCATCGTTCTGTAGAAGTTAACTTGTTTCACTGTTTTTACATGATAATGTTCATAAAAATTAAAAATAAAAAACATTTTTAATTGTACTGACACACATTGTACAAATGTATGCATGTATGCTCACAGTGCTACAAGAATCATACATGTACTGTACATATATGCTGTAATAAGCACACACATAACTGTGTTAACCTGCCACATTACTGTTCCTCCAGAGGCTTCTCTCCTGGAAGAGGAGTCTGTCTGAGATTGACAGAGCCTTGCTTATTGAATCTATCACCATGGCCACAGCTAACCAGGATATATCCAGCACTTCACCTGGACTGCATTGGGTGCTGTAATTGTGGGGAGAAAAAGGAGAGAATCTTGTAGGAACCCCTCCAGCACATGTCAATGTGCCAGGTGACAGTTAAATGAAAGTCTATAGTGACATGCAGAAATGTAAGTGCTATCCAATTTTGTTTGTGCCGGCAGCAAATTACAAGGGATTGTGAATGACATGGCAATGTTACGAAGGTGAACAAAAAAATATRTGTCTGTTCCTGGACCTCAGTCTCTGTCTATTTKAATTACTTGTCAGCTTTTTTGTGCCTGTGTGGTCTGGCAAGGGTCTGATATAGGGAGATGATGGTGATTAGAATAGATTATTTGAGTTTGACGTGAAGTAAGACCAGTAAATGCAATACAAGCTAAAAGCTGTTGTCTCGTGTTCTTTCTCTACCTACAAGACATGCCTCTGGAAAACAAAGTAGTGAGACTATGCACAGAAGGACTGAAAGCACACAGGGCCTGGCTCGAAGACAGTGCTACAGAAGGCTTTTCTACATGTCTCCATAGCCATCTGTGTCTGACCGACCTTGATGATGGGGCCGTGGTAGGGAGGGGAGGTCTCTGTGGAACACCATTAGGATAATCAATGAGGCAGGAATCTGATTAAGGAGAGTGCTTTCTCTGAGGAGAGTGAGACGGAACACAGAGCGAGGATGTGTGTGTGTGTGTGTGTGTGTGTGTGTGTGTGTGTGTGTGTGTGTGTGTGTGTGTGTGTGTGTGTGTGTGTGTGTGTGTGTGTGTTATCTCTTATACACATCTAGATGTGTATAAGAGACAGATTCCTCTTTGTGCAGTTCATATTTTGTGTGTACTTAATGTTTTTACAAGGCTGAAATGGATTCTCATGACATAAATGCCAAGGCCAATACTGAACACACAGATACATTARAGATTGACTAAGTTTTTGTCAAACACGAGCTAAGTTTACCACCATCTCTAAACATCCCTCATCTCCCCCAATTAACCRGGGAGATTAATAGCATTTCCTGCCTTCTTCGGGAGAGAATGGAGATACAAGCAGTGACCGCTCATCTTTCAACTGTTTAATTTATTTGCCATGTAGTGTARTCTCACAGCATTGTCAGTCAATATGCAGTTCTTTGTAAAATGATCAGACAAACTACTGCAGGTTACCAAGGTTGGGGCCAATTCCCTTTAAATTCCAGTAAATTCAGAAAGTAAACCAAATTACAATTCCAAATGTTCCTAAATGAAAAGCATTTCAGATCATTTGAATTTCAGCGTACTTCCTGAATTGTCTGGAATTGAAAGACAACTGACCTCAACCCTGCAGGATACTGTACATATCCTGATTACAAGTATAGAGAACGTAGCACTGCCATTTTCACCTGAACCGAGATGATGATCTCTCCCTATTGTTATGACAGATCAAAAAATGAAGCTTGCTTTTTCTGTTGAATTAAATTACTATTTTTGTCTAACCACTTATATATCAATAAAAGCTATATGATTTACACCAGACTTTACCACTGTGCTGATTGAATGGGTCAAAGTTCAACCCAATGCTATGTGAATTGCAGCCAGTACAGCTGTATTATAGATTAGTCACCCGGGGTAAACAGATTAGTCACCCGGGGTAAACAGATTAGTCACCCGGGGTAAACAGAGGCCGTTTCATTTTCTTTGAATGAATTTGCATCATAAAGAAGAAACCAACATGTTCACTTTTCCTTGAAAACCATTCAAACCTACACATTGTAAATAATGACATTGCTCCATAGGCCGATGTTACTCCATAATAAACACTGACTAATGATGCGAAACACCGTAAATGAAAGAGAAGAGTGCTTGAGCTATTGGTCATTAGGGATAGAGATTTGAGTCATGCTGCTTCAATGTGTGAGTGAGTTTGTAATGAAAGTAAACATTGTCAACCGTGTTTCTTTGCCTCCGTAGATTACAACAAACAATGGAAAATCTGGGAGTGGAAGAGGATCCAGAGTTGTAGCTACAGTGAGATTAACTCCATCGAGCATGCTTTTTAGTATAGGTTTAGTCCTAATCTCAGGACACCGGTCATATTAATTTGGTTTTCACAGCATGTGACCTGACCTGCTACGATTATGATAACCTCAGTAATGTTTCTACTCTTGTTATTTCCCTGCTGAAAAGGGACACTCAAATTATGCTATTAGTCTCACAATGTACTATAATGACCTAGGCCTATAAGGTTAGCTACCTGAGAGATGACCACTCTCAAATTGACGGGCAATGCCACACAAGAAAAATGTGAACGTTTAGGAGCATAGAAMCCTGTAATTCTTAGGTCCCATGAAACCAAGTAAACATGTTGATCAAATATTTAATTATTGCTGAAGTGTTTCGCTTTCGCCTACATAGATGATGATGAAGAAGAAGACTAGACCCAATTTTTCTCAGTGTAATAATTAATATGCTATATTTCAAATACTAGAATAAAACTGTTTTCAAAGCCTTGGTTAGAGTATTTGTCGATGGCGAATATATGTTGATTTGGGTAAAACAGAAATATCAACGTTGTTCACATTTCTTCTTATTACACTTCTGATGACGTAGAGACTGCCAGTAATTCAGATGACTTCCAGTTCAGCTGTTCTGTTGGGGTTATTTCTTCTCCCGCTGCAAGGTCATGCTTGTACATGCAATTTTCCCTACAAACGGAGGGAGTGTGTTATACACGGAACAGCCTCCGTGTCGAGCGCAATAAACACTACGCCCACAACCTCCCTTTAGCGTTAATCCCGCCTTCTTGCAATATCCTACACAAAGATTGGACGAAATTGTGTACTCGTCATCTGTTGCATCCTAGGTATGTCAATCAACGCTTTCTTGAAGTTTGCCTGCACTCCGGGTGGAATTGGACAACTAGCTGTCAGTGTGTATAGTATTGCGACATTGAAGTAGGCCAACGGTACTGTAGTTCCGATTGTTAGAAATACAGTTTGGTTAAAAGTTCTCGATTGTCCTGTACAATAAGACATTTCGTTCTGGTGGTTTAAGGCTGGTGTCTGGCTACGATTTGACGGGATCATTTTTCTGACACACTTTCTCGTGGACAGCGGGGTGAGTAGGCGGTCGCAGAACCCTTTGCTTTCTATTCTTTATACATCATATTGTGGTTGGGCCATGAGAGTAAAGTTCTAAAAATGTGTTACACAACACATTGTAGTTGTGTGTGGTGGGCGAGCAGGATCAATGTATTATCAGATTGAGGATACACTGCCAATCGGTGAATCTCACTAGACACAAAGTAACTGGAGCTACGTCCTCCAATCGGTGAATCTCMCTCGACACAAAGTAACTGGAGCTACGTCCTCCATGTTATTATTACATAAGTCGCCAAAAGTTTAATCACACTGTTTCGCAAATAGATTAGGCCTAMCAATCGCTGCAGCGGTTGTTGGTTCTACGTTTGCTTTCAAAGGATAGCATACGCYGACCGTTTATGCCTAATTATTGTGATGATGTGCTGGCCATTTCTTCAAAGATGATATTGCACATTTTCTGAAGTTGCAAGTGCAACCATGATGGGATGCTGACTTCGGTCAAAGCCACATCCAGTGGTGCAGGTTGTGATGACCACTCTCATGTGGGCATGTCACGGCCATTTGATCCATCAAACGGTGCTTGGGAAAGTCATCACGTGAACCATGCGTGCCTCCAGGTTTGCAACAACCAGTCTACAGTTTGAGGGATTACAAACACACACAACCAGTGGCGTGTATTAATGGATGCCAAGGGAAGCCCAAAAATGAAAAATAATAAAACATGTATTTCGTCTGTTTCATAATTGTCCTACGCTCAGCCTCTTGCGAATTGAATCTAACAGGAAGAATGCATCAGAGCRATCAAAACAKTCTGGCCTCGCTTGACAAAAWAAGTATAATCAATTAGCCAATCAGCGATGAGCTCAACTGTGAATGGGCCTGGCGCACCAAAACAAGTGTAATGGGAAGCCACGTTGGATTAGGAATCACTCCTATCAAATCCCATAAGTCATTGACTGAAAAACTTGAATTGTTGCATATCGTTGGGTTGTTGTCCTCCTGTGGTTAGTCAGCAAGCTAAAATTGACCCTTGCCTAAATTAGCCATGGATGGAGATAGGGATTTGGACTTGTGGTTTTACTTCATTCTCAGCACTGGCCAATGATGATTATGCTGATTCTGATCCAACTATTAATTCATACATTGYTGTGCCCCTGGCCTTAGAGGATGRAAACTCAATATGTAGCTAGATGTAGAAGGTTAAYGTTAACTAGCTAACGTTGCCCATGAATGGAAGTTAGGCTAGGGAGCAAGCATTTTAGCCAGGTAGCCTAAAATAAAAGCGTGTTCTGTATGACAGTGATGGACTGTTTCGTCAACATGAAAGAGAGGAGGATGGCATTGGCGTTTATCTTCAAGGGTGGGGTGAGTCAAAAAAAAAMWATCKACTTGCACGAAGGCGTGCTCTCWCACACACACAGAAATCAGAACCATGGACAGCCACATCATATTTAGCTTACGTTGATTGGACTAAATTGTTTTTGGTATATTTTAGTTGTCACTGATGATGTTGAAATGGTGCTGGAATAGTGGAGGAAGCTACTGTTTTCTTTGTGATTTGCAGTAACTCTGTGGTTTTAAATCAATAGTTGTTTAGTGGTCTGAAAATGTCAGAAACATTAACTTGCTTGACCATGCTGTAAGTCATGTAGCTGTTTGTTACATGCAATATGCTTTGTGGACTTCACTGGACAGAGGTAGCTATCCGGTTTTGTGATAAAACAAAGGTGTGGTTGAATTTATTCTGCCACTGTGTCTTCTATTGTCTCGGCTTTTGGGCCTACAGTACCAGTCAAAAGTTTGGACACCTACTCATTCCAGGGTTTTTCTTTATTTTTACTATTTTCTACAATAATAGTAAAGACATCAAAACATTTACATTACATTTACATTTAAGTCATTTAGCAGACGCTCTTATCCAGAGCGACTTACAAATTGGTGCATTCACCTTATGATCTGTCTCTTATACACATCTAGATGTGTATAAGAGACAGGCTGTAAGTCATGTAGCTGTTTGTTACATGCAATATGCTTTGTGGACTTCACTGGACAGAGGTAGCTATCCGGTTTTGTGATAAAACAAAGGTGTGGTTGAATTTATTCTGCCACTGTCTTCTATTGTCTCGGCCTTTGGCCCTACAGTACCAGTCAAAAGTTTGGACACCTACTCATTCCAGGGTTTTTCATTATTTTTACTATTTTCTACAATAATAGTAAAGACATCAAAACGATGAAATAACACACATCGAATCATGTAGTAACCACAAAAGTGTTAAACAAATCAAAATATATTTGAGATTCTTCAAAGTAGTCACCCTTTGCCTTGATGACAGCTTTGCACACTCTGGCCCCTGCGGGCCCCTTTTTCTTGATGATGGGCAGCAGCACATGTAAGATAACCCATGTGCCAAATAGCATACAATCCACCTATTTGTCATCATTAGTTGTTTACATAGCATTTGCGAGTGACTATAAAACTGCAAGGTTGTCGCTGATGTTGATCCTTACTTGTCCCATGCTCTACTGACACTGCACCAGGATACACTTACTGGAATAAAGTAATACATTKTCCTGGAATCTCTTCCTCAAATAATGTTTCCATTGTCCAATGTTCTTGTTTCAGCTTTTGCGGTGCTTTTATGATAACTGAAAGGTGTTTCCTGAATATTTTATGTCTAAATATCATAGTTTAAATTGCTGTGTTTTTTTMTTTTTTACCTGGGCCCAGATTATCTAAACATTTGATCCAGAACAAAATTATCCTGTGTTGTGTTCCCTGTTTAAAAAKACAATATTTCAACCAAATGTTATGGCATCATATAACATGATCTGTGTTGTAGCATATGATGTGGTTAGAGATTTGTTTCCATTGTCTCTTAAAACTACATCCAAAAATGAGGACGGACCACAACGGAAGGGGGAGCAAAACACAGGATCATTTTGATCTGGAAAAACTGCGCCGTGGTGACTGAAAAGAAAAGCRACTGCTTACTGCATTGAGTCAGACGTTGATATTGTAGTGAGGTGTAGAAATGTGTTATACTTACTCCCTGCCTGAGTTAGAGAAATATGGGGTTTAACAGTTCACTGCACAACAATAGTACAATGACAACGCTGGTTTTTAGAAAGCCACAGTAACATTATTATTTCTGTTACATAGAAAGCACTAGGCCCAGGCCTAGTTATGTACAGGGCAAGAGGATGTGGCTGCTTTCATGGCCCTCATGACTGACGCTTTCTAGTAAAATTGTTATCTTTAGCTGAACAATGCAGACTAGGTTCCTTGAAAGGCTGATCCCACCTCCCGTACTGTACAATGTACAGTGTACAGTACACCACACTCTTTTAGACAGTGTTTAGACATGCAACAAATGTTTTTATGGTGTAGCCTACCCATAGTGGCTGCAGAGAGATACTGGTGATTTTAAATGAGTGCTGCCTTGCTGCAGTACAGAATGTTTGTTTCCTGTTCTTGAGACCTACAGTTCTCTCAACACAGGCTCAGTGAAAGTCAGTTCATGTTGACTTGCTTCTGTAGGTCAAGGCTGTATAGATCTCCAGGTCTGTCTGGTGTTGTGCCACTGTTCACAAAGCTGTGTTGTTAACCCTGGTGGAGCTCTGTGCTTCTGTGGSTCTCTGTGGTCTGCCTGTGCATTCCACCCCACTCTGTAATGTGAATTATGGGACAAGTGCTGCACAGACAAAAGCTCTGCTCTTTTCAGTTGTGTATGTAGAACTATAGCGAAGCCAGCAATCTTTATAGGTACTGGTAATGCCCACTTTSGATATGATATGAATCAAGTGGTGTCCTTTTCATTCTCTGAGTGTGACTGAGTAAAAAAGAGAGAGGACCCACCATCTCGGATCGTTCTGAAAGCATTTCTGTAGTTAGTAAAAGATACGATTTAGCATTTCAAAAAAATTATTTTGTTAAAGTATAATTTGATCTCTGAAAATTTAAGCAATTTTTTTGCACCCAAATTGACTTTTTTTTCATTTTTTTTTTTTTTACAAGATTCAGATAATAGTCAAATATAGTACCCAACACCAAACTTCTTCCTACCAATGAGTAAGACATGAGAAATCCCCCCCAAAATTGCAAAAAGCTACCCATGGATGCAGGGTCCGGTTGAACAAAGGAAGTTTCTGCTTTTTAGTAGTTCATCTATCTTGTCACCTATATTTTATGGGTTTTGACTGGGTTGTCACCTGTTGCCAAAGAGTTGTCTGTTTTGAGGTACTGTAAATTACAAGCTTAGCTGTTGATTGACTAACATGGGATCCATTTAAGCCCATGCACTTTGTATGACTTRAGAAACTCCAGTAAGAGGAAGTTGAAAGAAAACAACAAGTAATTGAATGGGAAGGTGACAGTTTGAGTTTTGACACATGATGATGAGTCAGCTCAGCTGCTTTGCGTTGTGGTTTGAGTCTAGTTTTTGTACGTAGCACGATCTCATACCAGGGGTGTATTCTAGAGGTCGAACTATTTTATTTTTCAATACCGATACCGATTATTGGAGGACCAAAAAAAGCCGATACAAAAAGGAGAGATTGCCCCATATACTCCCACTGCGACCTGTACCACTCTCGTTGGCTGGCCCTCCTTCATACTCGTCGCCAAACCCATGTTCCAGGTCATCTAAAGACCCTTGCTAGGTAAAGTCCCCCTATCTCAGGGCCGCTGTCCACCTAGCAGCACCTACCTTAGCGCGCTCCAGCCGGTGATATCTCTCTAGTCACCCCCAAAACCAATCGTTCCTTTGACGCCTCCAGTTCTCCCCCCCCTCCCCCCCCCTCCCTCCCCTCCCACCCCCCCCCTCTCTCCCTCCGCTCGCCCCCGTGCCGCCTCCCCTCCCCCCTCCCCCCCGTTGCCCAATGAGACTGGAACGAACTTAACAAAATCTCTGAAACTGGGAAACACCTATCTCCCTCACTAGCTTTAAGCACCAGCTGTCAGAGCAAGCTTCATAGATTACTGGCACCTTTACATAACCCAGTCGTACAATTGCCCAAACAACTACCCTTTTACCTACTGTAATTTATTTATTAATTTATTTATTTGCTCCTGTTGCAACGCCACTATTATCTTGTTCTACTTGCACTTTCTTCCACTGCAAACGCAACCACTTCCAGTGTTTTTTTTAGTTTTTATTTTACTTGCTGTGTTTTCTCACTTCGCCTCCGTGGCCTTTTAATATTTTATATTTTTTATACATATAGTTGTTTAGCCTTCACCTCCTTATCTCACCTCACTTGCTCCATTGTATATGACTTATTTTCTTTTCACTGTATTATTGACATATGGTTGTTTTTTAACTCCATGTGTACTATGTGTTGTCTGTATGTGCTCGAACTGCTTTGCTTGTATCTCTTGGCCAGTCGCAATTGTAAATGAGAACGTGTTCTCCGAAGTTTGCCACCGTTCAAATAACGTTAAATAAATAAAACTAAATTTAAAAAAAAGCAGGTTCACACTGAGCACATGAGCACATGTGACAGACGTGACAGAGTCTGGAGACGCCGTGGAGAACGTTCTGCTGCCTGCAATATCCTCCAGCATGACCGGTTTGGCGGTGGGTCAGTCATGGTGTGGGGTGGCATTTCTTTGTGGGGCCGCACAGCACTCCATGTGCTCGCCAGAGGTAGCCTGACTGCCATTAGGTCCGAGATGAGATCCTCAGACCCCTTGTGAGACCATATGCTGACACATGCACATTTGTGGCCTGCTGGAGGTCATTTTGCAGGGCTCTGGCAGTGCTCCTCCTTGCACAAAGGCGGAGGTAGCGGTCCTGCTGCTGGGTTGTTGCCCTCAATAAAGGGAACACTTAAACAACACAATGTAACTCCAAGTCAATCACACTTCTGTGAAATCAAACTGTCCACTTAGGAAGCAACACTGATTGACAATAATTTTCACATGCTGTTGTGCAAATGGAATAGACAAAAGGTGGAAATTATAGGCAATTAGCAAGACACCCCCAATATATATATATATATATATATAAATATTATTATTTAAAAAAAATGTAATCAAGCCGATTAATCG
>NC_036860.1:6849217-6861190 GCF_002910315.2 Salvelinus sp. IW2-2015
AGAGAAAATAGTCTATAATTGCTATAATAACTACAACCTAAAACTTCTTACCTGGGAATATTGAAGACTCATGTTAAAAGGAACCACCAGCTTTCATATGTTCTCATGTTCTGAGCAAGGAACTTAAACGTTAGCTTTTTTACATGGCAAATATTGCACTTTATTTTCTTCTCCAACACTTTGTTTTTGCATTATTTAAACCAAATAGAACATGTTTCATTATTTGAGACTAAATGTATTTTATTGCTGTAATATATTAAGTTAAAATAAAAGTGTTCATTCAGTATTGTTGTAATTGTCATTATTACAAAATATATATACACTGCTCAAAAAAATAAAGGGAACACTTAAACAACACAATGTAACTCCAAGTCAATCACACTTCTGTGAAATCAAACTGTTCACTTAGGAAGCAACACTGATTGACAATACATTTCACATGCTGTGTGCAAATGGAATAGACAACAGGTGGAAATTATAGGCAATTAGCAAGACACCCCCAATAAAGGAGTGGTTCTGCAGGTGGTGACCACAGACCACTTCTCAGTTCCTATGCTTCCTGGCTGATGTTTTGGTCACTTTTGAATGCTGGCGGTGCTTTCACTCTAGTGGTAGCATGAGACGGAGTCTACAACCCACACAAGTGGCTCAGGTAGTGCAGCTCATCCAGGACGGCACATCAATGCGAGCTGTGGCAAGAAGGTTTGCTGTGTCTGTCAGCGTAGTGTCCAGAGCATGGAGGCGCTACCAGGAGACAGGCCAGTACATCAGGAGACGTGGAGGAGGCGTAGGAGGGCAACAACCAGCAGCAGGACCGTTACCTCCGCCTTTGTGCAAGGAGAGCAGGAGGAGCCTGCAAAATGACCTCCAGCAGGCACCAAATGTGCAATCTCTCTTTTTTTTTTTTTTCTATACCATTTTTATTTCATATACCTTTGACTATTGGATGTTATAGGCACTATAGTATTGCCAGCCTAATCTCGGGAGTTGATAGGCTTGAAGTCATAAACAGCGCAATGCTTGAAGCACAGCGAAGAGCTGCTAGCAAATGCAGGAAAGTGCTGTTTGAATGAATGCTTACGAGCCTGCTGCTGCCTACCACCGCTCAGTCAGACTGCTCTATCAAATCATAGACTTAATTATAATATAATAACACACAGAAATACGAGCCTTAGGTCATTTAATATGGTCAAATCCGGAAAGTATAATTTCGAAAACAAAACGTTTATTCTTTCAGTGAAATGCGGAAACGTTCTGTATTTTAACTGCTGCATATACCCTGACTCTGCTTGCACAGGACGCAAGAGAAGTGACACAATTTCCCTAGTTAAAATAAATTCATGTTGCAGGCAATATTAACTAAATATACAGGTTTAAAAATATATACGTGTGTATAGATTTTTAAAAAGGCATTGGCGTTTATGGTTAGGTACACTGGTGCAGCGACAGTGCTTTTTTTCGCGAATGCGAAATGCTTCACCCGAATGCTTCACCCGTTTGGTGAAGTAGGCTGTGATTCGATGATAAATTAACAGGCACCACATCGATTTATATGCAACGCAGGACAAGCTAGATACACAAGTAATATCATCAAACATGTGTAGTTAACTAGTGATTATGTTAAGATTGATTGTTTTTTATTACTTTGGCTCCTTGCTGCACTCGCGTAACAGATAGTCAGCCTGCCACGCAGTCTCCTCGTGGAGTGCAATGTAATCGGCCATAATTGGTGTCCAAAAATGCCGATTTACCGATTCGTTATGAGAACTTGAAATCGGCCCTAATTAAATCGGTCAACCTCTAGTGTATTCATTATGCCTTGCAATGGAAGCCATTTACCGTTTAAGAACCAAACGGAAGCAAACCAAACAAAACGTTTTTGCAACAGAATTAGCGTAATGAATACACCCCAGGCAGGGTGATGCACCTGTTTCCATCAGTGTAGTGAAAGAGGAAAGGGAAGGTGACATGTCTAACATGTGAAATGAGTAGGGGTGCCCTCTAACTTTCCTAGCTTTCCTTTTYTCAAATAACCTTGTAATGTAGTGGACCCTCACAGCAGAGTTTAGTAGAGCCCAGGGACAACATGTCACTATAGCCTAAGCTCTCTCGAAATGAGCAAGCCCTTGAGCAGGTATTCATCCAATATGAATATGTCACTCCATAATCAATACATCTCAATAGTTTAAACATCAATGGCCAATACATAATATATTTTAACATATCAGGACACACATAGGAAAACRCCCCTCAACATAGAACATACTAATTACTGAGCATGCAAACCTGCTCGGTATATATGCAGACGTGACCGACCCGGTCGCGCTAGTCTGAACCCGCGGTGGTGAGTTCAGAGCCCTATACTACGTATCTGGTTTGAGGAGTTAGCGAGAACTTTGGTCAACTAAGTTCAACTCGGGAGAACCAGTACCACGAAAGTGGCTCACCTTTTAAATCAGGCGCAGTGCTGTGAAAAAGTATTTGTCCCCTTTCTAATTCTCTACGTTTGCATATTTTTGATACTGAATGTTATCAGATCTTCAACCAAATCCTAATATTAGATAAAGGGAACCTGAGTGAACAAATAACAACAATTACACATTTAATTTATTTCATAAACAAAGGTGTGCAACAGCCAATGCTTCTGTGTGAAAATGTAATTGCCCCCTTACACTCAATAACTGTTTGTGCCACCTTTTAACTGCAATGACTCCAACCAAGCACTTSCTGTAGTTGTTGATCAGTCTCTCACGTTGCTGTGGAGGAATTTTGTCCCACTCTTCCATGCAGAACTGCTGTAACTCAGCGACATTTGTGGGTTTTCAAGCATGAACTGCTCATTTCAAGTCCTGCCACAACATCTCAATTGGGATTAGGTCTGGATTAGGCCATTTCAAAACTTAAAATTTGTAGCTTTTTAGCCATCTTCATGTAGACTTGATTGTGTGTTTTGGATCATTGTCTTGCTGCATGACCCAGCTGCGCTTCAGCTTCAGCTCACAGACACTTATACTTTGACTCATCTGTCCATAGAACATTCTTCCAAGAGTCTTGATGATCAACCAGATGCTTTTTAGGAAAACTTGAGTCAACCTTTTGGATGAGTCCCATTTATGTCTGGTGAAAACCAAACACTGCCTTCCACAGTAAGAACCTCAACCTCATGTGGTTTGGGATGCTTTGCTGCCTCAGCACTTGGAYGACTTGCCTTAATAGAAGGAACCATGAATTCTGCTCTGTATCAGAGAATTCTACAGGAGAATGTCCATCCGTCTGTAAGCTGAAGCGCAGCTGGGTCATGCAGCAAGACAATGRTCCAAAACACACAATCAAGTCTACATGAAAAGGGTTAAAAAGTTTTGGAATAGTCAAAGTCCAGACCTAATCCCAATTGAGATGTTGTGGCAGGGTTTGAAAACTCACAAATGTCGCTGAGTTAAAGCAGTTCTGTGTGTAAAAAAAATAAATAAAAATAGTAATATTCAAATGTCTATCACATGACACATTTAGTAATGACAGAATGCATTTAAAACTTCACGCACAGTAATACTTTTGAATGACTTCAAGGGATACTTTGTCAATGTATCTTCTTCTCCAGAGTCAGATGAACTCGTGGATACCATTATTATGTCTCTGCATGCAGTTTGAAGGAAGTTGCTAACTAGCTGTAGCACAATTGATAACTAGCGTTAGCGCAAGGACTGGAAGTCTGTGGATATCTGCTAGAGAGCATTGGCTGCAGGCTGTCTTCAGTCGTCAGTTGGATGGTGTTTCCTCCGACACATTGGTGCAGCYKGCTTCCGGGATAAGCGGGCGGGTAGGGGGCAGCATTGGGAATTTTAGATGAAAAGCGTGCCCAAATTAAACTGCCTGCTACTCAGCCATAAAAGCTAGAATATGCATATAATTAGTAGTTTTGGATAGAAAACACTCTGACGTTTCTAAAACTGTTTGAATGATGTCTGTGAGTATAACAGAACTCATATGGCAGGCAAAAACCAGAGAAAAAAATCCAACCAGGAAGTGGGAAATCTGAGGTTTGTAGTTTTTCAACTCTTTGCCTATCGAATACACAGTGTCTATGGGGTCATATTGCACTTCCTAAGGCTTCCACTAGATGTCAACAGTCTTTAGAACCTTGTTTGATGCTTCTACTGTGAAGTGGGGGCGAATGAGAGGGGAATGAGTCAGAGGTCTGCCAGAGAGCCATGAGCAGACCACGTGCGTTCACGTGATAGTTAGCTTGCGTTCCATTGCATTTCTGGAGTCAAAGGAATACTCCGGTTGGAACATTATTGAAGATTTGTTAAAAACATCCCAAAGACTGATGCTATACATCGTTTGACATGTTTCTACAGACTGTAACTGAACTTTTTGACTTTTTGTCTGAAACTAGTGATCGTGCGTCATGAATTTTGATTACTGGGCTAAACGTGCAAACAAAAAGGATGTATTTGGACAAATGATGGACTTCATCGAACAAAACAAACATTTATTGTGGAACTGGGATTCCTGGGAGTGCATTCTGATGAAGATCATCACAGGTAAGTGAATATTTATAATGCTATTTCTGACTTCTGTTGACTACACAACATGGTGGATATCTGTTTGGGTTGTTTTGGTCTCTGAGCGCTGTACTCAGATTATTGCATGGTGTGCTTTTTCCGTAAAGTTTTTTTGAAATCTGACACAGCGGTTGCATTAAGGAGTGTTGCATTAAGTGGATCTAAAATTCCATGCATAACAGTTGTATCTTTTAGCAATGTTTATTATGAGTATTTCCCTGTGAATTTGATGAGTGGCTCTCTGCAAAATCACTGGATGTTTTGGAACTACTGAACATAACGCGCCAATGTAAACTCAGATTTTTGGATATAATATGAACTTTACGAACAATACATACATGTATTGTGTAACATGAAGTCCTATGAGTGTCATCTGATGAAGATCATCAAAGGTTAGTGATTAATTTTATCTCTATTTCTGCTTTTGTGACTCCTCTTTTTGGCTGGAAAAATGGCTGTTTTTTCTGTGACTTGGCTCTGACCTAACATAATCGTTTGGTGTGCTTTCGTTGTAAAGCCTTTTGAAGTCAGACACTGCGGCTGGATTTACAACAAGTGTACTTTAAAATGGTGTAAAATACTTGTATGTTTGAGGAATTTTAATTATGGGATTTCTGTTGTTTTGAATTTGGCGCCCTGCAGTTTCACTGGCTGTTGACGAGGTGGGACGCCACCGTCCCACATACCCTAGTGAGTTAAGAAGCGCGGTTTAGCGGGTCATGTTTTGGAGGACGCATGACTCGACCTTCGCCTCTCCCGAGCCCGTTGGGTAGTTGCAACGATGAGATAAGATCAAATTTGGGTGAAAAAAAGGGGGTAAAATACAACGACAACAAAAAGCTTTAGCAAAAGGAATATGCTTGTTCACGCTAGCAACATAACAAAACAATGGCAAACATTTTGCGTTTTGTCACAGGTGCTCCAGTGCACATCACAAGCTTTTTTGTGTGATCCTGTGGCTTATAACTAGAGGTCGACCGATTTAATCGGAATGGCCGATTTCAAGTTTTCATAACAATTGGAAATCGGTATTTATGAACGGCGATTTTGCCGATTTCTTAAAAAAAAAAAAAAAAAATATTATTATTATTTATTATTATTTATTTTATTTTTTTATTATTATTTTTTACACATTTATTTAACTAGGCAAGTCAGTTAAGAACACATTCTTATTTTCAATGATGCCTAGGAACGGTGGGTTAACTGCCTTGTTCAGGGCAGAACGACAGATTTTTACCTTGTCAGCTCAGGGATTCAATCTTGCAACCTTACGGTTAACTAGCCAATGCTCTACTCACCTGCCTCACGAGGTGCCTGCCTGTTATGTGAATGCAGTAAGAAGCCAAGGTAAGTTGCTAGCTAGCATTAAACTTATCTTATAAAAAACAATCAATCATCAATCATAATCACTAGTTATAACTACACATGGTTGATGATATTACTAGTTTATCTAGGTTGTCCTGCGTTGCATATAATCGATGCGGTGCGCATTCGCGAAAAAGGACTGTCGTTGCTCCAACGTGTACCTAACCATAAACATCAATGCCGTTCTTAAATCAATACACAGAAGTATATACACTGCTCAAAAAAATAAAGGGAACACTTAACAACACAATGTAACTCCAAGTCAATCACACTTCGGTGGAATCAAACTGTCCACTTAGGAAGCAACACTGATTGACAATAAATTTCACATGCTTTGTGCAAATGGAATAGACAAAAGGTGAAATTATAGGCAATTAGTAAGAACACCCCAAAAAAGGAATGGTTCTGCAGGTGGTAACCACAGACCACTTCTCAGTTCCTATGCTTCCTGGCTGATGTTTTGGTCACTTTTGAATGCTGGCGGTGCTTTCACTCTAGTGGTAGCATGAGACGGAGTCTTCAACCCACACAAGTGCTCAGGTAGTGCAGTTCATCCAGGATGGCACATCAATGCGAGCTGTGGCAAAAAGTTTGCTGTGCTGTCAGCGTAGTGTCCAGAGCATGGAGGCGCTACCAGGGACAGGCCAGTACATCAGGAGACGTGGAGGAGGCCGTAGGAGGCAACAACCAAGCAGCAGGACCGCACCTCCGCCTTTGTGCAAGGAGGAGCACTGCCAGAGCCCTGCAAAATGACCTCCAGCAGGCCACAAATGTGCATGTGTCAGCATATGGTCTCACAAGGGCTCTGAGGATCTCATCTCGGTACCTAATGGCAGTCAGGCTACCTCTGGCGAGCACATGGAGGGCTGTGCGGCCCCACAAAAGAAATGCCACCCCACACATGACTGACCCACCGCCAAACCGGTCATGCTGGAGGATGTTGCAGGCAGCAGAACGTTCTCCACGCGCGTCTCCAGACTCTGTCACGTCTGTCACATGTGCTCATGTGCTCAGTGTGAACCTGCTTTCATCTGTGAAGAGCACAGGGCCAGTGGCGAATTTGCCAATCTTGTGTTTCTCTGGCAAATGCCAAACGTCCTGCACGTGTTGGGCTCTAAGCACAACCCCCACCTGTGGACGTCGGGCCCTCATACCACCCTCATGGAGTCTGTTTCTGACCGTTTGAGCAGACACAGCACATTTGTGGCCTGCTGTGAGGTCATTTGCAGGGCTCTGGCAGTGCTCCTCCTGCACAAAGGCGGAGGTAGCGGTCCTGCTGCTGGTTGTTGCCTCCTACGGCCTCCTCCACGTCTCCTGATGTACTGGCCTGTCTCCTGGTAGCGCCTCCATGCTCTGGACACTACGCTGACAGACACAGCAAACCTTCTTGCCACAGCTCGCATTGTAGTGTGCCATCCTGATGATGCACTACCTGAGCCACTTGTGTGGCTGTAGACTCCGTCTCATGCTACCACTAGAGTGAAAGCACGCCAGCATTCAAAAGTGACCAAAACACAGCCAGGAAGCATAGGAACTGAGAAAGTGTCTGTGGTCACCACCTGCAGAATCCTCCTTTTTGGGGGTGTCTTGCTAATTGCCTAATATTCCCCTTTTGTCTATTCTCATTTGCACAACAGCATGTGAAATTTATGTCAATCAGTGTTGCTTCCTAAGTGGACAGTTTGATTTCACAGAAGTGTGATTGACTTGGAGTTACATTGTGTTGTTTAAGTGTTCCCTTTATTTTTGAGCAGTGTATTTTTTAAACTGCATATTTAGCTAAAAGAAATCCAGGTTAGCAGGCAATTATTAACCAGGCTGAAATTGTGTCACTTCTCTTGCGTTCATTGCACGCAGAGTCAAGGTATAGTGCAACAGTTGGGCCGCCTGGCTCGTTGCGAACTAATTTGCCAGAATTTTACGTAATTATGACAAGTAACAGAATATTTAGACTTATGGATGCCACCGTTAGATAAAATACGAACGGTTCCAATATTTCACTAAAGAATAAACGTTTTGTTTTCGAGATGATAGTTTCCGGATTCGACCATATTAATGACCTACGGCTCGTATTTCTGTGTGTTATTATGTTATAATTAAGTCTATATTTGTAATTTGATAGAGCAGTTCGAGCGTGGAAGGCACCAGCAGGCTCGTAAGCATTCATTCAAACAGCACTTTCGTGCATTTTGCCAGCAGCTCTTCGCAATGCTTCAAGCATTGCACTGTTTATGACTTCAAGCCTATCA
This sequence comes from Salvelinus sp. IW2-2015, assembly GCF_002910315.2. Taxonomy (NCBI): domain Eukaryota; kingdom Metazoa; phylum Chordata; class Actinopteri; order Salmoniformes; family Salmonidae; genus Salvelinus; species Salvelinus sp. IW2-2015. The sequence goes on from NC_036860.1 coordinate 6,857,397, forward strand.
ACTCCCGAGATTAGGCTGTTTAACCGATGTGAAAATGGCTAGCTAGTTAGCGGGGGTGCGCGCTAATAGCGTTTCAAAGTCACTCGCTCTGAGACTTGGAGTAGTTGTTCCCCTTGCTCTGCTGAGGGTAACGCTGCTTCGAGGGTGGCTGTTGTCAATGTGTTCCTGGTTCGAGCCCAGATAGCGGCGAGAGAGGATGGAAGCTATACTGTTACACTGGCAATACTAAAGTGCCTATAAGAACATCCAATAGTCAAAGGTATATGAAATAAAAATGGTATAGAGAGAAATAGTCCTATAACTACAACATAAAAACTTCTTACCTGGGAATATTGAAAAAAAACTTCTTACCTTTCATATGTTCTCATGTTCTGAGCAAGGAACTTAAACGTTAGCTCTTACATGGCACATATTGCACTTTTACTTTCTTCTCCAACACTTTGTTTTTGCATTATTTAAACTAAATTGAACATTATTCATTATTTATTTGAGGCTAAATTGATTTTATTGATGTATTATATTAAGTTAAAATAAGTGTTCATTCAGTATTGTTGTAATTGTCATTATTACAAATAAATAAATAAATCGGCCGATTTTAATCGGTATCGGCTTTTTTGGTCCTCCAATAATCGGTATCGGCGTTGAAAAATCATAATCGGTCGACCTCTACTCATAACCTCTGCTTGCATTAGACAAATGATTTGACTGACTTCATCATATCTGTGGAATCGACTAGAATTATAAAATKGTATTTTTTGTCCTTACTCCAGTCTGACAGGAAGTGGACATGGCAAGAAAAGTACAGGGGAAGTAAACCAAGATTGCAATCAAAACTACCAATTTCAACGCCAATACGAGCAGTAAAGGTCATAGGCAATTTAAACTCCTTGTTTCACCTGTGTAGGACAAGAGGAAGTGACGTTTTATAAATGAGGATTMATCCCAAATGGCAACCTATTCTCTATAGTGTACTACTTTTGACCAAGGCACAGGAAAATCTTACCATTTAGGACGCAACCCTAGGTTTCTCTGCAAAGCAAAATGCGGTTGGAGCATGTTTGTTCACCTGTTATCCAAGGAATTGAGTCTTTGTGATTGGATAAGTTCTGTTATCTGAATCTGTCAATGGAGCATATCAGATATGATGACGCAAAGAATGGAAGAAATCTCAAATCCCGTGATTTTAAAATGTTACCCTGACTAAACAGTTTGCTCCTGTTTCTCTCTTCTGGATGTCCGTACATCTGGCCTACAGTACAACATGGTCTTGCTACTGTATAGGGACTTGTTATCAGGACAGTTGTAGCCTAACCATCACATTGCATATTATTGTGCATTTGAGCTACTAGGAGAACATTGTGTTCCTTCCTGTGTCCAGTAAAATGAGAAGGGTGGCAGATGTTTGCTGATGACTGTATGATCTCTCAGGGCTGGGGGATGCTCTGTAGTTCTCTACCTTTCCCTGGTGGTAATTAGGATTTTGTCAAGGCTTTTAGCAAGTACACTGTAATGTAGGAAGWATACCAGGCCTGGGTTAGCATGGCTGCTCAAATAACTAACTCAAGTCATGACCACTGTTAGTGGAAAATCACTCATTTTWAAAATATAAGTGCACTGTTACGGAAGGAATGAGGAGCAGCAACATTTCTGTGCTATGTTGTCTGCATTACATGGCCTACATAATTCAATGGTTTGTTGACGATGACAACAGTGACATTATATTCTACTGGTGATGAATATCAATGATGTGGTTCCTGTTTACTTTGAAGTCTGAATAGTTTTCTTGTAATGCTGAATAAATCTTCTAGTATCAGACCTGGGCTGGAGGGAGATCACAGGGTTTCTGTCTGGCTCACCTCGCCCAACGGGGATGCCAAAGTTCAGGGTATATTTTGGTCTGTGTTTCTCGGTGAAGGCTGTGTGTTGAGCTGAACAGGATGTCTCTGTGTGTTTATAGGAAGCTGGCTGAGGTACCATCAAATACTTTGTCTTCGGTTTCTGAGGTTTTCCTGTCAGTGCGAATATGACGTGTCTATACATGCTCTCATCAGATTCAATACAATCAGAGTTAGAACAAATCAATTGATCAAGGTATTGGAAATGTTTCAAAGTAGAGACATACTGTACGGTGGCCTCAAGGTTTCATCCTGCATTGGCAAGCTCTCAAGAGCCGATCTTATTATGTATCACGAGACCACAGCTGTTCCCCTCATTAGTATCTAGTTTCCTTGTGTCTTCCGTGCCTTCCATTTCTCTCTCACACTGTTTCCTCGTGTGTGTCCTATACAGGGTTGTGGAGGCAGCCGGCAGCATGGCCCAGTGGAACCAGTTGCAGCAGCTGGAGACCAGGTACCTGGAGCAGCTGTACCACCTGTACAGCGACAGCTTCCCCATGGAGCTCCGGCAGTTCCTCGCCCCCTGGATCGAAAGCCAGGATTGGTGTGTACTTTCCTAGTTCCTGTGGTTCACAACATCACTACAGAATGGGTACCTAGTACCTACAGYTCACTAGTACCACTGCTGCTGGCAACACTCGGCAGGATGACATGGCTCAAATGTTGACTTTAGTCATCAGTGTGGTATTGATTTCCCTCTACAGTCGTTTTGATTTATTTTGAAGTAGCATCAACAACTTTCCAGCTAGACTGTTAGCAGGGAACGTCAGGGAACAACACACAGGAAATGATTGTMCTAATTGGCATCTCATGATGGCAAGTTGTCAGTTCTGCCAGGGAAAAGGGTACTTCCATATGAATTCAATAACTTTTTGATAGCACCCCTTTTGATTCGAACAAAACCTTCCATATACATTTGCCCATTGTGGAAGTGCTCCGAAAGTGACTTTTTGGACCTGAATACCAAAACCTTCAAGAGATAAAGGTGCTCAAAGTTGACCTATATTGCATACCCCACCATACCACGAGACATGTCTTCATCACTGGAAAAGATAAACGGTTGAGATTAATATAATTTAGAAGCTTAYGAACAGGGTTGTCAAACTATTTTATAATTTCATTTTTTTACCTTTTAATGTCAATTATCAAAAAACACGTAAACTCCAGTGTTTTTTCATATTCGCATATGTTGCGGCTAAGAACCTATTTTTACATAATCTAAGGTTTTTGTGTTGTGCCCGCCATCGGTTGAGACACAACATGCTCTTGAATACAGGTGGGAGTCATGTTTTGGCTGATAAATGTGCTCAAATGGGAAACTTTCAAATGGTACCACAAAGATGGTTGTAGGTCCACACACAGAGAATCTTGACTTACTGGGAATATGTTTTCAATTATACTGTCAATCATCCATAGGAAACCTATTGAAATATACATAATAGAATAGACATTACAATTTTTAAGTTGACTTTCGTTGGTGGGTGGACCGGCAGTAATCTTTGTGGTAGTAATTTCACTGAACAAAAATATAAATGCAACATGCAACAATTTCAAAGATTTTACTGGGTTACAGTTCATATAAGGAAATCAGTCAATTTAAATTAATTCATTTGTCCCTAATCTATTGATTTCACATGACTGGGAATACTGATATGCATTTGTTGGTCATAGACACCTTAAAAAAAAGGTAGGGGCATGGCTCAGAAAACCAGTCAGTATTTGATGTAACCAGCATTTACCTCATGCAGCGTGCACATCTCCTTCGCATAGAGTTGATCAGGCCATACTATTAATTCTATTTCTATGATTGAAATGACACCCACCCTGTATTCAACAGCATGTTGTGTCTCAACCGATGGCGGCACAACACAAAAACCTCAGAGGATCTAAAGTAGGGTC
>NC_036860.1:6862454-6865065 GCF_002910315.2 Salvelinus sp. IW2-2015
CTATGCAGGGCGTACGCAGCGAACAAGGAGTCCCACGCCACGCTGGTGTTCCACAACCTGCTGGGGGAGATTGACCAGCAGTACAGCCGCTTCCTGCAGGAGAACAAYGTGCTYTACCAGCACAACCTGCGRCGCATTAAGCAGCACCTGCAGTCCAAGTACCTGGAGAAACCTATGGAGATCGCCCGCATTGTGGCCCGCTGCCTCTGGGAAGAGCAGAGGCTGCTGCAGACCGCCACCACCGCCGCACAGGACGGAACGACGTCTCACCCGTCTGGCACTGTGGTGACGGAGAAACAACAGATCCTGGAGCACAACCTGCAGGACATCAGGAAGAGGGTGCAGGTGAGACTGCATGTTTAGTCCAAAGAATATGTGGTTTTACACAGGCATRTTATTTAAGACCTCATTTGATTTACATGCTTTGCTTGTTACTTTGCTATAGGATATGGAACAAAAGATGAAGATGCTTGAGAATCTCCAGGATGATTTTGACTTCAACTACAAGACCCTTAAAAGTCAGGGTGGTAAGTTTCACTTTTAATATTACATACAATTCYAGATKTATTTTTATTGAATTTTATCTGAATTCATGGATAGGAATTGAGTCTGTTAGAGGCTCTAATTTTATACTCCACTACTACTATTTATTTTGCTTGTTGTTTTGAAACTCTGACCCACCATCAAATACTACCAAATATCACTGACTCTTAAATCTACAGATAACCCACCCAACTCCTCTCCTATTTGCTCAGAGTTGTCCCAGGACATGAATGGGAACAGCCAGGCAGCAGCCACCAGGCAGAAGATGTCTCAGCTGGAACAGATGCTGAGTGCTCTGGACCAGCTCAGGAGGGTAGGGCCCTTATWCACCCCTCCTTAGTGTCCATCTGACCCTACATCGTACACCCCTTCTTGGAGGGTCCTAATACCCTGAATCAGGATAGTCAGAATTTCTGCGATAAGTAGGCTAGGCTAGTTGACATTCTGCTCGAACCACATACGTGTGCAATAAATGACATAAACCTGCATATTTACATGTTTGTTAAATAGTAAGCTATAGAGTTGGGTTAGTCATTCTCTAATTCTCAGCAGCAAGCTCAAACTGTCTGCCSCAARCAGCCTGCTTCCCTATCCGTTGCAGCCCCGACATAAACATTTGGACTCAGCAGCAGTACCTTTCACTACACATGCAGAGRTCTGTGATATGTGTGTTGACATTAATGTGTGCTCGTTCCTTCATTTTCAATTGAGTTAAATKAATATTCATGCTGCTGTCAGGCACTAGATATTTATGAGCRAGATGAGGAGGGCGATAATAGCTGTCTAATATTGGAGAATGTGAGGCTGGAGACTATTTAGTTTAAATTTCCCTGAGGCCAAAATTGTAAAACAAATTCACTAATCATGTTGTCTAACATGATAATCATCCTAAGAATYGTGTGCAATATRTAATCGTAGCCTCGACGTTYGAGAACCGGGCCAGCAACCGGAGGGTTGTCGGTTCGAATCCTAGTGCTGGCAGGGAGTGAGCTGGCAACCGGTGGGYTGGTGCAAGGAAYTTAACYCCCTAAACTGCTCATTGGGCGCTGCACTGYGGCTGATGTCCATCTYGTGTGGATTAATMAAATGTATCTTAAAAGTAATTCCAGAGCCCCCTGAATATCACTTTAAYACTGGTTAAATCAGTGTCTGACAGATGTGCCGTTGTCCCTCTCTGTTGTAGCAAATTGTGACTGAAATGGCAGGGCTGCTGTCAGCCATGGACTTTGTCCAGAAGAACCTGACCGATGACGAGCTGGCTGACTGGAAGAGGAGGCAGCAGATTGCCTGCATCGGAGGACCACCCAACATTTGCCTGGACCGCTTGGAGACATGGTCAGTTACCATTAGTAGCCTTTACTTTCCACGTTAAAATGATTTTATGTGCCCTCCTCATGACCGTACACCATCTCCCCCAACACTCATGTAGAGTAAACGTCAGAGTGGCGAAGAAGGAGAAGTTGCTGTTATTGGTAGTCAATACAAGACACCATAAGATTAAATTGTAGTTCCAAAAGTGTTTAACAAACAAAGTAGCACTGCCATAATGAGGGACCTAGATTAACCTTTGTGACCTCTAGGATTACTTCCCTGGCTGAGTCTCAGCTGCAGATCCGCCAGCAGATCAAGAAGCTGGAGGAGCTCCAGCAGAAGGTGTCCTATAAGGGAGACCCCATCATCCAGCACCGGCCCGCTCTGGAGGAGAAGATAGTGGACTTGTTCAGRACCCTCATGAAGAGGTGGGGAGCTTCTCCAGATCGTTTGGATATTTATTATAGGATTGAATTTGCATAATATTCAGATGTTTTGGATACATGGCATAGCCTTTGGCAAATATGGAGATATTTTGACATTTTATTATGATGGGCATTAGATGAGGCTTCAGAGTTTTGTCTATCACAGACTTCCACCATTGTGCTCTAATGCACCGCCTCTTATCTGGTCGTTGTGTTGCAGTGCGTTCGTGGTGGAAAGGCAGCCTTGTATGCCCATGCATCCAGACAGACCACTGGTCATCAAGACAGGTGTGCAGTTCACCAACAAAGTCAGGTAAGAGGAGCTGCGGGAC
>NC_036860.1:6870050-6891673 GCF_002910315.2 Salvelinus sp. IW2-2015
CATATTGTATGCAGCCATTTTGAGTTGGGTTCATTCTACTCAAAGATGGCTTCCCTTTCCCAATCACATCCTCAGTAGATCATTCACCTTTCAAACTCCATTTTAAGTCTACGTACTGGTGTCATGACCACTCCATCTACACTGGCCATGTTTAGTTTACTGCTTGATAATGGTATCAAAACGGTCCCCACTTCACAGTCATTATGAACGGGCTAGAACAGCAGGAGGGGAGAAGAGGCTGTGGATTGATAGGCTGTAGACTGAAGGGCTCATTAGAAGTGCCTTCAGTGGAGATGAACTCCTAAAGCCCTAAMGTTGGTCCTTCCTTTAGTTCTCCACYGCGGGAAGTYGGKRTCCCCTTAKTTGGGGAGGACGGGCTCGTGGTAATGGCTGGAGCCGTATCAGTGGAATGGTATTAAATACGTCAAACACATGGTTTGATGCCATTCCATTCGCTCTGTTCCAGTCATTATGATGAGCCGTCCTCCCCTCAGCAGCCTCCACTGTTCTCCACATATGTTGTGAGACGTCATTGCACTTTTAGAATGGAATGTCTGTCAGAAAACCCTCTGGTTTTGGTGTGTTTCTGCCCACTGGCCTGCTCTAACAAACTAGATTGTCTAGAATACTTGTCATTAACATTCCCACTAACWATCCCAGCATCCTTATGTGACAATGTGCTCAGTGCTGCCCCCAAGAGGAGAAGTTGTTTCTCTCTCTCATTCACACATCTACTGCTCTCCTTTCCCCCTTTCTTTCTGCTACTGTAGTCTAACTTCAGTCATTCGTTTGCCACTGGGAAGCACATTGACACATAGTGGCTGAACTGTCCTAACCTGTCACTAATCCGACCCAGTCAACACTGAACTACTTGATTCATGTATTTAAACCTGTAATAATGTGGAGTATTGTCATTTTCTATGGTGACATAACAGCAGTGATGATGATGAAAATGACTTGCGCACTGGAAGTAGACTGACAGTTAGCTTATCGCTTGTGGTTAAAAGGACATAGAGRTCTAATCACTATGACGTCTGTGTGTGACTGTATGTGTGTTAACATGTAGTCTTGGTGTCTCTCTCTTCTCCTGTATTGTCTTGTTGCAGCACTAACTCTGGTAACACCAGTGACCTGTTTCCCATGTCCCCTCGCACCCTGGACTCGCTGATGCACAATGAGGCTGAGGCCAACCCTGGCCCACTGGGTAAGTCCTAACACACACGCACACAAACACACACATGCACATACTCGTACTGTGCTTGCATGTGAGGCAAGGTTTAACTTGTTTTAATGGCAGCCCTCTTGCTTTCTGTCTTCCCAGACTCCCTCACTCTGGACATGGAGTTGAGTTCTGATGTGGCGTCACCCATGTGAAGAGACGAATGAGCCAGACTCATTTTTAAATCTTTTAACTCCCCGTTTTTTAAAAATATATAATCCACAGGTACCTCTGTCCCATATTGTGAAAGGGAACAAGATACATTACATTTAGCCACTTGTTTTGTTCTTTACCTTTCACCTTAACGCCTAAAAACACACATACAGTGTAAAAACACACATACAGTGTCATTGCGCAAAATGATATGCAGAATCATCTGGATATGTGTGCATCAAAAGTTAAACATTCACCTTCTGCTACCATTTCTGTCAAGCCATCGACGCATACAGTTTGATGCATATGTTAGATAAAGGCAAATGTAGCGTTCCATTGGAAAGGAATGTACTTTAGGTGTACCAAAATGCAATGACGCTATCGGTGTGATCGAGGCGTTGGTGTCAATGTTTCGAAAAGCCACGTCTCAGTCCCTGTGGGTGTTTCACAAAGTACCTTATTTAAATTGTAGATTTTTTTTTATACAAAAGTATATATTTTTTCCCTTGACYTTCTTTTAAAATGGTTTTGATCTCAACCTTCATTTATGAACCAGCGCTTTTGTTTTTATAAGAATGTCTAAAGAGGAAGATTGCTGTCTAGCTTTTCAAAGATAAGTTATTTGTTAGCTTCATAGTTCTCAATTACCTATTATATGATAACCTTTTTGGTAGTCTGTCTGTCTGTGTCCCATGTCATTCTCTATTGAAGGGGACACCTGTATCTTTATTTTTATTTGATTTAGAAATATCCTGGTCCATTCTTTCCGATTTGTATCTTATTCCTTATTACAAAAAACCTGCATCTAGAATCTCACTAACACGAGTCAGTAATATGTGTTTGTAAAAAACCAAGGAGATGAGAACCAAGGTGACTAGTGAATTTGTTAATTGAACATTCATTCATATAGGTAGTTTATGTGAATGGCGCTTGTTTTTGTTTTAGGTGTCTGAAATGGCATTGATAATGGCAGGATATTTCTCTGACCTTCTCTCCTGTCTCAGCCTGGGCTCAGCCMTGCTCTCAGCTGGCAGGCAGCATGTCTCAGTTGAAGGGAAGATACTGATTTCTTCCCTGGATTGTAAGAGCACGTTGACGTTTGTCATGAATCTTGCYCTGAGCAATTTCCACTAGCTGGACCAGCTGCAAATTCAAAATTGGCGACGTAAAAATGTATGAAAAGAAAAATTACCTTTTTTTCCTTAATTTAAGGTTGGGGTTATCAGTGTGGGTTAGGGTTGGGATTAAAATCTGATTTTATGACTGTGGCTGTGCCAGCTTGTGACCACTGCAGAGCTCCCTCCAGGACAAGATTGATGACAATGAATGCAAACCTGTTATTGTAGATAGAAATGTACATTATTCTTTGGTGTTTTGAATTCATACATACCCCCTTGTCCTTCATAGTTTGTCATAATGAGAATACCATTTGTTGTTTTCATTAAACCATAACAATAGAGATGATCATTGCCGCAGTACTGCACTAGTCTTTKCCTAAATGGTTTATGTAGTGCCTTTCTCATACCGTATGAATGATTTATTTTAAGCTAACACTTCTTGTATGTGTTGACCTTGTTTTTTTTGTAATTTGCATAATGTTAGTATCAGTTTCAAGTGATATTTCACTATTCTGTTTGACTATATGCGCATGATGTGATGCCACATCACACACACACAACACCACACTTGTCCATCACTTCCTGACTTAAGTGCTCAGTTGAATCGGTAATTGAGTTCACTCTGTAGATGTTATTTGAAAAAAGATATCTGTAAATTATGCTGTAATTAATCTTCTATTTGTTTAAAAATCATAAAAACWAAAAAATGTATATCTCATGGACTCATGTTTGCCTATCTTGTTATTTGATTTTCCCTGTTTGATTGAGGTCTTCATGATTTTTTTTTTTTTTACCCGTGAGCCAGTTGCATATCTTAAATGTATATTTACCTATGTGTTTGCAAACAAGYTCTCATACGTTGCAGCTCTGTCACTCGGTCGAATATGGTAGTGAGAAGATGGAACGAGATGGATTTTGGCTGACATTCTGCAAATTTTCTCATCGATTAAACATTTGATCTCAATACAGTTTGATGTTCCCAAAACTAGAATCTGTTTTGAACAAAGGTTAGACTTTACCCTTTGCAAAAAAATTTTTTTTTTAAATCTAATTATTTAGAGTGCAAAGGCGAATTGCACACAAGCACTTCACAAAGTAGGCATTCCCTAAAGGAAATATGCAGATGATGGTAGAACGCGCCAATAGGATCTCGCTAGCTCGTGCTTAGCTCTGCCCACCTTGCTTGTTTTGCCCACTGGCTCATTTGTTCCTGTTAGACCACAGCCTGTCGTTTCTATCTTGGTTTAGTTGTAAAAAATCTTTGGTGGTGCCCCAAAGTGGTGATAAGCCCAGTCATTCTGGACGGAGGCTAACTACTGTTTAGTCTAAATTACGCTATAGTGTCTGGAAATAAGATGACATTGCAAAAGTAGTCTAATATTTAGTAAGAAACAATTTTGCCAGCATTACTTWAGGCACTGTTGTCATTTACTAGTAGTTGATAAAAAATGGCTAACAACGATGCTAACGTTAGCTAGCTAGAATCCGGTGGCCTCCCTTCAACTTTAGCTAGCTAACATTATACTGCATCTAAAGTCAATCTGGTGACATCACAATGACAAAAGGTTTTCCCACTAATTMGTTTGAATGSCATTGTATTTCCAAGCCACTAATGCACTTGACAGAATCTTCATCAGTGCTCATTGACAAGGCATTGAGTAGAATGCTCAGTCAGCCATCAGTCCAAAAACAATCATCAAAAACCAAACATGACGAAACAGCAAGTCATTGAATAGCAGAAGGCAATTAAAGTACAACATCATGTTCCTGACGCAAGCCTCTGATATCAGTGATCCAAACTTAGCAATTTTGTTGCAGAGTTACAAACGGTCAACTACCTGGCAACTTTTTTTTCCCAACGCACCTACAAAAATCTTAGCTACTTTTAAAAAGGTTATTTAACTTTGAAAGTAACTCAAACGCTAAAAATCACCAATTCCCTCGAAAATGAAACAAAAAACATGTTCTCTGCACACACACGGCCTTGGCTGCAAAAAGTGCAATGGAATGCTCACAGCCAATTTAGCAATTGCAAATCATTGTTGACGCAGCACAGATACTGTCGACAGCCAACCCAAACTATAAGTGCCACGAATGTTTGATCTTGAAACAGAACTTACAAAACATCAATCACAGTTCTCAATCAAAATTGACAAAAAAGTGGACTGTAACCAACAAATGTCAAAATCATATTTTTTTCAGAGCGGCCATCCAATTTGAATATTAAAAAAAGTATTATTATATTATTTTTATTTTAACACAAATCAATTACAGAAATACTAAGGAACACAATAAATATTATAATAATGACAAATCGAGCTGGGTACAAGATCAACATACAAAACACAAGACCTTAGGACATTACAATTTAACTTACAATTCTAAACAGCTTTGTAGTAATATTAAACATTCTTAAAAAAACAAGTCAATTTCTTTTGTAGTATGAAAATTAGTGTTTAGTAAATTACATTGATATGAAATTTGCCAAAGATAATAATGAATACATTAAAAACTTTCAGCTTAGTTTATCGTATGTAAAAATCCAAGATACATTTCTCTCCACCAATTGTAAATCTTCTAATTTTTTTTTTTTTTCAATATAAATCTACTGATCTTCCACAGTTCTAATTAACAATGCCAAGAAAATGCAACACTGTTTCTGGGTGGTCATTACAAAAGGAGCAATTTTAGTTGATGTTTTCCTTAAACTTCTTCATATAGTGGTTGGCAGGATATTTATGACAGTCAATTTGAGTAACGTTATGTGTATTCAACGTAATGACGCAGTTTTAGGTTATCGCGCAATGACATCACAACGTCATTTAGCAACAAATCAACCTGCCTCTAGCAACTTACCCTGAAAATTAGTTGGCAACACTGCTGAGTATGACCTAGCTATTAAAACACATCTTGCTTGATGCTTAAAGCGTCCGCATGCTTCCCAGCCGAAACAGTAAGGTGGAGTTCGTTCATATTATTATGATGACGATATTTTGTGACGTTTTGGACTTCGGTGAGGGGTTTTTCAGCTGTTTGGGCACACACATTTGTTGGTGAGACAAGCCGAAGTTCGGAGCCGGAAGCCCCTTCGTCGGTGATTGGTCAACAGTAGTATTTGTTGTCATTCAACGAGAGACGATTCGTTTTCATGCACATTTTTTCATTGAAGAATACTGCACCAAACATTTTAGTAAGATGTAAAATTGCGCGAGTAAGATCTCGACAGTAACAATTAATTACAGATTTATTGAATCACCTTAGATTAATTCGGACTATTTTGAGGAAGTGGCTACAGCGTCTTAAAATGGACAAACAGTACTATTGGCTCGTTTTTCTCGTTCTTTACGCGAAGGTCTTTTAAGGGAGTATGTGAGTGCACTCGTTCGTTTAATTTTTTTTAATTTTATTTCAACTTTATTTAACCAGGTAAGCTAGTTGAGAACAAGTTCTCATTTACAACTGCGACCTGGCCAAGCAAAGCAGTGCAACACAAACAACAACAGAGTTACACATGGAGTAAATAAGCATACAGTCAATAACACAATAGAAAATAAAGAAAGTCTATATACAGTGTGTGCAAATTGGGTGAGGAGGTAAGGCAATAAATAGGCCATAGTAGTGGAGTAATTACAATTTAGCACTGGAGTGATAGATGAGCAGATGATGATGTGCAAGTAGAAAGTGTGGCCAACTGAGCCACACTGGTCCCGTGTGGCTCAGTTGGTAGAGCATGGCGCTTGCAACGCCAGGGTTGTGGGTTCATTCCCCACGGGGGGACCAGGATGAATATGTATGAACTTTCCAATTTGTAAGTCGCTCTGGATAAGAGCGTCTGCTAAATGACTTAAATGTTAAATGTAAATACGGGTGTGCAAAAGAGCAGAAAAGTAAATTAAAAACAATATGGGGATGAGGTAGGTAGATTAGATGGGCTATTTACAGATGGGCTATGTAACAAGCTGCAGCGAAACTCTTTTAGCTTGCTCAAGCTAGCTGATATTTAACAGTTAGTGCGTCGGCGGGGAAATATAAGTCCTCCAGCCTCAGCGATTTTGAAATTCGATCCAGTCATTGCAGCCAAGAGAACTGGAAGAAAGGTGCCCACAAGGTGGTGTTTGCCTTTGAGGCATGACCAGCTGAAGATATACCTGTTGGAGCCGCGTGCTACGGGTGTGTTGTTATCGTTGGGACCAGTTGAGCTGACGATAGGCGAAGCTCTTACCTAGCATTAGAGACTGTATTAGCATACCTGGAGCCAGTTTGGTCTGGGCGCGAAAATGTACCGAGGCGCAGCCGACTTAGAGATAACAGGTCCGCCATGTGCTGGTGGTTAATTAAGGGGCTTGTTGGACAAAACCGGATGGACTGTGATAGAGTGTAATCGCAGTTTGCTGAGGGGAGTATTGGAGCTATTTTGTAAATGACATCGCCAAAGTCAAGGATCGGTAGGAGAGTCAGTTTTACGAGGGTATGTTTTGCGGCGTGAGTGAAGGTGACTTGGTTTGCGAAATAGGATGCCGATTCTCGATGTAATTTTGGATTGGAGATGTTTAATATGGTCTGAAGGAGTAGTTTACAGTCTAGCAGACACCTAGGTAAGTGTAGTTGTCCACATATTCTAAGTCAAGAACCGTCCAGAGTAGTGATGCTAGTCGGCGGGCGGGTGGCGGGCAGCAAACATTTGAAAAGCATGCATTTGTTTTACTAGCTTTTAAGAGCAGTTGGAGGCACGGAAGGAGAGTGGTATGGCAATGAAGAGCTCGTTTGGAGGTTAGTTAACAGTGTCCAAAGAAGGGCCAGATGTCCAAAGAAGGGCAGGTGTCTTCACTGACATTTTCAACATGTCCCTGATTGAGTCTGTAATACCAACAATGTTTCAAGCAGACCACCATAGTCCCTGTGCCCAAGAACCACAAGGCAACCTGCCTAAAATGAACTACAGACCCGTAGCACTCACGTCGTAGCCATGAAGTGCTTTGATAGGTTGGTAATGGCTCACATCACACCATTATCCAGAACCCTAGACCCACTCCAATTTGCATACCGCCCAAAACAGATCCACAGCTGATGCAATCTCTATTGCACTCCACACTGCGCTTTCCCACCTGGACAAAAATAACACTTATGTGAGAATGCTATTCATTGACTACAGCTCAGCGTTCAACACCATAGTGCCCTCAAAAGCTCATCACTAGCTAAGGATCCTGGAACTAAACACCTCCCTCTGCAACTAGATCCTGGACTTCCTGACGGCCCGCCCCCAGGTGGTGAGGGTAGGTAGCAACACATCTGCCACACTGATCTCTCAACACTGGAGTTCCCCAGGGGTGCGTCTCAGTCCCCTCCTGTACTCCCTGTTCACCCACGACTGCATGGCCAGGCACGACTCCAACACCATCATTAAGTTTGCAGACGACACAAAAGTGGTAGGCCTGATCAACGACGAGACAGCCTATAGGGAGGAGGTCAGAGACCTGGCCGGGTGGTGCCAGAATAACAACCTATCCCTCAAACCAAGACTAAGAGATGATTGTGGACTACAGGAAAAGGAGGACCAAGCACGCCCCCATTCTCATTGACGGGCTGTAGTGGAGCAGGTTGAGAGCTTTCAAGTTCCTTGGTGTCCACATCAAACAACAAACTAGAATGGTCCAAACACACCAGACAGTCGTGAAGAGGCACGACAAAGCCTATTCTCCCTCAGGAAACTAAAAAAGATTTGGCATGGGTCCTGAGATCCTCAAAAGGTTCTCAGCCTGGCAACATCAAGAGCATCCTGACTGGTTGCATCACTGCCCTGGTACGGCAATTGCTCGGACCTCGACGCAAGGCACTACAGAGGGTGTGCGTATGGCCCAGTACATCACTGGGGCTAAGCTGCCTGCCAACCAGGACTTCTACACCAGGCGGTGTCAGAGGAAGGCCCTAAACTGTCAAAGACCCCAGCCACCCCAGTCTAGACTGTTCTCTCTAATACCGCATGGCAAGCGGTACCGGAGTGCCAAGTCTGGAATAAAAAGGCCTCTCAACAGTTTTATCCCCCAAACCATAAGACTCCTGAACAGGTAATCCAAATGGCTACCAGACTATTTGCATTGTGTGCCCCCCCCACACCCCTCTTTTACGCTGCTGCTCCTCTCTGTTTATCAATAATGCATAGTCACTTTAACTATACATTAATGTACATACTGCCCCGCAATTGGGCCGACCAACCAGTGCTCCCGCACATTGGCTTACTGGGCTATCTGCATTGTGTCCCGCCACCCCGCCCTCCAACCCCTCTTTTACGCTACTGCTACTCTCTGTTCATCATATATGAATGTCACTTTAACCATATCTACATGTACATTCTCCTCAATCAGCCTGACTAACCTGTGTCTGAATGTAGCCTCGCTACTTTTATTGCCTCGCTACTGTATATGACGTATTTTTTCACTGTTTTTTTACTGTTGTTTTATTTCTTTACTTACCTATTGTTCACCTAATACATTTTTTGCACTATTTGGTTAGAGCCTGTAAGTAAGCATTTACTGTAAGGTCTTACACCTGTTGTATTCGCCGTAACCAGCTGACCACGCACTTGTTGGCATCTCTGACCTTACCAGAAATGGTGGTTCGTCTCTGTCGTAGCACACGGCTATGGATATAACTTCATTCTTGCCTTGCAGGATACAAGAAGGTTCACACGTGGGTGGTAGCAGAGCTGCCACAACATCTGGGAGGGTGCATCGACTTGTTGTCGATGAAACCTCATGGCAGATGAAAACGTATGCTTCGGCCCTAGCATAGGATGATGTGACATACCCCACTTGCTGGATACGGGCCCATAGAGACTGCCAGAGGTCCGGACAACAGGCCCTCCGATTTGACACACTGAACTCTATCAGAGAAGTAATTGGTGAACCAGGCGAGGCAGTCATTTGAGAAACCAAGGCTGTTGAGTCTGCCGATAAGAAAACGGTGATTGACAGAGTCGAAAGCCTTGGCCAGGTCGATGAAGACGGCTGCCCAGTACTGTCTTTTATCGATGGTGGTCATGATATCGTTTAGTACCTTGAGCGTGGCTGAGTTGCACCCGTGACCAGCTCGGAAACCGGATTGCACAGCGGAGAAGGTACGGTGGGATTTAAAATGGTCAGTGATCTGTTTATTAATTTGGCTTTCGAAGACTTTAGAAAGGTAGGGCAGGATGGATATAGGTCTATAACAGTGTGGGTCTAGAATGTCTCCACCTTTTGAAGAGGGGGATGACCGCGGCAGCTTTCCAATCTTTAGGGATCTCGGARGATACGAAAGAGAGGTTGAACAGACTTGTAATAGGGGTTGCAACAATGGCGGTGGATAATTTTTGAAAGGGCCCAGCTGATTTGTACGGATCCAGGTTTGCAGCTCTTTCAGAACATCTGCTATCTGGATTTGGGTGAAGGAGAAGCTGGGTAGGCTTGGGCAAGTAGCTGCGGGGGGTGCGGAGCTGGTGGCCAGGATAGCCAGGAGGAAAGCATGGCCAGCCGTAGAGAAATGCTTATTRAAATTCTCGATTATCATGGATTTATCGGTGGTGACAGTGTTACCTCGCCTCAGTGCAGTGGGCAGCTGGGAGGAGGTGCTCTTACTTTTTGGAGTTAGAGCTACAGGATGCAAATTTCTGTTTGAATAAGCTAGTCTTTGCTTTCCTGACTGACTGCGTGTATTGGTTCCTGACTTCCCTGAAAAGTTGCATATCGCGGGGACTATTCGATGCTAGTGCAGTCCGCCACAGGATGTTTTTGTGCTGGTCGAGGGCAGTCAGGTCTGGAGTGAACCAAGGGCTATATCTGTTCTTAGTTCTACATTTTTTGAAAGGGGCATGCTTATTTAAGATGGTGAGGAAAATTTTAAAGACGACCAGGCATCCTCGACTGACGGATGAGGTCAATATCCTTCCAGGATACCCGGGCAAGTCGATTAGAAAGGCCTGCTTCAGAAGTGTTTTGGGAGCGCTTGACAGTGATGAGGGGTGGTCGTTTGACCGCGGACCCATAGCGGATGCAAGCAATGAGGCAGTGATCACTGAGATCCTGATTGAAAACAGCAGAGGT
Source organism: Salvelinus sp. IW2-2015 (assembly GCF_002910315.2). Classification (NCBI taxonomy): domain Eukaryota; kingdom Metazoa; phylum Chordata; class Actinopteri; order Salmoniformes; family Salmonidae; genus Salvelinus; species Salvelinus sp. IW2-2015. Next base: position 6,880,619 of record NC_036860.1, read on the forward strand.
GTATTTGGAGGGCAAGTTGGTCAGGATAATATCTATAGGGTGCCCATGTTTACGGATTTAGGGTTGTACCTGGTGGTTTCCTTGAAAGTTTGTGTGAGATTGAGGGCATCTAGCTTAGATTGTAGGACTGCCGGGGTGTTAAGCATATCCCAGGTTTAGGTCACCTAACAGAACAAACTCTGAAGATAGATAAGGGGCAATCAATTCACACTTATGGTTTCCAGGGCACAGCTGGGAGCTGAGGGGGGTCTGAACAGGCGGCAACAGTAAGAGACTTATTTCTGGAGAGATTAATTTTTAAAATTAGAAGCTCGAACTGTTTGGGCATAGACCTGGGGAAAGTATGACAGAACTTTGCAGGCTATCTCTGGAGTAGATTGCAACTCCTCCGCCTTTGGCAGTTCTATCTTGATGGAAAATGTTGTAGTTGGGTATGGAAATCTCAGAATTTTTGGTGGCCTTCCTAAGCCAGGATTCAGACACAGCAAGGACATCAGTGTTGGCGGAGGGTACTAAATCAGTGAGTAAAACAAACTTAGGGAGGAGGCTTCTGATGTTAACATGCATGAAACCAAGGCTTTTTCGGTTACAGAAGTCAACAAATGAGAGTGCCTGGGGACACGCAGGGCCTGGGTTAACCTCCACATCACCCGAGGAACAGAGGAGGAGTAGGGTGAGGGTACGGCTAAAGGCTATCAAAACTGGTCGTCTAGTGCGTTGGGGACAGAGAATAAAAGGAGCAGATTTCTGGGCGTGGTAGAATAGATTCAGGGTATAATGTACAGACAGGAGTATGATGGGGTGCGGGTACAGTGGAGGTAAACCCAGGCACTGAGAGATGATAAGAGGGGTTGCATCTCTGGAYGCGCTAGTTATGYTGGGTGAGGTCACCGCATGTGTGGGAGGTGGGACAAAGGAGGTATCTGAGGCATGTTGAGTGGGACTAGGGGCTCCGMAGTAAACTAAAACACTGATAACTATCCTAAACAACAGTATACAAGACATACTGACATTTGAGAGAGACATAAAGCGAGGCATAAAGCAATCACAGGTGTTGATTGGGAGAGCTAGCTAAGACAACAACGGGTAAGACAGCTAATCAGCTAAGACAACATCAACAGGTAAAATGACGATGAATGGGCAGAGAGGGTCGGTTAACTACACACAGGGCCTGAGTTCTGTGTGTTTCGTTTAGGAGTTAACCGAACTGAAGCATGGTAACGCCTGAGTTGATCAGAAAACACTTGTATGAGTGAAAGTCTGTTGGACCAATAGGCAATTCATCAGGGATGTCTGCCGCTCTGCCTTTGCTTTAACGCTGCCTTTACCTAGGGCTTTCATCTATAGCTGTAAGACTAGCAAAGTCTCAGACAAAAAAAAACACCAAAATGACTGACTTTGTCTATGCGATAGCGATTCTGCATAAAATGTAAATCTTTTGGAATGTTATTTGTCAATTCCTCTGAGTTTTGACTCAATCTTTCAAAACGATACTGAGTGGTCTTCYCTTGCCTTTCTGTACGTGGTGAAACTGGAAATCCCATAATATGACGGCACGTTGAATATGTGTGCTGCTTCACTACCCTGAGGAAACCCATCTGCTACGGTGTCTCACATTCACTGCATAGTAGCATACTGTATGCACACAGGTCTGGTCTGGGGCTTCCACTGTGGTTTCACTTATTTACATTGTCTATAGTTGTCCCGTTGAGTCACTCCTTGGTGTAAACTGGTCTGAAATGGCAGATGTAAAATATAGTATTTTTCGTATCATTCTAGTCTCATCACATTCTTAATGTATGTCTGTCAATGTCGCTCTCTTCCTCTCTCTCTCTATTTCTTCTCTCTTTTATCTCTGATAGGAACTAGCCTTCCCCCTGTCCTGCTCGGCGTGATGAGCTGAGTTAAGGTGAATGGTGAAATGAAGGGGCGTGAAGAGGCAGAAGGAGACTGAGAGCCTTGCCTTTCATCAGCAGCTGCTGACTCAGTTTCTGAAAGCAAAATGTCACCCCTCCAGCCTGCTTGGCCAGCAGCTAATCCGTTTGGAGAATCGATTCCATTTTAACGGTGTGCTGTGGAGTGCCTGATGTATGGCTGGAGTTGTGTGTGTGGTGTTGTGTTGTTGTGTGTGTGTGTGTGGTGTGTGTTGTGTGTGTGGTGTGTGTGTGTGTGCACAGAGGGCCTAGTGGAGTGTGTGTTTTCTGTTGTTGCCTTAACAACGTTTTTTGTGTGTGAAACCAAAGTTAGAAATAATAAACATTTGTTCATAGTATTGCCATGCATTATGTGTCTTGAGAAATGTTGGCTTTCCGCAAAACACTTCCACTTCCAGCTGCTGCGTTTGGCCAAGTGACAGTCGTTAAGTCGGAAAACTCTCATATTTCAAATGCCTAGCAGCGTACCGAAGGACACTTACTTACAGAGGAGGAGAATGGACTGTGGACCAAATTCTGCTTCATAAATTAGTCATTAGTCACTGAATAGTTTATGTGTTTATGCAGTATCAATCACACAAGTTAACATGTAATTTACTGTTCAGTCTCTAGGGACCAACACTGCTGGGATTGGGTGCATGTAGGYCTTTCTATCTGTAATGGAGGTTATTCAATGAGATTCATATTTCCTGATTGTTTTATGTCTCCAGCCATATACTTAGCTATGTACAAACATACACTCACATAACTACCAAAACCTGCTTTTGTGTGTAAAGGTTACCAGTGCCTGAGGCTTACACGGATCTAAGATATGACACACACACGTCTCWGTCTCTTCTACTCCCTGTCAGTCTTTCTATACATCTCCCTCAGAGGGGACCATTCTCTGGTTGTTTTGTTTAGTCTGCCTGTAAAGCTGGTAGACGGCTGCTGCTGGCCCTCTCCCAATTAACTCAGTTTAATCTCATTCTCTCTATCTCTATTAGAAAAGCACATGTGCACGTGTGAGCTCACAAACATTGTGTTTTTTTCTTTAAACAGTTTTTCTCCATCTTTAGTTGTTCTACCTRATGATGTCACTGCCATCACTCATTGTATGCTCAATGAGAGATTGCTGGATGAAGTCTTAGGGCCAACTTTAACCTGTTATGGAAAATCTGGTATCCTAAATGAGATCCAAAACATATCCACTTTAACCCYGTCTGTCCCTCTACCACAAGGTGTCACTGTGCTCCTCCAGCTAGAGAATTGTCAATATTACAATGCGCAGCATTTTAAAGTTTGAGTATCCATGATGATCATATCYATACATGATCACTTTGATGACTAATAACAACGGGATGTTTTACAGTCAATCGAAAGGTTTTTGTAATCTACCATGCAGGATTTGTTTGCAGTTGGTGTGTGTGTAGATCTGTGTAAATTTGTGTGAATAGCGTGTAGCACAGATTTGACCATTTAACTTATTTACAGTTGGAAAGGGCCGAGAAAAAGACTCCCCCTGGGAAGTGACACACAACCTCTCTCTGCTAACACCTATCAGGCTCTGGTGCGGTCTGCAGCTTAAACATTATATTAATGTGCAGGGAGAAAGATGCTGTGCCTAAATCTACTGCCTGCAAGGACCTAGCAAAAGATGAATCACTTAAATGTTTTCTTTCTTTCACTCCACCATGCATTTTASTAGAAAGTGCTTTGCTTTTAGTCAAATGAGACAAAAGCCACTGCCTATTTTGTTCACAAACAAAGTACTTATAAAATAGATGCTATTTTCCATCTGACCTAACAGAACCTTAGCTGTGTGTTGAAGGTCTGTCTGTCAGCAGCTATATGAGTGCATAGCAGAACATAGAGGGTACAAAGGCCTACAAATCGAAGAAATGTGCCTTGCTGGGCATCTCCATCTCTTCAACTTCCCATTGGTTTTCTCCACTTTCTTCCCATTGAGACACATTGAAAGCAAMATGTACACATGTTGGCCTGTTCTTGTGAACAGCTGTTATGTGGTTCAATGTGGTTCATCAATAGGCTATGTACTGACTACACATATGTACTGTCGTGCTATTTAGAAAGAGATCACATTGCTCTTACAAAGGATACTTCAGTTACTACAAGAATAGTTMTAATGATGATTATAACAATAGCATATAACATGATAATATGTAGGAAAATAATAATAAACTATTTCTCCTTCATCTATTATTACTTTTATTATTGTTGTTATTTCATCAATACAGAATTAGATCATTTGATCATTTAATTGCCTTACATTTGTTAGGTTAGGCTATGTTATGCTGGTAAATTAACTTACTGAAGTAGGGACAATATATTGCACATGTTAATGTTTTCATATGACAATATTCGCCTGTCAAACAGAAAACGCCGGAAGTGGGCGGTTAGAGAGAGGGAGAGAACATAGAGGGTTCCTGCTATCTGGGATCCTTGGGAAGCCCCTACACACCATTGATGTTGACATTTAAAATGGTTAAGGGCAATGGTTAGGTAAGGGTTATGGTTAATGTTAGGGTTTGGGATATGGACGTCCCAAKGAYCCTMTWTTGCACTAACCGTGCCTAGGGTGGAGAGCAAGCGATAGACACGAGAGAGAGAATGTAAAAAACTGCGTAGCGAACAGTTAGAAAGAGACCGGAGAGGTTCATTTTCTGGGTCGTACGTACGTTGCGGAGCTTTACCTTACTTTTATGCAAAAAGACAACTCAACTGATCGTCCCGTCAAGGTAGGTTTGTTAACTATGTCAGCTTCGAGAAGATTTTGTACAAGCATATTTCGTGCAGACGGTTTCTATAGTGAAATAATGTTCTGTCAGCGCTTTGGTTAAACAAACTATGGTTAGAGTTGTGCGGCTCTGCCGTCTTTTACGCTAGCCAAGCGTGGTTATAATGTCACCGACAATACCACATGTGAAGCTACAAATATATTTTTAGTGTTTACAATATTGATTGAGTGTATTGTTCATATAATATTTACTTTGTTGTTGGTGTTTGTTGACCCTTTCTCCTATATATATATATATATATTGAATCAACAGGCTGGGTCCAACCCCCTCCTGGGAGCCAAGCGAGAACTCGAATACGCTAGATCATTTATTTTCTTCAACATTGCAATGTTTTTAACATCTTAAAGACTATATTATTARCAACATTTGCATGTAGGCTATAACACATGTTATACGGATCATTGAAATAGCGTGTAGCCTAGGTCAAACGCAAATTGGAATGTGAGTTTATTCTATCAAACCGTTAGCCAGCGCGAGGCGMATATCATGGYATAATGAATGTGCGTGTGGAACTCCTCTCAAGAAGTTGTGTTGTAGCCTAACAGGTGAAAGTTCAACTTGTATTGCACATCTATTTTAGTTAGGTAACTTTCGAATTTAGATAAGAACTAGATAAATAAATGATCAATGCCGATGTAAAAAAAAAAATATGGTGTCTGCCTGTCAATGTAAAAATAAGCAGTTGTATTATTATTTATCCTAGACAAGCAGTTATATTTTTATATATATATTGAATCTAGACAAATACGCTATATATTATTGGAATGACTTTCAGTGCAACAAAGAAACTATGAGTAATAATCCACTCTAAAGTGTTTGTGGAGATAACACAAACACTTTTGAGTGGATTATTTGGTAGAACATTTTTCTGAGATGTTTTTTATTTTGTCCAAGTTTGCTGGTGAAAATGGGCGTCTACCGTTTTTAAATTAACGGAATAATTTGACAAAATGTCAACAACCATGTGATAATACACAACTGTGCACAATTGCTACTGTAGGCCATATTGGCTGCAGACTTTWAATTTGGTGTTGATATGCTGGTAAAGTAGTCCAATGTTTATCTTATTGCACCTGGAGAGCAAGGCAGCCTAGCTATTGGTCAGGTGATGCAGTCAAGGTGCTCCTGTTTATTTGAGTGCTTTATGCCAGTTGWTCTCCAAGCCTCCTTAYCACAACTGAGTAAACATGAGTGTTTGGAACACAAACAAAGGATTTMATTTAAGAGGCTTTATGTCAATGATTCATAATTAAATCTGGAATACAACAAGCCACTTCATCTAGTTGTCCTAATAGTCTMCCAATCAGTCATTGATATGTGTCAGGTAGTGTTTTACTTGTTTTATAACAAAATGGCCACACAGGATGCTGTGTAAAATGTGGTCAGTCGTCATAACAATGAAAACAAACATGAAAACAAATAACAAACACGTGCTGTATGAGTAATCCCTTTAGTACCAAAACTGTCCTTCTGTTTGCTTTCTTATTCCTCTCTCGTGAGAAATGAGCTCAACATATTTTGTACACACTGGGCTTCAACTAACCTGAGATGAACGGATTCACACTGTGTTATAAAGGGAGCTCATTCACTTGTTTTCCATCACATWTGTTGCTATTGGGGTTAGACGAAGCTCCATCACAGTATCGATGACGTGGACGTCGATTAAATGCGGAAGGCACATATCGGCGGAATGCATTCAGTTGTGCAACTGACTAGATATCCCCTTTACCTTTCATTCATTCATGTCACAGAAGCCACTGATGTGTTTGCATTAAAATGCCACTGAAAGCAGTGCTGGTTGTGTGGTTGTGGTTGTTGTCACTGAAGACATGGACATGTCCCGTAATAGTACACTGTGTGACTCACATGTAAAGGTATGTAATTGGAAACATCGTTGTTGGTGTTTGGCTGAAATGTCACCACATGCATTGATGTTATAGTGTTTTACTAGACTGTCATATGGCTCAACCTTACAAGCACAGATAGGTCTCTGTATAAAGGAAATACCCCTAAATTGTTGATGTGTTGATGACTAAAATGTCAATGTCACTGCGAGCTTGAGTGGTGATAAGATTTGTGTATGTGTGTCCGCGTGTGTGCGCGTTACAACCACACTGAGTATGGACATTGATGTTTGTTTAAAGAAACTCAGATAAAGAAAGTCATTACTTCCTGCGATGCAGTTTGATTGCACCCCGTCTTGTCCCTGCGTATCCTACCTCTTTCATGTTATGAGGACCTTATACACACACCAACTGACAGCAGCACAGGTCAGGATGCTTTGATGAGTGTTTTGCTAACCAGGGGTAACAGTCAGGTGCACTACCAGACTTCCTTGACCCAGCCCACCACCCCTTGAAAATKAATTGATTTGGTAGATGTTTTCATTATTCTGACCCCCTGCAGTTAGAGTTTTGCCTGACGACTCATTCTGAATTTAACTCTGCTGCGCTATCGATCGCTCCATACATTCGTGGTGGAGAAGAAATGGTASTGGGTGTGGTGTTTGGCCGAAGTGATGTGGATGGGTAGTCAGGCTAGTTATAATTGGAAGASGAAGTGTAAACTCTAACATACCTTTCCAGCTAATAGGCTATCTCCAAAGACATTTTTGCTAGTAGAAGCTGTTTAGCTGGTTAAACAAAGGTTAGCCATGTGTTGGTAAAAACTAATGTCCAAGTCAAGAAAGCTTATACCAGCAGCCTTACCTGCTTTTTTCAGTATATGTCAGATACTCCAGTGAGTGTAATTAGCTCCAATTACTGTCATTTGCTCAATATTAGGAGTTCAGAAATCAAGTTGACATAAAAATGTGTTTATTCTGTTGTTGCTAGTGATATTCATTTTTAATATTCATTAAAAAAAGGATCCCCAGTTGAATACCCCTGATCTAGCTGAATTCTCTGACCCCATATCTCCTCCACAGCATAATGTAGCTTCCCCAGACAATTCACCACCCACAACCACTCCTTATTCCTCCTCCACCACCCACAACCAACTCCATATTCCCCTCCACACCCACAACCACTCATATTCCTCCCACACCCACAACCATCCTTATCCTCCTCCACCACCCACAACCACTCCATATCCTCCTCAACTCCACACCCACAAACACTCCTTATCTCCCCCCCACCACCCACAACCACTCCTTATTCTCTCCACCACCCACAACCATCCTTAAATCCCCTCACACCACAACACAACTCCTAATCCTCCACACCACCACAACCACTCCGTATTCCTCACCACCCACAACGAACTCCTTATTCTTCCACCACCCACAACCACTCCTTATTCCTCCACCACCACACACTCCTATTCCTCCACACCCACAACCACTCCTTATTCCTCCACCACCCTTCACCATCAGGGCTTCTGACTAGTTGGGTACTCAACATCAGGTCATCTTGCCTGTTTGGTTTGAAGTGAGATTGAAAGAAGGTGCTGCAGTATTGATGTTCCCGAACCGAGTGCTCCTGTCATAACCATGTTCACTGCATCTACTACTCCTTCTCTGGGGCTGCATGCCCTTTAGAGATGAGGACTTGAAAAAAATACTGTCGACTTTGGCTCTATATATGTTTTATATTTTAGATTGGATTTTTGAAAGGTTTCTGTCACATTTCGCCATTTAAGTTAGCAACGACTCTTAGAGGACTACAATGCACACCTAGTGATGATGGCAACAGTGAAAAATGCGTAATAAGGGTTTCTCATTTAAACGCCAAATAGTCCGTGCCTGTAAAGGCACGGGAGACAGAAGAACACAAACACAACAAACAAAACACAGGGTTGAAACCCAAACAAAAGAGCGAGCAGTACCCTCGAATAAATAACACACGATCGTCTAACCAGGAATGATTAACACAGCCGACAAGACCCATAATCATGTGCCAATCCACAAGGGCACTACGAAAGCCAAAGACACAAACAGCACAGCTACTCACACGAACCAACGGACATTGTAACAATAATCGACAGGACAATGGTAAACCAAGAATCACTAATCACTGGGAATAGGGTCCAGGTGTGCGTAATGAAAATTCCATAGGAATCCGTGACATTCTGTCTCTGTTCCATTTCTTCTTTGGCTGCTTATAAGTTCTGCTGTATTGGGCTTTCTGTCCTGATGCCTGCAAAGTATTTGTGGTACTAGGTCCTGTAGATTTTCCTTAATGGATTGTCTGCCCAGCTTCATCTGCACAATTTGGSATGTGTTWTCCCTCTCTAAAATAAATAAGCACTTGGTCAGAYATCAATGGAAATCRTTATGGTAAACCATCAAGGATTKTTTGCACCACTTAACCCTGACCCACTTGACATTATGTGAAGCGCTGCCTGAGGAGCCCACACGGTTAATTCAACTRGACTATGTAACTGGCCGTTTCCACTGCCAAGACAAAGTTTCAGAGGTCGTTTTGGGTCTGGCTGGCRCGGACAGTTGGCATACTGGGCACACATGAGTTGGACAGCACAACCTGTCCTAGGCAGGGAGGGAGCAGAAACAGACACAGAGACAACTCCAGRAACAGCAGGGGAACAGGGGAAACCCTATGCTTAAGGATCCCGTCTCTCAACAGGCAGGGCAGGCCATGTGGTCACAGCATGCCCGTGTGCTTAGCCCCACTTTATCTCCTTCCCTGCTACCAGGCAAGCCATGGCAGGGATACTGACCTGRTGGGTCTTAACTGGAAGGGCTGGAGGAAAGAGGAAGATGAGAGATTTTGGTGCATGGGTGGGTTGTTCTGATGCTGGTGAAAAGGGATGGTTAGTTGAAGTATTCCATGCATGCCTGTGATGAATTCATGGATGTAACACATTTTAATTCTGTAGTTTCCATGGCGCTGTGAGGTCCCCTAGGCAGAGAGCTCTGTATATATTGTACATWTTTTAGGGCTGACCCCATTTAGTCGACTGGTCAATTGTTTGGTCAATAGGCTGTTGGTTGGCTGAGATTTCTTTAGTCAAGCAGTCGCAATTTTTTTTTTTTTTCATGGGGCACAAGCCACCTGACATCTGATTGGCACCTGTCTCAGTGGACTAATCCAATGCGGAGGCCACAGGGATGGCATAGTCCATCACTCTAAGACATGTGATACTGATATTGTATATGCTTGTATTATGTAAAAATAATGTTGCAACACTAATATATCTAATATTATTTTATAACAAATGTKCTTTGTCCTGCGTTGGGTACGGTCGCTGTCCACAATTCTGAAAGATAATCTTCAGTGCGCYTTTCCCTATGTTGCCATGTGCATAATAGCAAAGTTAACCAGCATATTGGGATTGAGAACAATGCGGCGGAGGCAGCAGAGACAAGGAAACAGCCCTTGCCTTAGCCTAATTGTCAAAGTAAATTGAGTAGTGAGGAAATCCCAAATTCATTAGGTCTATAATCAATAGCCTAACAGTTAAATGTGCCTGGCTTTATAAAAGCATCCATATACAGTGCCTTCGGAAAGTATTCATACCCCTTGACTTTTTCCACCTTTTGTTACGTTACAGCCTTATTCTAAAATGGATAAAATATTTTTTCTCCTAAGCAATCTACACACAATATCCCATAATGACAAAGCGAAAACAGGTTTTTAGGAATTTTTGTGTCAGRATTGTGTCAATGCACAGATCTGGGGAAGGGTACAAAAAAATTCTGCAGCATTGATGGTCCAAGAACACAGTGGCCTCCATCATTCTTAAWTGGAAGAAGTTTGGAGCCACCAAGACTTCCTAGAGCTGGCCGCCGGGCCAAACTGAGAAATCGGGGGAGAAGGGCCTTGGTCAGGGAGGTGATCAAGAACCCGATGATCACTCTGACAGAGCTCTGGAGTTCCCCTGTGGAGATGGGAGAACCTTCCAGAAGGACAACCATCTCTGCAGAACTCCACCAATTAGGCCTTTATGGTAGAGTGGCCAGATGGAAGCTACTCCTCAGTAAAATGCACATGGCAGCCCACTTTSAGTTTGCCAAAARGCACCTAAAGGACTATCAGACCATGAGAAACAAGATTCTCTGGTCTGATGAAACCAAGATTGAACTCTTTAACCTGAATTCCAAGCATCACGTCTGAAGGAAACCTGGCACCATTTTCAGGGGCAGGGACTGGGAGACTAGTCAGGATCGAGGCAAAGATGAAAGGAGCAAAGTACAGAGACATCCTTGATGAAAACCTGCTCCAGAGCTCTCATCTCAGGACCTCAGACTGGGGCAAAGGTTCACCTTCCAACAGGACAATGACCCTAAGCACACATTCAGACAATGCAGGAGTGGCTTCGGGACAAGTCCTCCTGAATGTGCCTTTGAGTGGCCCAGCAGAGCC
>NC_036860.1:6892044-6897704 GCF_002910315.2 Salvelinus sp. IW2-2015
AAAGAGAAAAAAAAAAAGAAAGGAAAACAATAAAAAGGACTCCCGGGGCCCCTTACCCCTTGGGCCCCATTGCTCGTAATGAAAAGCACTATACAAATACAATCTGTATTATTATGGTTATTATATAAAATAATCATAATGGTGTATACTGTATATGGGAAAAGTCGCTGAATTGATTTATCAGTCACTAGTCCCTTGTCCTGTCAGGATGCTGTGAGTCAGGAGTCACTTATGAAAGAGACCGATGATCTCATACAGTTGGGGAGAGGAGGGCAGTAGCGGTGCGTGGGGGAAAATCACTAAGGAAGCAATGCAAGCCAGGTAAAAAAACAATTTTACAACCTGTGTGTTGTGATAATTGCATTGTTTGCTCTATAACCTGTTAGTTCATATGCCTTGACACCGTGATATACAGTATAGGCCTAAGTTCGAGACAATAAGAAGACAGTGGCAGAATAAATTCAACCACACCTTGGTTTCATCACAAAACCGGAGAGCGACATCTGTCCGGTGAAGTCCACAAAGCATATTGCATGTAACAAACAGCTACATGACCTACAGCATGGTCAAGCAAGTTAATGTTTCCGACATTTTCAAACTACTAAACAACTATTGATTTAGAACTATGGAGAGTTACTTCAAGTCGCAAAGAAATCAGGCGCTGCCTCCACTATTCCAGCACCATTTCAACTTCAACATTTCAACATCATCTAATCRCCTCTGCTTAGTCTAATACAGACAGTGACAACTAAGATAACAAAAATAATTTTGTCCAATCAATGAAAGCTAAATATGATGTGGCTGTCCATGGTTCTGATTTCCATGTGTGAGTGTGTACGTGTGTGTGTACGCGTGTGTGCATGCGTTTGTGCGTGCAAGTAGAAAAAACATGTCGACTCACCCTACTTGTAGAGAAACAACCAATGCCATCCTCTCACAAATCTATCATAGAGTACACGCTTTTAGTTTTTGTTGTCGTAGGCTACCTGGCTAAAATGCTTGCTCGCTAGCCTAACTTCCTTTCATGGGCAACGTTGCGCCAGGCCARCTAGTTAACATTAGCGTACTACATCTAGCTACATGTTGAACTTTAATCCTCTCAGTCCAGGGGGACAATGTATGAATTTATGGTTAGATCAGAATTGCGGTTATAATCATTGTCCAGTACGGAGAATTAAGTCAAACCAYATGTCCAAATCCCTATCTCCATCCATGGTTAATTTAGGAAAGGGACGATTTTAGCTAGCTAGCCACCGGAGGACAATGACAACAAKATTTGTTTTACTGTTAATTACGTGTTGCTTCGGATGTGATGTGATTGGTGTGAAGCTAAATTCAAACTGGCTWCCCTTGACACTTTYTTTTGGTGCACAGTTAAGCTCACTCAGTTTCTCTCAACGCTGATTGGCTATTATTTTATTCTTTATTGAGGGAAGCCAAATGCTCGCTGGCTTCCCTTGCTTTCAATTCTACTGGCGGCAACAATGTCATACTCTTTTAAACCAGACAGCATCAGATAGATGGCCTACACATATTGAAGGAAAATGATGAAACACAGAGAGACCGAAGATGGAGGGGGGGTGTGGCATCTCTTGGCGTCCATGAATACATGCCGCTGGAGGAGGGAGGGAAGGAGGAAGAAAAGGGAAAAGGGGAGGAGGTGTTGATAGGAGGTTCAAATTGTCCATGTTTGACCATTGAAAATCATAAAGGCTGTTATTGGGGTAGGATAATCAAATCTTAGATGAGGACTAAGAGGGGGTTCCAATTTGAGCATGAGGAAGTGTTGCCCAATCAGAGTGCGGTGTCATGTAGGCTACAAGGAAGTGGGCGCGTTCAACATTGCAGCCGACTTTAAAGGCGAGTCGAGACTGACTGATCTACAAATCACCTTGCATCTAAAAAACGACTCAATCTTATTTGTAGATCAGTCAGTCACGATTTACACATGATACATCGCGGTGTTAATGATCTCAAACACAGCCAATGAGTACCTAAGTGTGTGCCGTGGCCTTTTTCATATGGCCATGGTGTTGATTGGTTTCTTTTTACATTCTCTTCTCTCTCACTCTCTCTCTCTCTCTCTCTGCCTTTAGCTGAGTAACAGTGTGTTGTCCAGTCCAAGCAGAGATTAAACCTCACTAGGGTGAGCGTGAAACGGGTTGAAAATGTTTTCAAGCAGAGAGAGGAGCAAGGGAGAAAGACAGTTAAAGGGAAAGAGATACTGTAGTAGGGGAGGAGTCCCTGGGTCTATGAGAAAGCATGTGGTGGTGAAAGCAAGGCTCACACTAACCCCTACCCACACTAACCCTGCCCCTTTCAGTTGGTCTCAAACTAATCTTATAGTCACATGACCTCCAGAGCTCTCAGYCTTGCCTAGGTAAGACTGATCGGTCTGTCAAATACATCATGTAGCCTGGGTCACGGGTGACAGCTACATTCCATTACTCTGAAGTTTGTATCTAGTAACACTAAATGGGCTATATTGTTAACAAGAGGTTTATCATCCAACTAAAATCCTTCCTTTTAAAATGGTTAAGATGGTCCACATAGTCATCAACACCCATAGAGTTGAATCACTCCTGCTGGTCTTGATGTGCCAGTGCAACGTATCTCTCTCTCTCACTCACTTTTGCTCACTCTCTTTCACTGTATTTCTCTGATAGACTGTAAAAATATATGTATTTGAAAGATTTCTCTCATCCTCTGTGTTGCGCACCAGACACTGAGACACGTGATAAGGCCTCCGGATATTATCTTTGTGACACACAAGAAATTACCAGCGCTCTCGAAGAAGGTCCCTCTCAGCCCTCGCTCTCAGCCCTCGCTCTCAGCCCTCGCTCTCAGCCAGCCATGGGAAGGTAGCATGCAAATTAGGGAGGGACATGTGGCTGTGAGCATCACGTTTTTCCTCAAATGTCGCCTGTGGATATTTTTGTTTTTGCTGGGATTCCGAGTTTCTGACTGAGTTAAGCTGACTGGGTTAAATGTGATATGTATTTGTTAAATGTGATGGTCTTTGGATGTACCTTACTTAACTTTTATTTCTGGTTAATTCCTTCTTAAATGTCCATTGGAATTGCTTTGTGGTTGGAGATTGGGGGATAACTGGTGTTATCTATCCTTGTTGCAATATGCAAATTGTATGCAAATAGTTGTATGCAAATAATTTCACCCAGTTATTTTCTGTAAAGTAAACACACATGAGCAAAATGCTGTTSTATGCTTCAACCACTTCACCAGAGTTACATTCAATAGACTCTAAACAGGAGCAGGCAATTTCACATTGAAGATGAACCAACAGGGATGCTCATTTGTGTTCTCATAGCATTTACAGTATATTCTTTATTTTTCGTGATATCCAATCGATAGTTATAGTCTTGTCGTATCGCTGCAACTCCCGTACGGACTCGGGAGAGGCGCCGGTCGAGAGCCATGCGTCCTCCGGAACGCGACCCTGCCTAGCCGCACTGCYTCTTGACACACTGCTCGCTTAACCCGGAAGCCAGCCGCACCAATGTGTCGGAGGAAACACCGTACCGCTGGCAACAGAGGTCAGCGTGCATACATCCACCACAAGGTGCGACCCCTCACGGGTCTCCCGGTTGCGGCCGGCTGCGACCGGCTGCGACACAGCCTGGGATCGAACCCGGGTCTCTAGTGACGCGATGCATTGCCCTAGACCGCTGCGCCACTCAGGAGGCCCTATTTACAGTATATTGTAATGGTTTAAATTATTGTGATATCATATGACTGTGATATCATTTTGTCCAGCCCAACATATTATTTTCAAAGTAATTATTTAAAAGCTACCCAATCTTCGTACTGCATGCTCACCTCATGCTGGGTTGGCACCGGGGGATATGAAAGAAGACGTTTGAACTGAAATGTTTGATCAACTCTACAGGAGGTCCAATTTGCTGCAGGTCACGTCATGCTGGACAGCAGAATTCGTTCATATGTTAGCAAATATCAATACCACTTACATGCCGCTCAGAGCAAGCCGTAGCTACCATGCTAACCACTTTTGGCCCTGACATTGAAATAATTTACCTGTCTGTTGGAGATAGAGACCAGTACAGTCTACTAAGTGTTAATTCCCAACCGATCACTTGATTCCACATCACTGGTTCCTAAACTTTTGTTTATAACAAAAAAAATTGCCACAAGCCTGAAAATCTTTCTTGATACCCACCAATCCAACAAATTCTCACCTAGCCTTCAGGTGCCACAGACTTTCTCCCMCTGCACTCTTTAAACTTCTGGCTACACTGTCCTGTCAAGACAGGCACAGATCATAGATTTGTAAATGAAGAGAAAGATTTCACAGAATGGACTGGATGAGTGTACAGMTGTAGAATCTTAATTTGAGCCAGTTTGCTACAACACGAAAAGAATCCTGTAGCAACAGGAAATGTGAATTATTATGTGGATTATAATGAATGGAGATTTTATCCTGCAATAGGGTGGTCAAATTGAAATCTTACATCTTTAGCTAGCTATACTATCTACAGTATGTTGTTTGCATCTGTGTGACCAGTGTTCCTGTTGTTCATAAGGCGAGGCAGTGATATCCCCCCAGATAACCTGGAGGAGAGWCTAATCTAGTGGCTCCAGTAATGCACTAGAGGTCAGGGGTCGTCTGCTCTGCCCCTATTGCCATAAATCAGCCTGGCATAAGCCTTGCATTAGTTCACTGAAAGGTCAAGCCTTATAAGCTCACACATGACTCGACCAATGGCTGGCTGCTACACTGAAGATTAGTATGTGCTCCAGTGGTGATGTCATCTAAACTCTTACGGTCCTCTACTGATGATTTCTGTTTCTAAACCTATTGGGTCATTTTGGTCTGGTGTTTGGTTTATATTTTGTCTTGTCTTTCCTGGTTTTAGTTTTGTTGAGGATTGTATTGGCTGGTTAGGGTTTGAATTGGCTGTATTTTTCAGCAGGTGGTTTTGTTTGAACACTGGCTGGTTGTGGAGTATAATTCTACAGTGTGTTCTGGAGAACTCAACTGTATYCTTTTGGCTTTCTGAGGAATTTCTTCTTGGTTAAAGATCCTGGCAGAGAGTAAAGTGGTCAAGCCCACTGTTTCAAGGGAGTTTGAGAATCATCTGCCTGTTAAATGTAGTGTAACTTAAAGCAGGATGAGGCCTAACCGGTAGTCGATCACCACTTCCACGTTCAAACCTATTACTGGTTACGTTACAGCAGGAGATCCTCAATAAATATAAAAACCCTGACTGAATGATGAAGCATGTGGGTGGCAGAGAACTGAGAAGGGAAGGAGTGAGACAGAAATAGGGAAATAAGAACATCTCATCAGATGCCACACACACACACGTCACGTTGCCATTATTCCCGACCCGCTTAATCCCAGAATGTAAAAAATAAATAATAATGTAGGTCAGGGCTGCGCTCCCTCTGGGGAATGGGCCAAATGTCTTTAGCAGATTAAGACAAGATGATGATAATGACGATGATTATGATCCAGAACAGACCGGCCTTTTGTCAAAATGAATGTTGCTGCTTTAGTGGTGTTGTGTTTTATAATCTGTTGTTTGACAGGATCAGGCTGCCAAGCTGATTGAGCAAGTCTAAAGCCATGTCTGTTGGTCGGTCGGTCGGGCTGTCTGGTGTCAAACAGCAGGCCCTTCCTG
>NC_036860.1:6900769-6917009 GCF_002910315.2 Salvelinus sp. IW2-2015
ACCCTTGAGGGGCCACTCCAAATGTCACACTGTTACTAGGCTCGTGGGGCAGAGGAGCAAAAATCCACTGGAGAGCCAGAACAGCAGATACAAGGAACATCCAGCCAAAGCCACAGTAGGACAGAGAAGCAAGATGTGGCCAAATCCCGGAGGATGGGCTGGGACTGAGGCGCAAGCCCGGCTGGACTGAGGCTGACAGGAGATCTGGAGCCCTGAGCCTGGCCAGTGTGCTGGGACTGAGCTGCCAGGCCAAAGTGGTGCGTCGGGCGGAGCCATAGGCTGGACAACTGGATGCTGGGACTAGGCGCCTGCCAGATGGTGCGGACTAGCCCAGCGCGGCAGACAGTGAACTCCGTGAGCGCGGCAGCCAAAACAAAACGCGACACAGCCCGCACCGCGTTCGCTGCCGGGTTAGGCCTGGCCCAATGTGGCAGTGGTCTGAGAGTGTGAGCTGCCAGCGCGCAGGCAGTGTCTGCACTAACTGGCCACTTCGCTGGAACCAACCAGCGTGGTGCATGGACGTTATATGCAATGCCCTGCTCGGGACTGATGCTGAGCTGAGGCTGGAGCTCGCAATGTGTTCAGAGGCTAGCTGGGACTGAAGGCTGGGACTGAGCATGGTATTCGGCCCAGAGTGTGCTACCGCACTATGCTGGCGGAAATGGTTGACTGAGGCTGGTGGACTGGAGGCTCAGGGAACTATGGCACGGGACCACTAGTGCTGCGTTGCTGAAGGCTGCACAAATATAGGCATGGATGCTGCGAACTGGAGGCGAGGCTAGTTCTGCCAATGGTGTTAGGGAGTGCACTCGAGCAAATGGATCAAATGCCAATCAGTGCTGAGCTGATGCCTGAGTATGGATATTGAGGCTGCTGCATTGCATTAGTTCTTTGCCGGAGGGGGGCATGGGGTTTGATTCGAGGCTGGAATCTCGCAAGTAGTGCTTGCGCCTTGAGTCTTGGATTGAGGGCTGGGGGCACCACGCAAGCGACCAACAACGATCCGCACAAGCCAGACTGGCTCAGTGTGCGACTGACGCGACGGCAGTGGCGGTGCTGGGTGAGCCTGGCGCAGCCCGGTTGACTGAACGGTGTAGAGCGCTGAGACCCCCAGCCAGCAAAGACCCCCACAAACCAAAACCCAATAACCCACGCACCCCACCCCACAAAGCAACCCCGAAACAGCCGCCCAAAACCAGAAAAAGATCCTCGTGGCAGTGCCAACACTAACCAGACAACTGGAATGCACTAGAGGTCTAGAACCGAGCTGGCGGGCATGGCTGCACGGAGACTAACGCTGGCCAGCCAGAAGGCGAGTGCGAAGAAATCCGAATATGGCCCTAAAGAGTCTAGGAGACTGACATGACCAAGAGGCTCAGAGCTAGGCAATAAAGTGCATGAGCCTGAGCAGGACTGAGGCTCCAACTCCGGACTAGCCGCGGCCTATGCATGCGTACTAGCACTGCATGCTGCCTGGAAATGTCTGAGGCTCTGGACTGGAGGGACTCGCACCATACCTCAAGGCCAGTGTGCTAAGTGGTCTGCAGCTTCGGGAACTCCGTATACAGTGTGCTGGACGAGGCTAGGCTGGTCTTATGCAGTGTGTAGACCCACAACCCAACAATCCCAACGCCGCACAGTCCACAGGGCTCGACTGAGAATGGACAAATGCCCAAATGGTCCTGAGGCTCTGTGCTGGGTAATTGGCATTGACCGTCGGGCACACACAGCCAAGGCAAACTCATTGGCAATGCTGCTGATATTGCCGCGAAGCGAGGATTGGCATCTGACTGGTATCGCACAGTACCACCCTAAACCGCAAGTGCTTCGCTGAGCTGTTTGGATGACGTTGGGATCCCGCAGAATGTCCCTGCAAGTAGTGCCCTGGCACATATGGCGGCAGACAGGCCTGCGGGCATTTGATTGAGCTGGTAATGCAATGAAAGTGCTGGGTGCGTGAGACAACTGGGTATCCCGCAAGAGTAGCCTAGGGGGGACCTTGAGCGGGTATGCAGTGGTTGCTTGGGGTCGCTGCGGATATGGCAGACCGTGCTCGCGCCGGAGAGAACAGGGACCCAACAGCGACTTGCACCCCTCAGCTAAAAGGTTTCCCAGTGAAAGGACAATGTGTGTTGTCCATTACACTATTAGCAGGTCATATGAGGCGGAAAGCAGCCTTGGGGGGAACCCCGCGCTAACTCACCGTGGCAACGTYATTCAACTGAAATGCAATCAAAGCACGAATCTTAAGTGGCACCTTTGATTTAGGGATATCTTGTTATGAATGTCAGAGCGTCACATGCAGCCGCAGGAGGCACGTCCTTGTAGTATTTGTGGGGCTCTTATGAAATGTGTCACAACCCAGTGAGTCTGCAAGGTCAAAGCAACTCGGGGAAAAAAGCTCGGAAACGCCATGGCAACARTGTTTTCTGTTATTTCCATTATGCTTCAATAGACATAGCTAYATCTATAATTATTTTAGCAGTAGCATAGTCTCCACTTCAAATCAGCTAATGCAAGAAGGCCAGCTGGATGTTAGAGAGTCCCAGGCAGCAGCAAGCACCACTTGGCATGATACAGTAGCACACATCCATTCCATTATGACTGCCCCAGCTGGGTACCRCTGTGTACTACTGCAGCCTCCTGTTGTTCCATACTGTAGCTAGRTTCTGAGTCATGGTCTCCTCTATCCTAGGTGGCTCTGCTCCCAGGTCCACTCTGCCCCGAGACCAGGACTGCATCTCAAATCAAATGTTATTAGTCACATGYGCCAAGTACAACAGGTGTGAACTTTAATCTACTTTAATTTGCACCCTTTTCCCTTTGTAGTGCACTACTTTTGACCAGATTACTGCAGTAGGGTGCCATTTGGGAAGGAGGGTGTGAGTCACTGTTGTTTTTAYAGTGTAATAAAACCCCAGCATAGGTTAAGGTTAAGCAGACCACTGGGATTTGAGGGGAGGGCGGGTGAGGTGGGGTAGAGGGTGACCTTTACGAAGTGCACATGAGGGAGAGAGAGAGGGGTGGGGTGCTGGAGAAGTAGTGAGAAGGGGGACATGGCTCTGGTGACCACATAAGACACCGCCTGTGAGAAACTGCAGCTATATGAACTCTGACACATCACAAGCTGAAAAGGTCAAAGGACAGGGTTCTCAGAAGCTGCCTGCCTTGGTGTTTACAGGGGTGTTGATGTGGCGCAAGAGCGAGAGGGGGAGAAATGTACCAAGGGAAAAGACATGAGAGTTAGAAGAGCATGGGGGAAGGTACAGTACAGAGAATGGGAGATGAGTGTATGAGTGGCATTAGATGCATGTAAGAAGTGGGCTTTCAAATAGAAATCAATGATGAGGACAAACCTGCATTTTTCCCAGCAAAAGCTGTTCTTTATACAGTTATTCTTTTACAAACCCTTTAGCTGGACTAAGACTAAACTTGCATAGGAGAAGTATAAAAGAAGATCCCATCCATGTAAACAACATTCAGACAGACTGTCACAAAACAAAACACTTAGCACTTTTTTTCTAAGAGTGTACTATCTAGAACCTTGACAGGTTATTTGGCTGTCCCCGTAGGAGAACCCTTTGAAGAACCCTTTTTGGTTGCAGGTAGAACCCTTTTGGTTCTAGATAGAACCCTTTCTAAAGGAGGGTTCTACATGGAATCCAAAATGGGTTTACCTGGAACCAAAAAGGGTTCTCCTATGGGGACTGCCAAAGAACCCTTTTTTCCCAGGAGTGTACAATAAAGCCAATAAGAGCAGTTTCCTGTAGGCTACAACAATCCGTTTGGTTATTACTGCACATGCTACATTGATACTAATACAGTCTGACCAGGTTGAGTAAGTTCGAACAGTACTTTATCCCTCATTCAACCTTCAAACTCACCTTTACCTCTTGCCTGAGGTGTTAACTCAGGCGTGTGTGTTTGCAWGTGTGTGTGTGTGTGTCAGCGTACGTGCACAGTATGTGGAAGTAAACGTGAAGGAGAGCAGAGAGAGGATATTGCATAGATTCAACTTTTGATATATGTACAGTACCAGTCAAAAGTTTGGACACAACTTAAGTAAGGTCTTAAAGTAAATAAGGCTGGCGTTTCTCTTTGCCTATTTGAGCTTCCCTAATATGGACTTGTCTTTACCAAACTAGCTATCTTCTGTATACACACCCCTACCTTGTCACAACACAACTGATATGGCTCAAATGCATTAAGAAGGAAACAAAATTCCACAAATAACTTTTAACCAAGGTATACACTTAATTGAAATGCATCCAGGTACACCTCATGAAGCTGTTGAGAGAAATTTTGGAGAAGAATTGCCAAGAGGTACAAGTGTCATTCAAGCAAAGGGTGTCTATTTGAAGAATCGCAATATAAAATAATTATGTTGTTTATACATTTTTTGGGGGACTCATGATTCCATATGTGTTTTCATCTGTTTATGTCATTCATATTATTCGACAAGTATAGAAAATAGTAAATAAAGAAAACCTGGAATGGTAGTGTCCAAACCTTTGACTTACGTTATATCACCAACTGTTTTTCATTCACTGTACCATATTTCTTTTTGGTGTTCAGTTGTTCTGTTTGCAGGTCACTCTCCTCTTCTCTGTTATTTGCCATTACCTCCTCCCATTGGAGCATCTTTGTTACCTTTCCACTCTTGCGCACATGGTATGTGTGCCAACAATAGCACCACTTTGTAGAGTTTGCCCGATGCCATGTTAAAGTGAGTGTAATGTACATAGCCTCTGCGATCCCCAACAACCAGATGTTCCGTTCAAGAAATGGAAGAGAGCTGTGACGTGACTTCCTCTTTTGACGTTACAAGGTGACACTCCATTAACTCCTCCTCCACATTTACCTGGATTGCGTTGAACACGGAAAGAGAATCTCCCCCCACAGATTTTGTTTCATTCAAGAATATTTTATGGATTAGTTTCAGCATTTATGTTATGCCTGCTTTTAGATTAATGTTTACAGGAACTTGCAAAAAAGCCTGCAGTTCTGATGTGATCTGATTGCTACACTGGAGCAATCCAGGAAGTGGAGTCACAGAATTCAAACTAGCCTTACTGGTTCATAAGATGCTTGTAATGCGAAAAAGCCTAATAGGGTCGATGGTGGTCCTGAGGGGGAAAGTTACTCTCCACCTATAGCACACCATTAGTGTGACCACAATACCCAAATGACAGGACAACCAGGAGACTTGCTGGATGACTTTGGAATGATTTTGCAAGTCACAATGTAGCTACACATTAATATTTGTTTGGCAGCACCTGTCATTTTCATTGTTTATTTCAACTTAGTCTGCCCAGTTGGAGCTCGTAACCTAAGCTTCACTGTACCTGCAATCACACCCTGCAACCTTATAATAAACAATATTTTCTCCATATAAAACCATAATTTTGACAGCTATGCATACTCTATCATTCTCCTCAGACAAGACCAGTGGACAGTAGCACCTTCTACCATCAACAGTAATATAACACCTTCTACCATCAGACGTAGAAGAACACCTCTAACATCAACAGTAATAGTAACACCTCTACCATCAAGACAGTAGGATATAACAACCTATAACATCAGACAGGAGGATATAGCACCTCTAACATCAGACAGTAGAGATAGTAACATCTCTAACATCAGACAGTAGGATCGTAGCACCTCTACCATCAACAGTAGGATAGAACACCTCTACCATCAGACAGTAGGATAGTAAAAACCTCTACCATCAGACAGTAGGATCGTAACACCTCTACGATCAGACAGTAGGATAGTAACACCTCTTACCATCAGACAGTAGGATAGTAACACCCTCTACCATCAGAACATCAGACAGTAGATAGTAACACCTCTACCATCAGACAGTCTAGGATAGTAACACCTATAACATCCACATAGTAGATAGTAGCACCTAGAACATCAGATAGATAGTAGCACCTCTACCATCAGATAGTAGGATAGAACACCATAACATCAATAGTAGGATAGTAACACTAGTAACATCAGATCAGTACTTATAGTAACACCTTAACATCAGACAGTATTATAGTAACACCTATAACATCAACAGATTATATAACACCTCTAACATCAGACAAGTAGGATAGTAGCACCTATAACATCAGACAGTATTATAGTAACACCTTAACATCAGACAGTAGGTATAGTAACACCTATAACATCAGACAGTAGGATAGTAGCACCTCTAACATCCAGACAGTATTATAGTAAACACCTAACATCAGACAGTATTATATAACACCTCACACATCAGACAGTAAATATAGCACCTATAACATCAGACAGTATAAGTAACACCTCTAACATCAGACAGTGATATATCAGTAACTCACTCTACCATCAGACAGTATTATAGTAACACCTCTATAACATCAGACAGTAGGAATAGTAGCACCTCAACTATTTAGTAACACTCTAACCAGACAGTATTATAGAACACCTATAACATCAGACAGTATTATAGTAACACCTCTACCATCAGACAGTATTATGAACACCTATAACATCAGACAGTATTATAGTAACACCTCTAACATCAGACAGTATATATAGTAACACCTATAACATCAGACAGTATTATAGTAACACCTATAACATCAACATATTATAGTAACACCTCTAACATCAGACAGTATAGTAGCACCTATAACATCAGACAGTAGGATAGTAACACCTCTAACATCAGACAGTATTATAGTAACACCTCTACCATCAGACCAGTAGGGATAGTAACACCTCGATACATCAGACAGTAGATAGTACACCTATTACATCAGACAGTGAATATAACATCTATACCATCAGACAGTAGGATCAGTACACCTCTACCATCAGACAGTAGGATCGTAACACCTCTCTAACAGACTATTATTCTGTTAATAAATCAACAGGGCCTTTCTCTTCTTCTCTAATCAGGTTGACTTCTCACAGACAGAGGAGGCTGAGGTGTAAGTGAATATTCAATAAACACAGCCTTGATGAAAGGCGCCTGTTGAAATGAAATGCCACAGTTTGATGACGCTCAGGCTGCAGGCTTCTCCCCCCTGCTTCAAGTCAGTCTGCCACACAGAGACCAGACAAGGTAGTCTCGAACACCCAGCTACCCTTTGCAGTGGTTTTATGGAGATAGTTAATGCAAACTAGCCAATTGTGAAATGCACGCATTAAAAATAACCTCTGATCTTCATCTTGCTAACTACTATTTGTATTTTATGCAAAGGGTAAGGTAGTGACGTAGGCAGTTACGTAGTCGCTCAATGTCAAACTGAAGTTCAGTTACATTACAGACGTGTTAAGCCAGAACATTGAATGTTGTGGAGGCAATCTGGATGTGCTAAAGAGACTACAGACCGGGAGTTAATCATCTCACTGCTGTTAATGGCTACTGTTGATGTGAACTGGAAGTGTACTACAGACCGGGAGTTAATCATCTCACTGCTGTTAATGGGAACATTGTGATGTGAACTGGAAGTGTACTACAGACCGGGAGTTAATCATCTCACTGCTGTTAATGGGACATTGTGATGTGAACTGGAAGTGGGTGCTGAAGTGTTGTAGTTCACACCACCTATTGACAAATCCACTAATGGCCTTTGTCAACCTCTCAAATCGATGAAAACCAACTGTGGTTGTCTGTCTCCCAGTCCCAACCACACAGACACTACCAGAAAAGCAGTCATGTTGTGGTTTGAGTACATTTTCTGGTTTGAGTGATTGATGTGAATGTGCGATCATTGTGACTGGTTTATGCCTATTAGCTAGCTATTTTCCCTGCAAGAAATGGTTCACTCCTATTATCTCTTGACTTTTGCCCCTTTCTTTACCCCCCGGCTGGTTCTCAGGCCCTTTCTCTCTTCTCTAAATTGCACTGTGATGATAACACTCTSTATGCTGGTCATGATTGTCCAGTGTGGTCTCCTGAGTGGCACAGCGGTCTAGGGCTCTGCATCGCAGTGCTAGAGGCGTCACTTCAGATCCGGGTTCAATCCCGGGCTTTGTCTCAGCCAGCCGCGTCCGGGAGACCCATGAGGCGGCGCACAATTGGCCCAGCGTCATCCGGGTTAGGGGAGGGTTTGGCCGGCTGGGTTGTCCTTGTCCAGTCGCGCTCTAGCAACTCCTGTGGCGGGCCGGGCGCCTGCACGCTGCCCTGACACGGTCGCCAGTTGGACAGTGTTTTCTCTGACACATTGGTGCGGCTGCCTTCCAGGTTAAGTGAGCAGTGTGTCAAGAAGCAGTGCGGGATGGCGGRAYGTGTTTCGGAGGACGCACGGCTCTCGACCTTCGCCTCTCCAGAGTCTGTACGGGAGTTGCAACGATGGGACAAGACTATCTACCAATTGGATACCACGAAATTGTGGAGAAAAAGGGGGTAATTTAAAAAAATTATATAATAATAATATTAAAAKAATTAAAAACATTTATTGTCCAGTGTCAGCAGATTGGTAGGCTACGCTATTAGGGCGACAGGTAGCCTAGCGTTTAGAGCGTATATCCGAGCCGACAAGGTGAAAAATGTGTCGATGTGCCCTTTAGCGAAGCACTTAACCCTAATTTGCCCCTAGGGACACCATCCTACAATGGCTGACCCTGTAAAACACCACATTTCGCTACACCTATCCGGTGTGTGTGACAATAAAACAGTTGTATCAATGGCTAGCTGGAGCTCGGCTAGACGTCATCATAGTGTAAATGCTATACAGTAGGGACCTCCACTAGTCTGGCTTGACTCTAGCATGACTATTCTACATGAGGACATTGACTATTAGGACATGTTGCCTCTCTGAAAAGATCAAAAAGCTAAGGATCTGCTGCAACTACATCCAGTGAGAGCTGGCTTSTTTTTCTTCCATTGAGTGCAGGCCTTTATTTAACTTCATTTGCTATGGGGCTCCTAGGACCCTTTTTTGTAGGGTCAACTCTGCCTCCACTGATGCCTCGATGGTGGCCGCCTAAGCTGAGTGAATAGACAGATCCTAACCTTGTGGGCATGTCTACTGCAAGTCTCCTCCTCCAAGCCTTGGGAGAGAGAGTTAATGAGATTTGAGCAGTAGCAATTTCCTCTACTTACCTCACGCACTCCTGGGGCAGGACTGGCACAGGGGCAGGACTGGGACAGGGGCGGGACTGCGGCAGGGCTGGGACTGGGCTGGGGCAGGACTGGGACAGGACTGGGGCAGGACTGGGACAAGACTGGGGCAGGACTGGGACAGGGCTGGGACAGGGACTGGGGCAGGACTGGGACAGGGCTGGGATGGTGGCCMCTGAAATTCCTCTCCCAGGAGGCTCGCTGAGGCCCCATCAGCAACCCTCTAAAGAATGCATAAACATGGTCCCCCTCACACTTGTCTTCCTAGGCCTTTTGTTGAGGGGCCTCATTACACCGTCTCCAGCTGTCAATCTCAGCCTCTTAATCGCCTCTTTCTCTCCCTTCATCCCTCCTCTAAAGCTGCTTTACTGCAGTCAGCCGTCTGAGACAGCAGCACCGCACCACACCGGGCCGCCTGGCCTGTCTGATCCACTCCACCACTCCACCCTACTGACAGACAGTGGTTTGTCTGTTTACTTGGAGAAGGCTGTTGTGTCATCAGAAAATACCTCTAATCCTGGAGGTGGCCGGTCTGCGCCGCTAAGCAAGATCTCTTGAGGTTATAAGGCTGTGCCACAGGGATAAGGCTGGCTTGTGTTATGTGAGGTTATGACTGACTGGTTAGTGTGTCAGAGAGCCTGGCTATTGGTGGTTCCCCTGGTACAGAACCAGATACCGAAGTAGCACAGGCTACTCTGGTGGACCTTGGCTCCTGGACAGATGGCAGGGATTTACCCTGGACCAGTCTCACTGAAGGCCAATTCATGGTAACAAAGTAGCTACACAGAGCTGGGCGGGAGCCTTGGTTTTCTGTGATTGAATTTTTCACTGATGTGATTTTATACACATACTGATCTGGACAATAAAGTAGAGCATTTGGTTGACTCTCTCTCTGTGTTGTAACTGCTGTCACGTAACAAGCCCTGTTGGACAAGTGGAGAAGCTGCCTTCTTACATGTTCACTTACTGCAGAGAGAGAACAGAACTGCTGGTTGTCAGTGGATTGCTGAAGTCTCTGATGAGGGTGTGGGCAGTGACCAGGCACTAATGTGGTCAGGTCTCCTCCATGGGGCCCGATGGTCTGGGGCTCTGCTGCTGGAGGGAAGTTTGAATTCAATGCTATTGGAGGCAGGGTCTCCAGTCTCCAGTAACTGGGACTGAGGCTGAACAATGCAGCCATTCCATGTGGCCAGGCCAAGGCTTTTAGGCCAGATTAGAGTGGATAATGAGACACAAATATTATTGGTTCTAAATTGATCTGCTCACTCTCCTGTTTGCTTTGTTTGTGTTGTGAGCCTTGTCTTTCCCAGTAGACCACGTACACATGCACACACACTGCAAATGCCACAGCAGTAGGAGCTTAACAGCCATGCCTTAGTCATCAGGCCCATGTCCTTACTGACAGATTAGTGAAGTGAAGTGTTTGTGACAGGCGCTAGTGATGGGTCTTTCAGTGGTCATTTCATCTGCCCCCCCAATTCTGGTTGATCCATATGTAGGTTAAGCTTCTTGGTGATGGCTTATTCTTTTAGGAAATTGATTGTACCGCTCCCTGCCAACAAGGCAGACCTCATAGCCCCGTGCCCACATGCTGCCATCCTACAGTAGGATTTGTAGGTCAGAAGGACAGGACCATGCTTGTTGTGTTTACAGTCATTCTGTCAGTGGGACCTATCTTCTACTGGTGGTTGTGTTGTAAGGGATATGAACGATATGGTTCTAGGGGTGTTAACATCTGAGGAATGGTGTGGACTGCAATGATATCAGTTGTGTAAACAAGGGATTGTTGGTCCTTCTTCCTCCCTGCCTGGCTCATTCCTCTCCCCACCCACTGTGGATGGAGGAGGCTGCAGGAACTGGTCCAAGCCAACCTGGCTGTGGCCTGGCATCTCTCCTGCCAGCTGGCATTCCTCCTGCTGACCCCAGCCTTATGTCATCCCTCCATGATTATATAATGACTTTCTGACAAACACACCACACACACACACACACACCACACACACACACACACACACCACACAACACACACACACACACACACACACACACACACCACACAACACACACACACACACACACACACACACACACACACACACACACACACACAGAGAGAGAGACAAACATGCACACACACATACACATTATGCCAGTGAACATACAAGTAGCCCACAGCTTAGCGCGGTTGTGTTTGCTGCTGACACAGATAAGCACGACTCACAGTAATCATGAGCACTTTTCATTAATATGTCTAAACTTCCTTTCACATTTCGACTATTTATTTGCTATCTTAACCATCTCTACTTTAATCGTCTGTTCCTCTCTTCCTTTCCCCCTGTCTGAACATTAAGGTTTACTTGAGGACATGGGTGGATAAAAAAAAAAAGAGGAAGAGGGATGAGGTCTGGTACGGTAACATTTCTCAAAACGCTGCTCTCCTCCGTCTGCTCAATTTATCAGGATCCACACACACACAGGCCACTCTGTCCCACTTGGCACTGCGTTCCCTCTTCAACAGCAGCAACTCCAGTCCTTCAGGGTCATAGTTCTGCTGGACTTTTTTCTTCTTCCTAACAGATCCATGATCGGTCACTGTCACTGCTTTCACTCAGTGCTCAATCTGGTTGTCCAGGTTCTGAGTCGGTCACTGATTTAAAAAGGCAGGAATGAAAACCAGTCGACATTGCGGCCCGCCAGGACTGGAGTTGTGCAGCCCTGCTCTGACTGACCCAAACCCCTCGACAGACCTGGAAGTGCAGATCAAGTTCAACGTATTCTTATTTGATGTGAATGAAACGTTAACATTTGGTTTGTGAGAGAGGTGTATTACTGACTAAGTGAATCGTGTCCCAGGGCTACGCAGAAGCCCAGCTGCAGTAATAACCATCCTGTCACACCTGATACTCTACTATAAACAACAAACCAGAAAACTCTCCACACACACACCACACACACACACACACACACACACAACCACACACAACACACACACACACACACACACACACACACACACACACACCACACACACACACACACACACACACACACCAACCAAATACTTCTCGTATGGAGTTGCGGATGCATGTATCCTAGTGCCTCCGAGCGCCTCCTTAGATTGGAACCTGGTGTGACCCTTAGGTCCTGGATTTAGAATGATGTTAAACATGACATGACAACCAGGCTCTTAGTGACATGAACGTTCACGGAACGTATCAAATCATTCCCTAAAGTGGACCCTTGTGGACACTCAGTGTGTAGTGCAATGTGCTGCTGATACCCACAGTCAGTCAGTCAGTCAGCAAGTCAACCAGTCAGGCAGTCACTCAGGGTACCTCACCTTAAGGCCACTAGCACTTCACGCAAAGCTGCGACGGAGCGCTGTTTTCTGCGTATTCTACGCACCTTGACGTGGCTGAAATTTTGAGCGGACCACATACGATGCTCCGTGGCTCTGTTTACGTAGGATGCAGGCCATTTATGTCTATGTCTCAGGACTGTACCCTGACCAGATGGCTGGAGAGAATGGGGCAACACAGAGCAGAGAGGCAGCAGGCTTGCAGAGGGCTGTGGGTGGGGAGAGGAGAAGAGATTTACAGAGCCTCGCATGCCTAGTGAGCACAATGAGTCAGAGCAAGGCCCCACATTGTCAGAGAGAGAGAGAGGGGGGGCAAGCACAGATCAGAACAGAGCCGTTGACTCAATCAGCACCTGTCCTCTCTCCCTCCCGCTGCTCCCTTTTGCCCTCCCTCCCTCTGAAGCAGTGACTGACGGACATGCTTCTGACACACAGGAAGAACAGTATCTCTGCAGTGTATATGTGTGTGTGTGTGCGTGTGTGTCCATTCCTCACACACTGGTAGTGAACAGAGAAATCTAAATCTAATCTCTTTGGTGCGCCATGCTGTTTAATCTACAGTCTACTGTTGTGTCAGGTATCCGTTATCTCACTCAGCATCCTTCAATGCACCAAAAAAAAGTCTGCTAGTGGACTTAACTAGCACAATTAACTGAACACAGTTGCTCCTAGCCGCGTGCATCACACAACTACTGTATCATTGTCTGTTTTAACGTACACTACATGACCAAAAGTATGTGGCCACCTGCTCGTCGAAAATCTAATTTCAAAATCATGGGCGTTTACTATGGAGTTGGTCCCCCTTTGCTGCTATAACAGGCCTCCACTCTTCTGGGAAGGCTTTCCCTAGATGTGGAACATTACTGTGTGGACTTGCTTCCATTCAGCCACAAGAGCATTAGTGAGGTCGGGCACTGATGTTGGGCGATTAGGCTGGCTCAACAGTCTGCGTTCCAATTCATCCCAAAGGTGTTCGATGGCTCTGTGCAGGCCATTCAAGTTCTTCCACACCAATTTCGGCAATATTTCTGTATGGACCTCACTTTGTGCACGGAGCATTTTCATGCTGAACAGGAAAGGGCCTTCCAAACTGTGCAACAAAGTTGGAAGCACAGAATCGTCTAGAATGTCATTGTATGCTGTAGCATTAAGATAGTTCCAGTGAAGGGACAAAGGGACCGAGCCCGAACCATGAAAAACAGCCCCAGATCATTATTCCTCCTCCACCAAACTTTACGTTGTCACTATCCCATTCGGGCAGGTAGCGTTTCTCCTGGCATCCGCCATAACCAGATTCATCCTTCTGCACTGCCAGATGGTGAAGTGTGATTCATCACTCCAGAGAACGCATTTCCACGCTCCAGAGTCCAATGGGGGGAGTATTACACCACTCCAGCTGACGCTTGGCATTGCACATGGTGATCTTAGGCTTGTGTGTGCTGCTCAGCCATGGAAACCCATTGAAGCTCCTGACGAACAGTTCTTGTGCTGACGTTGCTTTCAGAGGCAGTTTGGAACTCGGTGGTGAGTGTTGCAACCGGGACAGACGATTTTTAACACGCTATGCGCTTCAGGACTCGGCGGTCCCATTCTGTG
The DNA here is from genome assembly GCF_002910315.2 of Salvelinus sp. IW2-2015. Classification (NCBI taxonomy): domain Eukaryota; kingdom Metazoa; phylum Chordata; class Actinopteri; order Salmoniformes; family Salmonidae; genus Salvelinus; species Salvelinus sp. IW2-2015. The sequence continues at coordinate 6,914,833 of NC_036860.1, forward strand.
AGCTTGTGTGGCCTACCACTTCGTGGCTGAGCCGTTATTGCTCCTGACGTTTCCACTCACACTTCCAATAACAGCACTTACAGTTGACCGGTGCAGCTCTAGCAGGGCAGAAAATTGACAAACTGACTTGTTGGAAAAGTGGCATCCTATGACAGTGCCACGTTGAAAGTCACTGAGCTCTTCAGTAAGGCCCATTTTACTGACAATGTTTGTCTATGGAGATTTCATGGAATGTGTGCACGATTTCATACACATGTCGCAATGGTGTGGCTGAAATAGCCAATCCATTATTTTGAAGGAAATTTGTCCACATACTTTTGTATATGTAGTGTAGAAGTTGTGCTTCATTTAAATCGAATCCCTTCAAGATCATTCAAAACACTCAATGAACATGGTGACCCATGCCTTCTGAGAGGTTCCAGTGTGTCTGACAGAGCACAAGTGTTCCACTGTTTCAAGGCAGGTTAACGTTTTTCGTCATGAATGTTATTCTGGAGGCAGCTCTGCAGAGTGSCAAAGCCACAACGTCATAAAATCGGATTTTAAACCTAACCTTAACACTAACCTTAACCGCACTGCTAACCCTAATGCCTAACCCTGACCTTAACTCTCTACACAACGTGGGAATTCGCCTACACGGATAGGGCTATCATTTAAATGAAATTAATAAGCATGGTAGCAATTGAAAGGGAACAGTTTGGCGATTATGGGGAAATTATTTTACCAAAGAAGACAACAGTTCACCTGACAAGACTGATTCCAAACATTACTGTTAATTTATTTTGCACATTACATTTACTGTACTTTTCTCCCTGCATTTGTTGATAACGAAATCTGAAAATACACTGGACACATTCAGGAACATGATAAGAAAATTTCCTGGAAAATGTGGGGTAGGTGCAACATAAGACATAGAAAGAACATGGGTTTGAGTGAGAGGACTAACTGGTGTCTCCAAGTGGCCAAACACCTCTCCAAAGTGTACACAGTTCCTAAGTCATTTCAATGCACTTTATGACTCAAAGAAGAGTCTTCAACTATAAGGTGCTTTTTTGAGCTCTCCTAGCTGTGCCGTTGAGGAACTAGAGCACACTTGTAGTCGTTTTGGTTGGAACACAGCCCTGCATCCCCGCGATCACACAATTACTGTTGGTGTTTACGCAATCCAAAAACRTGTCAGGTGGGCATCATTTGAACGCTTGTTCTATTGCCAACATGACTAGCTAAGTTATACAATATGATCTTACAGTGCTAGGCTTTCACAATGCAATACAGGGAAACGGATTGTCATTTTGTGCGTATAGAAAGGAGTCGTGCGTGCATTCAGCTGTGTGTTCTGTGGCAGCTGTGTGTTCTTCACAATGGACAAACATAGGCTCATTCTGTTCAGAACAGCCAAGGGTATGACACCATGTCATCTTGTGGCTGTTCATCAAACATAGTGATCATAAACGTTGACACTGTATATGACGTGAGTTTTATGATATGGAAATGTGAAGTGCACATTTGGACTCATGGGTGTTTGGCTCGCTTGTATGACATCAAAGCGGTATTTATTATAATCCTCAATTGTGTTCTCAACTCCAAGCTGTACTGACTAGACGTGGAGGGTATTTATCTTCCCCATTTTACAACAATGACAATGGGATCTGTGATGGGTGAAGATTGTGTGTGTGTGTGGTGTGTGTGTGCTTGATGTACGCTGCTGCCATTGACACTGGTTAGCATCTGGAGGATTCTCACTGTCTTATCCGGCTGATCCTGTTTGAATCTCTGTCTCTCTTTCTTTTCTCTCTCTCGGAGGACTGGAGCCCTAGGGACCATGCCTCAGGACTACCTGGCATGCATGACTGTCCTTGCTGTCCCCAGTTCCACCTGGCCGTGCTGCTGCTGTCAGTTTCAACTGTTCTGCCTGCGGCTATGGGAAACCCTGACCTGTATTCACCCGGATGTGCTACCTGTCCGCCGACCTGCTGTTTTCAACTCTCTAGAGACCTGCAGGAGACCGCGGTAGAGATACTCTTAATGAATGGCTATGAAAAGCCAACTGACATTTCTCCTGAGGTGCTGCTTGCTGGCACCCTCGACAACTCTCGTGATGTATTATTATTTTGACCTGCTGCTCATTTATGACATTTGACATCCTTGGCCGTGCTGTTATAATCTCCACCCGCACA
>NC_036860.1:6921485-6943285 GCF_002910315.2 Salvelinus sp. IW2-2015
GGCACAGCCAGAAGAGGACTGACCACCCCTCATAGCCTGGTTCCTCTCTAGGTTTCTTCCTAGGTTTTGGCCTTTCTAGGGAGTTTTTCCTAGCCACCGTGCTTCTTCACCTGCATTGCTTGCTGTTTGGGGTTTTAGGCTGGGTTTCTGTACAACACTTTGAGATATCAGCTGATGTAMGAAGGGCTATATAAATTGATTTGATTTGATTTGGTAGTGCCTAACAGTGGGTARATGTTCTGCTATTAACTGCAGGCGTATTAGTATTCTACAGCTGGATAGATAGTAATGACATCACTCATGTCTTTTCTCTTGCCTCCTCTCAGTAAGTAGCATTGGGCCTTTCAATCTGGCAGCGTGTGTTCGCCAGCGGAGTGCAACAGGTTCGCTTGGCCGACTTCTCCTTAGCAACGTGTGTGTGTGACGCACCTGATCGATGGGGCTACGTGGTAGTGGGAGTCAGTCGACCCATGTGCAGAACACTCACCTTCTGAGTTAGTTACCACAGTTACACTGCCTTTTATAACAGGKTTTCTTCCTTAGTTCCCCTTTCCATCTCAGAATGTTATAAAGTTTGGAGAAGTGGGGATGCATAAACCAGTCATCCTGCAATCCGTTATCCTTCGTCCTCTCTACACTCCGYCCCTCCCCAGRGCGGTTCACGAGGGGTCCTCTGAGCCACACTCCCCATCCATCTCCCTTGGGTCGGTCCCATGATCAAAGCCCTCTGTGTCCCTCCATTGTTCCTGCTCCSAACAGTGTAATGATTCCATCAGGTCCCGGCCGTAAAGGGCCCAGAGACAGGCCTTGGAACCTCCCCTGTTGAATACGCTTCATTATGCGATTCATTAGCGTGTCAACATGTGGCTGTCCCTCTTTACAGAGCACTGCCCTCTCTCCTGCTTCACTCAGTACCCCTGCTCCCATCAGACGGTGACAAATGCTTTCTTTGATGGTTACATCGACCTCTCTATGAAGAGCTGTTGTYATGTTCAGTATGAAAAAAGCTTTGTGTGTGTGTATGTATGTTTGTGAGTCTCGTAACCACCCTASCACTCTGTTCTTCAAGAGGAGCCCAGCCCAGCCCTGGGCCTGCATGGAGGTCACAAGTTGTCATTAAGTTAATGACAAACATGTGACCACGATGACCCTTTTAGCCATGCTCATTTAGACCAATGTCCTCTGTAGACAGACAGACAGACAGACAGACTGTGCCAACATAGCCTTAGTTCCACTATCATAGCCTTAGTTCCACTGTCTGTTGACAGACATACCCACACACGCAGACTTGCACACACACACAAACCCAAATACATTTTTTAAATGTAAACATTATACAGTAGCCGCGCTCCACTCAACTGTTTTATTTTTTAATTGAACCTGTATTTAAYTAGGMAAGTCAGTTAAGAACAAATTCTTATTTACAATGAYGGYCTACCAAAAGACAAAAGGCCTCCTGGGGTGACGGGGGCCTGGTATTTAAAATACAAAATAAAATAAATATATAGGACAAAACACACATCACGACAAGAGAGACACCACAATACTACATAAAGAGAGACCTAAGACAACAACATAGCATGGCAGCAACAGTAATGTTGCTACCCTTAGGATGTGTTATGTGGATGTGCTTGTGGAGGGTCCTGCTGTGCAGCGTGGCTGTGAAAAACAGACAGGAACTGTCAGACAGGCAGACAGTGGTGCTGCTGGGAGAGGAGGGATAAACCACAGGGCAGAGAGACTAGACCATGATGTGATGTCCTGCTACATGTTGGACTCCCAGGGGGGATKTTTCTGCCCTTATTATTAATTAAACATGATCAGTAAATAGTTCTAAATCTACCCAACCCACAGCTGGAAGCAAATGTACACATGCAGGGATGAGCATGTGTGAACACACACACACACTAGCAGACACAGCACACATTATGCCCACAAACACCCAGCACCACAGGCCCACCTAATGTACAGTTTGAGTCGGAAGTCTTAGCCAAATATATTTAAATCAGTTTTTCACATTCCTTGACATATTTAATCCTCGTAAAAAATATCCTGTTGTAAGGTCCGTTAGGATCACCACTTTATTTTCAGGAAATGTGAAATTTCAGATAATAGTAGAGAGAATGATTTATTCAGCTTTTATTTATTTTCGTCACATTCCCAGTGGGTCAGAAGATTACAACACTCAATTAGTATTGGTAGCATGGCTTTAATTGTTTAATTGTCAAACGTTTTCAGGAGCCTCCACAAGCTTCCCACAATAAGTTGGGTGAATTTAGCCATTCTGCCATTTACAGAGCTGGGTGTAACTGAGTCAGTTTGTATGGCCTCCTTTCCTCGCACACGCTTTTTCAGTTCTGCACACAAATTTGCTTAGGATTGAGTCAGGCCTTTGTGATGGCCACTCCAATACCTTGACTTTGTTGTCCTTAAGCCATTTTGCCACAACTTAGGAAGTATGCTTGGGGTCATTGTCCATTTGGAAGACCCATTTGCGACCAAGCTTTAACTTCCTGACTGATGTCTTGAGATGTTGCTTCAATATATCCACATAATTTCCCCCCCTCATGATGCCATCTATTTTGTGAAGTGCACCGTCCCACCTGCAGCAAAGCACCACCACACCATGATGCTGCCACCCCCGTGCTTCACGATTGGGATTGTGTTCTTCGGCTTGCAAGCCTCCCCCTTTTTCCTACAAACATAACAATGGTCATTATGGCCAAACAGTTCTATTTTTGTTTTCATCAGACCAGAGGACATTCTCCAAAATGTACGATCTTTGTCCCCATGTGCAGTTGCAAACCGTAGTCTGGCTTTTTTATGGCGGTTTTGGAGCAGTGGCTTCTTACTTGCTGAGCGGCCTTTCAGGTTATGTCGATATAGGACTCGTTTTACTGTGGATATAGATACTTTGTACCGGTTTCCTCCAGCATCTCCACAAGGTCCTTTGCTGTTGTTCTGGGATTGATTTGCACTTTTTGCACCAAAGTACGTTCATCTCTAGGAGACAGAACGCGTCTCCTTCCTGAGCGGTATGACGGCTGCATGGTCACATGGTGTTTATACTTGACGTGCTGTTGTTTGTACAGATGAACGTGGTACCTTCAGGCGTTTGGAAATTGCTCCCAAGGATGAACCAGACTTGTGGAGGTCCACAATTTTTTTATGAGGTCTTGGCTGATTTATTTTGATTTTCCCATGATGTCAAGCAAAGAGGCACTGAGTGTGAAGATAGGCCTTGAAATACATCCACAGGTACACCTCCAATTGACTCAAATAATCTATCAGAAGCTTCTAAAGCCATGACATCAATTTCTGGAATTTTCCAAGCTGTTTAAAGGCACAGTCAACTTAGTGTATGTAAACTTCTGACCCACTGGAATTGTGACTTCTGACTTCAACTGTATAGCCTACATGACCTTGGTAGTGAACTGATGAGTCATGTCATGTTGAGTCTACTGTATACAGTAAATATGGGGGTGGGAGGAGGGTTGGGTTGATGAAAGGATGCTATTCCTGTCATTACTGTAGTGTCATCCCCTCTGGGCTGGAACTGGGAGGCACAAAGGGCTTCTTTTGTCCCGGTCTCCTCCCTCCTCTTTCCCTCTCGACACCTCACAGACCCAGTCATGTGTTGTCCTCTGGGGTACAGCAGAGATGATCATCGGAACATCTACTGTAGCTAGCACAATACAACCCGTAAAGTCCAATGCAGTGTCCCTGACATGAGCCTGTTCACAGTCTCTATGGAGGCTAGTCTCTCTGTCCACTCCGTTGGATGGCCTTGGCTGGAATCCATCCTCGCTGGTCTGGTCTTTACAGAGTTTCACATTCAGTGTTTTGCTTCCTATCTACTGGCAAGTTGATTTGTTAACAAGCAAGCTGCACTTTGTCCATGCCTAATGTTTGCAGCCAGCCAGGCAGGACTCTACTAGTGGTCTGCTGTGATGTCATGATGTGAGGGGTTACAGTGGAGGTCAACACAACATTTCTACGGTGTTATATCCTAAACATTGCACTCTCTTGACGGTCCAAGGTTTCCCAGTTGCCTAAATCTGTTTGGGAGCCTCCCTTAAGACCCCACCTCTAAATCATGAAGCTACCCCCCACTCCCATTCCTCTGGGTCCTGGCTATCACAGACTCGCCTCGAACTGCTGCGTCTGTTTGAAAACGTGCCCTTTGGACTGCAGTGCTCCCCCCTCTTAGTCTGGATCCGTCTGGGGGTTGGGTTGGGTAGGTGGAGAGAGACAGATGTCGCTATGTGGGCTGGACACGCTGGATGTAGGTTAAGTGCTTAATTTTACACTCAGCTGTTACTTCAGAGGTTATTTATAAACCTTGGCAGGGGGACAGTGTGATTATGCACAGAGCCAGTCATGGTGCCGTGAAAGTTGCGGAGAGAGAGAGTGGAGGGGGGAGAGAGAGWGTAAGGGAGAGCGAGAGATTACACAGATCCACAAAGAATTTGAAAACAAATCCAATTTTGATAAACTCATATATCTATTAGGTGAAATACTAAAGTGTGACATCACAGCAGCAAGATGTGTGACCTGTTGCCACAAGAAAAGGGCAAGCAGTGAAGAACAAGCACCATTGTAAATACAACCCATATTTATGTTTATTTATTTTCCCTTTTGTACTTTTACCATTTTCACATCGTTTACAACACGGTTCATAGTGATAATATGACATTTGAAATTCTCTATTCCTTTGGAGTGTAATGTTTACTGTTAATTTTCTATTGTTTATTTCACTTTTGTTATCTATTTTACTTGCTTTGGCAATGTAAAYATATGTTTCTCCTCATGCCAATAAAGCCCTTTGAATTGAATTGAGAGGGGGAGGAGAAAGAGTGGGGGGGAGTGGACAAGGTGAAAAAGACAGAGAGGRAAGAGAGAGAATTGAATTGAGTGGGAAGAGAGAGAGAGAGTGAGTGGGGGAGGTGAGGGGTTGACACAGCCAGCCGCAGTGCAGAGGCCACTGTCAGAGGCAGGCAGGGAGGGCAGTGTTGTCGCAGTCCTACAGCTTGTTTGATGTTCATGAAGATTTGCCTAACAGCCATCCAGGCTGTGTAGTGTGTGCACTCAGTCCAGACAGTCAATCAACAAGAACAGCAAGTCCCTACAGCTGTAGGATGTTAATTTGATCACCCTGTTGTCATAGGACATTTTAATGCAAACTTGTAGTCTATTCAAGGTTTAAAAATGCTTCTAAAGTTTGTAATTCCCACTTTCCCACTACAGACTTGATTTGCCCTAACTGAAATGTATCAGCCCCTACAACAATGTCCATTATTTATAATCCACACAATAGTTTACATTTCCTGTGAGACACTGGTCAATTTAAGATCCTATATCTGTATACCATTTATCAGTAGGAGTTCCCCCTATTATCTCTCTGTACCTGGCCTTTGTACAGTGCTGARTTGTCACAGGCATTTCCCCTGTCTCTTTATTACCGTAAATATCAGTGTCATGCATCTGACTTAAAGGTAATGCTGCAGTCAGTTAGCATTTTAAATATGCTAATGAAGAAGTTGTCGTTTGAATTTTTGTTGTACTGTAGTAGGGTTGATTTAGGTTGGAGAACCTGTATATTTGAGGTAAATCATTTATGTATCTTCTGCTTTCTGTAGTAGAGTAAATGTGCTTCTATTTGCAGTCCCATGAATCACTTGGTTGATTTGTGTGCTGTTTAGTTGGGTAGTTGGTGTCATCACGAACTAACAAGCTGTGAGTTTCACATGGGTGGTGGTGGTGGGTGGTGTGGCAGTTTGCCATTTAAGTTCCTAACAGGAAGTACTCTTGTAAATGAAATGCTGTTTCTCCTAAGAGGAAAGAGTGGGTGACATAGACTTCTTGTAAAAAGAGCCCCAACTCTTGCTTTAATTTTCATTCTGTACAATTTGGAACATGATTTGAGATATTTATAGATTTACTGGAGAATCTGCTAGACATCCTGGAGTTGCAAATTTGGAGATGCACAAAGGCACACACACACACACACACACCCACAACACACACACACACACACACACACACACACACACACACACACACACACACACACACACACACACACACACACACACACCACACACAACACACACCCACACACACACACACACACACACACACACACACACTCAGTGGTCCAGTGGAGTAGAGCGACCCCTCAGGGTTGTAGACGGACACAGTAACACACTGCTGTAGACTGTAGAGGGGGATAGGCCACTGTGGTTCTATCACCTGTGGTGGTGGTGGGCCATACACAACGAACCAGAGGGACATAGTGGTTCCAGTGGAGTCACTGAGGCTGAGCTCGGGAGAGTGATGGTTGATGCGTCACACTGTGTGCTTTCCTCTCCTTTTCTTACTGACAGGTTTGAAAACACACAGTGTGTTTTCCTCTCCTTTTCTTACTGACAGGATTGAAGACACACAGTGTCTGCCATCAAAGAAAAGGAAAAATGTGTAATCCTGTTGTCTGTCAAGTACAGATGATGTTTTCTGCCCTTTGTTGACTCCCTGATGGTCACTTGTACTCAGTGAGACTTTTCCACCCTCTGTCTCCCCGGGGGCGCTTTGACCCATCTGAGACACAGCAGTTGAGTGAGAAGCCCGGGCGTCTTTTTTTTCTGTATTCAATATATTTTTTTTAAAGCTCAGTCTGTCTGGCTGGCTGTGAGCATTTAAAAATAGCAGCAGGAATTACCAGGTGCTGGTTTATCAGTGAAATGAAATGCTGTAGATTTAGAGTCAAAACAAGAGAGAGAGGATGTGCTTTGTTGAGCAGTRACTGGACCATCAGCCACTCTGTCTTTTAGTTTACTATCTCAGAGTTCTATTTATTTCTGAATGAAGACGATCCTCTGCGTGAGTGGGGGGTTACTCAGCAAATTTACAGTAAATAGGGCCAGTATTGTAACACCTTGTCTCTGCGTCTGTTTCGTAAAGTAAGAGCAGATGTTTCAGCTCCCTGACTGACTGACACTCTCCGTTCTCATTCTCTGTTGGCTTTGAACAGGAAATCGTTTTTTCTAATCCAGCTGCCTTGACTTCCTAATTCACAGTGAATTGATTTCCTCTGTAGCAATCACTGGAGAACTGCTTGGAATATCACAAACCGAAAGGACATGATCTCCTCGTATAGGAACTGGAATCCAAAGAGCTGTGAGATGGACCTGGGGGCACTTCCTTCCCCCTCCAAGTCTCCAAGGTGCTTCTATTCAAAGTATTTCTTAGGTACAAATGTCTGGTTCCTGGACATGTTTTACACAATTAACAGTATGAAAGTTAACTCTCTATGTGCCTACTCTCAGCTCTACCATACAGTACACTGACATTCCAACACACAAACCCAACCAAGGCTGGCAGTACTCTTAGTCGTGAAGGACCACATCCAGCTGGKTGGAGAATGGATTATTGCATTTAGCTGTAATTGCAATTTGTCTTCTTTGCTTGTCTCTGTACATATGTGTCTTTTTTCCCCCCCTCAGACCACATCCATTTGTATTGCGGTCTGTGTATAATAAATCTAGTCAGAATGGCACTGGGCTGAGTGTCTGTGCGTGAGAATGATTTGGGTGAAGTAGCCAATGTCTTTTTCATCTTTAAGAGAAGTAATAAAGATGAAACGCGAGGGTTGYGGTCTGGACGGTCTGGCGGTCTTTGAAGGTAAAGATGAGACAACCRAGGCTTGTACTTGACTAAAGCATAGGGCTGCTACTGCGTGTGTTTGTGTCTGTACGTGTGGATTGTGGAAGTGTGTGTGTGGCCCTGTGTCTGTGCTGCAGACATCTATCTGGGTTGGTCAGCCTTTGCTAACTGGACACATTGTCTGAAATCAGTAATATCTCTCAATGTGTCTATTCTGTCAGACAGTAATGTACTTTCTTGACTAACAGAGGATAATATTGTACAGTTTGAGATTAGATGGAGGTCCTTTCGGGGCCATTAGTGAGTTCACTGGGGGTTGACCTATGATGTATCACCATCACGCTATCTTTCACCTCCGTAACCAGTGCTTCCTATTGTCGGAGTCCTGCAGTCAAATGACCAAATCTCCCTCTAGTGGCCTCATGGTTGGAATGTTATTCGTATTTTTCATAATTAATAACCATTATTGAAAAGAAAGGGTGTTTCTATGTCAAATGGTTTTGTTATATTTCAGTCCTCTGTGATGTATATAATGTGTATTATTGGGATGCAAACTCAAGATTTAATACATTTCAACTCTATATCTGACATGGTACAAGTGTCTTCTTTTTAAGCCCATAACCATGTGTGTGAGGTGTATACTTCTATTTCAAAGTAGATTTGTTTCAGACTACCAAGAMACTCTGTGTGACCCTGATTTAGCCCACTGCAGTAAAAGGCTAATAGTTGCTCTTGATCAACATGGTCTCAGGACAATTCATATTATTCTGTATGTAAATCTGTGACTCTCCATTAGTATGATATGTTAGGTTATATTAATTATGAATTGAATAGCGGTCATACAATAWCATACGAATTAGTGGACATATAGTATCGTACRTCTTACCTGGTCGTACAATAGCATACAAATTGGATGACTCAACTTATTATACATCTTTCAGGATGTATAGTATTATACTTCTTTCTCTGAGACCAGGTGGCTTGTTGCGCCAAAACAACAACGGAGCATTACGGGGAGAATTTACATTGGCGTTTAGCGAAACTAATGACAAAGGTTAAGATAATTTACGTAAAAGGTTAGGAGAACTAATACGACAAAGGTTAGGGGAATGTATGTAGCAGGTTCGGTGAATTGGGTTAAGTTTAGAGTAGGGGTTAGGCATGTTCAACGAGACATGAACACGCAACCTTTGGATTGCTTGACGGTTGCAGATTACGCCCACCCATCCTCCCAGACCAACCTCCCTACTTTTGTTTCTGTCTAAAGTAACTAGACCATTAGTAGGAATCATACGTCTTGGAGGTACTTAGAAATACATAAAGTATGTTTCGTATGGCTCTGAGACCAGGCTGTCTTGATAGGCCACTGAAATGGTTTTGAACTTGATGGAAAGACTTCCAGTCTTGTGCATATTTGAGCATTATTAACTTATGGCTCCTGGACTGGTTAATTTCATCTAAAGAATGTGAATGTACATAAGCCTGGGGGTTGATTTTTAAAGTCACTGTACATTTGACATCCTTAATATGTAATGTTTTGAGCTCATATATGATAGGTGTTGTATATACTGTATGTGTGTGTTGAACTGACCAGCGACGTAGGTTCCCTTGGTGTCACTTCTGATCTCTGTCTTACCCCCGACTGACACATGGGTCATGTGTCACAGGTGAAGAACCAGGATGTAGCTTGTTTCACGCCTCATTGACCATTTGGCTGATGTATTGCCCTTTCTGTCCTTCACTCTCTTTTTCTCTCTCCTTCTCMATTTTTTCCTGTTAAATTGGAGTCATGAGACTGTCTGCCAGGGTAGTGTTGTGGTCTGAGAGCCAGGAGAAATGAAAGGTACTTAGATAGGTGGTGGACTGACAGATGGTGGACTGACACAGTGCGGCTGCAGTACGTGCACAACAGAGCACAGCAGGYCTGAGTCAGTGCAGGGAGCCTGAAATAGGTTACGGGGCAGTATAGGTTATGGTGGTCACATGTCTGTATGTTTGAAGCCTTCCTCCAACACCACGTCCKCCAGGCACTAAACACAGGACCTTGACTGATTCTAGACTAGGTTGGGATGTTGTTGGACTCAGTTGTTGTGTGTCTGTTTGGGGGAGATGGGGGTAGTGGGAGAACGACTGGTGAAATCATCAGGCTGCCATTTGTAGGGAGAGTGTGAGACGGTGGAAGGAGATCCAGACAGAAATCAAGATAATATGTGAATGTTTTGTTTGGAGCCTCTGGACAGCAACAGCATGTGGTGTCCTGATATTCTGCTTGTTCCTGGTCCAACCAGAGGAAAGAGTTGTCTCCCTAATCAATCATGGTCTGACCCTCTGCTCCTCTTCTATCCCTAACCCCTCAGCAGGCTCATCCTAACCCATACCCCTCAGCAGGCTACTCCTAACCCATACACCTCAGCAGGCTCCTCCTAACCCATACCCCTCAGCAGGCTCCTCCTAACCCATACCCTTGCGGCTCTCTTAACCCTTACCCCTCAGCAGGCTCTCCTAACCCTAACCCCCAGCATAGGTGCTCCTAACCCATACCCTCAGCAAGGCTCCTCCTAACCCATACCCCCAGAGGCCCTCCTAACCCATACCCCTCAGCAGCTTCTCCTTAACCCATACCCTCCCAGGCCCCTCCTAACCCATACCCCTCAGCAGCTCCTCCTAACCAACCCTCAGCAGGCTCCTCCAACCCATACCCTCAGCAGGCTCCTAACCCATACACCTCAGCAGGCTCCTCCTAACCCATACCCTCAGTAGGCTCCTCCTAACCCATACCCATCAGTAGGCTCTCCTAACCCATACCCCTCAGCAGGCTCCTCCCTAACCCATACCCCTCAGCAGGCTCCTCATAACCCATAACATCTCAGCAGGCTCCTCTTAACCCATACCCCGTCAGCAGGCTCCTAACCCATACACCAGCAGGCTCCTCCTAACCCATACCCCTCAGCAGGCTACTCCTAACCCATACCCCTCAGCAGGCTCCTCCTAACCCATACCCCTCAGCAGGCTCCTCCTAACCCATACCCCTCAGTAGGCTCCTCCTAACCCATACCCCTCAGTAGGCTCCTCCTAACCCATACCCCTCAGTAGGCTCCTCCTAACCCATACCCCTCAGCAGGCTCCTCCTAACCCATACCCCTCAGCAGGCTCCTCCTAACCCATACCCCTCAGCAGGCTCCTCCTAACCCATACCCCTCAGTAGACTCCTCCTAACCCATACCCATCAGTAGGCTCCTCCTAACCTGTACCCCTCAGCCTCTTAGTAGTCTCTGGGTATACGTGGGGCTGGACAGCTTGATATGAACCATTAGCCTACTAACTGCTGTTGGTGGCATATAAATTCAACGTGTTTGACAAGATAGACAACATGTGTGGGACAGTGGCGGTCAGAGTTGTTTAAGATGACGGAGGACAATTTCTCTTTCTCATGAGTATGGCCTTATTTCTATTACAGCATATTGGATGACTGTCATTCATATTCCATTCACCCAGTTCAATGTAACAGCGATAGGTTTAGGCTACTACATGATACTTGAATTTTCCTCTTCCCATCATGAGGTTGCTACAACTTAGCCTATGAATGAAGGTTACAACGTAGGTGCACACAGGTTGAGAGAAAATGTTGAGGTGTGTCACGATCGTTGTTAGAAAAGTGACCAAGGCCCAGTGTGCGTAGAGTTCCACATGTTTAAATAATAGAAACTCACCAATAACAACACAGAACAAACGAAACGTGAAGTAAATGCAGTGTTCACAGGCACTACACAAAAACAAGATTCCACAAACTAAAGGTGGGAAAAGGGCTGCCTAAGTATATCCCCAATCAGAGACAACGATAGACAGCTGCCTCTGATTGGGAACCATACCCTGCCAACAAAGAAATATAAAAACTAGAATGCCCACCCTAATCACACCCCGACCTAAATCAATAAGAGAAATTAAAAGGCTCTCTAAGGTCAGGGCGTGACAAGGTGACACACTGTGACACATGGACAGACAGCGACACATTCAATACCTCCTTGCACACTCTTGCCTGCATCTAGCTGATATAGGGTGTAATCATTAGTCCAACAGTTGCAAACGAGAATTTCAATTGGACAAATTCAGGTATGTTTAGCCCCATTTTGTTCCATTTAAGAAACGTTTTTCAACAGAATCGGCAGAATGAATACACCCCTGATCATGCGTAAACACGGTTCAGAACAGCCACGTTGTATTCCTTTTCGCATCTATGCGCTCTCCACTCACTTTTTCCCTTTGTCGCTTTTGGACGTCAATGCACAACACATCAGCTGTATGTGAACAGGCCAAAAAACCTTTCCAAGCCAAACCATATCATAACTGCTACACACAGCCTACATCGTTGTCACCATATTAGCTAAAGTAACGTAGTCAACATAGCTAATAGAACTAACGCGTTAGCATTTCGCTACACTCGCATTTCGCTACACTCGCATTAACATCTGCTAACCATGTGTATGTGACAAATACATTTGATTTGATTAGTAAACTTGCTACAATCATGCAGTAACTTTACAGTGCACAGTCAGTAAGCAGTTTAGCGCTTACACCGGCGGGCCCCGGTGGCAATAAATTAGTAAAACCAAAAGCTTACCTTGACTTGGAAGAGTTCCAGTGTTGAATAGTCATAGCGAGCTAGCTAACATAGCATCTGTTACGGCAGATTTCCTCCTCTTCGTCTGAAGAGGAGGTGTAGGGATCGGACCAAGACGCAGAGTGGAAAGTGGTCATTATTTAATGAAAGTAAACTGAACACTTACAGATACAAAAATAACAAACGTGACTAAACCGAAAACAGTCCCGTGTGGCACGAACACTGACACGAGATACAAACACCCACAAACAACACGTGAAACCCCGGCTGCCTAAGTATGATTCTCAATCAGGGACAACGATTGACAGCTGCCTCTGATTGAGAATCATACCAGGCCGAACACAAAAAACCCAACATAGAAAACACACATAGACAACCCACCCAACTCACGCCCTGACCATACTAACTAAATACAAAATAAGGGAAAATAAGGTCAGGAACGTGACAGCATCCCTCTGTTTGAGCAGGGTGTTTGAGTAGGCTAAACTAGCTAGCTGCATTTACTAGCTGAGTAAGTGAAACTGAAAGTGGGAAAAAATTATGAAATCTCTCTCTTGATTCTCCTACATTTTTGGAAGAAATGTATTTGTTCAAAACTRTTCAACTGTCACACCTGCTCCCACTCTTCCCCTCGCGCCAGGCTCCCCAGCATTGTTCACTCCTGCCATCATCATTACACACACATGCCTTCCCCCCCATCACGCGCATCAGCGATTATTTGACTCACCTGGACTCAATCATCTCTGTCATTACCTTCCCTATATCTGTCTGGTTCCCCGCTCTGTTCCCTGCTTCTGCATTGATTGTCATATGTCCTTGTTTACCCGTGTGCTGACGCTGGTTCTGTACTGTTACCTGTCTGTTCCTCATTAAATGTTCAGTCCGTACACAACTATTGTCTCTCTCTCTTTGAGTCAATTACTCGCCACATTTTATGCACTGCAGTGCTAGCTAGCTGTATCTTATGCTTTCAGTACTAGATTCATTCTCTGATCCTTTGACATGTCAGTTCATGCTGCAAGAGCACTGATAGGTTGGAGGACGTCCTCCGGAAGTTGTCATAATTAATGTGTAAGCTCCCATCCTCCTTTAAAAATTCAAAATAAACTTAATATGTATGCTATGCATTATGATTTTTGAAATGCCATTGAGGTTAAAATAAGAGGCTTTGGATAAAGCATGGAGGTGCTAGGGTTTGTGGRAGCTCTCCACCGGTGAACAGCATCATGAAATGCTTTGGTAATCAGATTTTGTCAATGTTGTGGTCCCTTTGAAAAAAGACGACTTCCTCAGTAGCAAGCAAGGTTATACTCACTTCCTCTTTCTCTTTCTCTTTCTCTCTCAACCTCTCTCTCAGGTTTGGGGTGCTCCTCTTCATAATATCCTGCTATTACATGGTAGCAAAGACCTGAAGACAAGAGGTAAGCAGTGTGACCTTCTCCTTTCAGTTTGTTTTACACTGTGTAGATCTCTCATTGGGTCAACTGTCAATGTGCACTATATCTGCGATCTAGGGTTGTGTGTCAGTTAATGTCGTTATAAGTGGGTGGCTCACAAAAGAGTCTCAAGATTCACTTCAATGATAAAGAGTGATTGCTGAAGAAGAAAAAAGCAAAAGGGAGTAACTTTCACTTCTCCTCAGATCTCTTTGTGCCACTGTGTTTGGCTGTTGTGGTAAGTACTAGACCGAGGGGAATTATCTTTACCCTCTGGTGGAGTTGACAACTAAGGTGCTAATGGTGGGAACCGGGCGCCTGGTAAGGTCACAGAGGCTGATGAATTCTGTCAGTCTGTCTGTCTGTCTGTCAGTAACCCACCGCTAGACAGAGTTTGCTTACTGGCAACTCCAGCAACCACAGACACAGATGCAGAGCAGCTCCTATGATAATTGATGTGTGTGTGTGTGTGTGCAGAGCAGCTCCTATGATAATTGATGTGTGTGTGTGTGTATATAGTAGTGTGTTGATTATGACTGACGCACTGTGCGTGGTGCGTGTGTGTGGTGTGTGTGTGGTGGTTGTGTGGTGTGTGTGGCGTGTGTGTGTGTGTGTGTGTGTGTGGTGTGTTGTGTGTGTGTGTGTGTGTGTGTGTGTGTGAGATTGTCTGTGTGTGCGCGTGTGTGTACAGTAGTGTGTCATTGTGTGTGTTTATGTGTCGGGGTGTGTGGTTGCGGCATGGGCTGTTACAGACTGGCAGTCCCTACAGGAGAGCAGGTCAGGATAGACTGGTACAGCACTGTAGAACAGGCTCACAGCTCTTCCTGTATGGTTCCTCTTCCGATCGGCTGAGAGTAGTCTGCGCATAGCCACCTGATGATTGACGGGGGTCATTCTGT
The DNA here is from genome assembly GCF_002910315.2 of Salvelinus sp. IW2-2015. NCBI lineage: Eukaryota > Metazoa > Chordata > Actinopteri > Salmoniformes > Salmonidae > Salvelinus > Salvelinus sp. IW2-2015. Next base: position 6,936,101 of record NC_036860.1, read on the forward strand.
TACATTTAAATCCACMTCCTAGCTTATGCCACTCCAGCTCAGAACGCAGTCAAACCATCTGTCATGCTTTCACCTTCATTTTTTTTCTTTGTTTAGCAACCCTACAGGTGTAGGATCTTAATTTGACATATATTGTCACAGCAAAATAATCCTGCAGCAACAGGATTTGAACTTTTAGTCCATAATGTTGCTTAATCGGTGGTTAGGCTATTAGCTGGCCAAAGTAGGTTACATGAAAAGTGCAATACTGTTAAAATAAAAAAAATTGCAGCAAAATAATGCTGTAGCAACAGGATTTTAACTTTTAGTCCACAACGTTGCGTGATCAGTGGTTAGGCTTTTACCTGGCCAAAATAAGGTTACATGAAAAGTGCAATACTGTTAGTATAACTGTATGTTAGGGCAGGTTTTCAGTGAATTTATGTAAATCCTGAAGCTCAAATTCTYAGCAACAAAATAGTMATTAAATTAAGATCCTACACCTGTATGTAGAAGTTTATTGAGGAGCTTATGGRCACTATAAAGAGCTTTCATTTTCCTTCTAAATTGTATCCTATATTGTCACAGCAAAATAATCCTGCAGAAACAGGAGTTGAACGTTTAGTCCATAATGTTGCTTGATTGGTGGTTAGGCTATTAGCTGGCCAAAAGTAGGCWACATGAAAAGTGCAATACTGTTAATATAACGGTGTGTTAGTGTGGGTTTTCAGTGGATTAATGTAAATCACAAAGCTGCGGTGCAGGAAAATTCTCAGCAACAAAAGAGTGATCAAATTAAGATCCTATATCTTTACCACAATGTACCGATTGAATGCTTAGACACTGAAAACAACTGAAAGGCTTGTTGTTGTAGTGAATGGTGGGGGATGTAGCAGTAAGTGAATGGTGGGGGATGTAGCAGTAAGTGAATTGGGGGGAAGGATGAGTGAAAAAGGCTAAAGGTTGAAGTTGAGAGGAGGGCAAGCCAGGGCTTGGCAGCCAACGGGATGTGGATTTTGTGGGAGTGTGAGCGTAAGCTGATTATATTAGCGTCATGCCCATAGGCACACACCAGGTCACAGAGTTGCTGTGTTCTGTTCACCTGGTGCTCTCTCTCTCTATCTGCCTCCCTCTCTCTCTCTTTCTCTATCACTCTATTTCTGTCTCTATCTCTTTGCTCAAATGAAGGTCATGTGCTATACTGTACCACGTCATTTGTTTAAAAATAACAATTTATTGTCTCTCACAAAGTCTTCCCGTACCACTTTCTGTTGTATGTGACTCTCTCTGTCTGTCTCCTGGTCTATCTATGTACAGATGTAGGATCTTAATTTGACCTGTATTTTTGCAGCAAAATAAGTCTGTAGCAACAGGATTTTAACTTTTAGTCCACAATGTTGCGTGATCAGTGGTTAGGCTTTTACCTGGCCAAAATAAGGTTACATGAAAAGTGCAATACTGTTAATATAACCATGTGTTATTACAGGTTTTCAGTGAATTTTTATAAATCCTGAAGCTCAAATTTTCAGCAACAAAATAGTGATTAAATTAAGATACTACACCTGTATGTATAAATGTATTGAGGAGCTTATGGACACTATATAAAGAGATTTYAATTCCCTTCTACATTGTGTCATACAAAGACATACAGAGACAGAGACATTACTGACACTCTGACATTACTGACTCTCTCTCAGAGCTGAGGGACCTGTGTTGTCTATTGTTAACCTTACAGACCTTAGTCAAATAAATATGTCYGATATGTTCCAATATTTGAGCTTCACATAATTAAGGCTACTTGGTCTTGTACAATTGAACCAATGACATAATGCAAACCCCAAGCGAAGGAGGTCTGCTGACTTTGCTCCAAGCGAAGAAGGTATTTGACATGTGTATTTGACCCAGATCCACTCCCTCATGCAGCTGTTGACTCAACACAGAGCAGAATGTTTAGACCCTCAGCTCCTCCAGAGCGAAACAAACTGCCCAACTACAGCTGTCAAACACAACCAGTCCAACCGCTCTGTGGCAGTGTCAGTCAGATACATCATCTGTCTCAAAGAAGCTTCTTTCACTTTTAGTCAACTCAAACTGATGTTCTCCTCTTTTGATTGAAAACCTTCTGTACATTTTCCATGTCACTTCAAATCTGCTCACCCTACTCTCTAATATCTCTATACACTCTCTCTTCAAATCTGCTCCACCCATCCCTCTTCTTTTTTCCTTTGCTCTCGCTCTTTCTCTCTCCTCTCTCCTCCTTTCTCTCTCTCTCTCTCCTCTCTATCTCTCTCTCTCTCCTCTCTCTTCTCTCTCTCTCTCTCTCTCTCTCTCTCTCTCTCTCTCCTCTCTCTCTCTCTCTCTCTCTCTCTCTCTCCTCTCTGCCTCTCTCTCTCTCTCTCTCTCTCGTCTCTCCTATCATCTCTCTCTCCCCCCAGGGTGTGTAAGATGGCAGTGTGGATCCAGGCCCAGCAGCTCCAGGGGGATGCGCTGCACCAGATGCAGTCTCTCTATGGGCAGCACTTCCCCATCGAGGTGCGCCATTACCTGTCCCAGTGGCTCGAGGGCCAACTCTGGTGAGTGCAGCACAAAGCCCACCACTCTACCTGACAGAAAGACATGCCTCACCCGGTAACCTTCACATTCGGTTCAATCACAGTCACAGTAGTAGCAGGGACCATGGAGGTGTAGTAACCTGAGAGCAATGTATAGTAGCAAGTGTGTAAAGTCACTGTCCCTGTGTATGTGCCTGWGTGAAGGTGTGTGTGTTAGGGAATGCATAGGGGATTAATGGCTRCTCTGTTCTGCATGTATGTACATACAGGATATCTCTAAGCRTTCTATATGTCCCTGTGCCAGGGATGTGATCGATCTGGAGAACCCCCAGGAGGAGTTTAAGGCCAAGCGTCTGCTGGACAGCCTGATCCAGGAGCTGCAGAMCAAGGCTGAGCATCAGGTGGGAGAGGACGGCTTCCTGCTCAAGATCAAACTGGGACACTACGCYAGCCAGCTCAAGGTGAGACAGATTGAACCAGTAGACGAACCTCCACACAAAGCTAGCTAGAGAAAGGTGAGACAGATGGGCAGTACCCGTATGAAGGCGAGAGATACCGCGCACACATTCCCAGTGTACGTGAGCAGAGCACAGAGCCAGTGCCCTCACAAAAACCTCCACACCTAACTAGCTAGCTGGACAGTTTTCATAAAGCCAGTATAAACCCAATAAACTCACAAGGATATGATAACCTTACAGCCAACTATACCAGCTGAATCATGGTGATTATTATTTCAATTATACTGATACCAAACTCAGCTAAATGTTAGTTATCACAGCCTCATTGGCAACAGGCCCATATCCATAAACCCCAACCCAAAGTACTTAGAAATAAAACAGTAYGTGAGAACAGCCTGCTCTGGTCAGTGTGTCTATATGAAGAAAAACAAAAGGTGGACAACACTGGGCTACGGTAACCAGGCAGTGTTCCCTTTTATGATTGAGTGCTTCACTCACGGATCTCGCTGTGTTTGTCTTCACCCTTATGAACAGGGTTCAGAGGAACAAGCTGCCTCTTGTCACCTTCCACAGTGGGAGTAGGAGGCATCTTGTCAACACAACACTCAGTCTACAATGCAGTCTTTCAACCCCGCATGGTGCCTTGGTGTGTGTATGCGTGCGTGAGAGAGGGATTCAGACCTGTGTTTCCCAACTCTCGTCCTCCAGTACCCCCAACAGCACAAATGTTTTTTGTAGCCCCACGGACAAGCACATCTGATTCAACTTGTCAATTAATCATCAAGCCTTCAATGAGTGTTTTTGTGTGGGGCTTCAACAAAATGGGTGCTTTTGGGGTTACTTGAGGACCGGAGTTAAAGAGAGAGAGAAAAGAGAAAAAGGAAGAGAAATGTAGCCAGTGGATGTGAGACCAAGTCGTCTGCACTTGAGAGAAGGATCTCATTAGTCTAATTGGGTTTAGCTAGGCTCAGGGAGTGGGCTTTAGAGCGTYAGCATGCCGYGGCKCGGGAGCGGGCTAAATTGGTCAGTGTTGTGTGCRCGGCCGTRCTGCCAGTCAGCGGCTAACRCGGCTAACARGCCTAACACGACAGCACATGYGGTCCTTGTCTTTCAGAGCACGTATGACCGCTGCCCTCTGGAGCTGGTGAGATGCATCAAACACATCCTGTACACGGAGCAGAGGCTAGTCCGAGAGGCCTCTAATGTGAGTATGAAGCACTCTCTCCAACTTCCATTCCTACTCCCACCTACCTGGGAAGCTTGTTTCACAGGTATGCATATAACAGATACCTGTAGCTCGTATGCACAAAATACACACACACACATACACACACACACACACACATACATACACATATGGAAATAATACGGAAATACCCACACACCTTTTATAAATATTTGCAGACACCCAAACTCTAGAAACAACACACAGAGATGTTTAACATAACACAGCCAATTCCATGACATTATGGAAATCACAGCCGTTGGGGGTCGCTTTTCTGCCTCTCTGCCGGCATCAAAGGCTGTGTACTCTCAATTTTCCCACAGACATACGTAAACCTGTTGACAACCACATAAATACACACAACACACACACACGCACACGCACACGCACACACACACACATAGCACTTCACACCCACACCTAGTCAGAAAACCTGCACAGACACAGCCCATATGTCTCGCTGGAAGATAAACTTTGAATTTCTCATTAACCAGCAAAGCTGTAGGCCTGGTGGGTGGGTGAAGAAATGTGATATTTTATAACAAGGGTTATAAAACCATAAAGCCGGTGGTCCATAAAACATCTGAATATCAATAAACCCAGTGTTAAATTGATTTCCAGTCATGCCAGGCTTCTCCTATCACAGGATTGCATATTCTACGTGATTGCATGGCCATCTGTTTATTCAGACTGTCTTCACAGTGCTCACGTCCCCAGCCTTAACAAGCCACGGGCTGTGTCTGCCCACGATAAGGAAATGCATTTCCCTCTGCACGGTCTCACATGTTCAGTCAGTGGTGATCACTGCTGGTTATGGTCGTTAGGGATTACTGTGGAATAACACAAGCAGGGGTCATTGAGGTTGTGTTAAAGAGGCACAGGGCGATTTCAGGTTCTGTCAGTTTGTGTGTCTTTCTGCTCCATGTAATGATGATGAAATGCTCAACACCACACTAGCTAGTTCCTGCAAATCATCTCAAAGCCAGCGTTGTTTACCGGCCCAGCCCTGTCACCTCTCTCTCCTCCCTCTGATTGGCAGTCGAGCTCCCCAGTGGGCGGGATGATGGACAGCATGTCCCAGAAGTATCAGCAGATCAACCAGGCATTCGAGGAGCTGCGCCTGCTGACCCAGGACACAGAGAACGACCTGAGAAAGCTCCAGCACAACCAGGAGTACTTCATCATCCAGTACCAGGAGAGCCTCCGCATCCAGGGTGAGTCAGCCTTGCCCTGGTCCCCCTCCTAGTCACAACACGCTGGGTCATCAACCCCAGCAGCCCTCACCTTTTATTTGGCGTAATGACGTGTGGGTTTGTAGGTGAGTGAGTGGGTGTCAGTGTGTTTGTGTGTGTGTGGTCTGCAAAGTAAAAGACAGGTGTGTTTATGTGAGATTTGCTGCACTCCCCCTCTCTCCTGTCCTTCCCCTCTTCCTCTCCCTCTCTTCGCCCACATGCAGCCCAGTTGACCAGCCTGGCCACACTGCCCCCTGCTGACAGACAGCTGAGGGAGCCCACATTACTGAGCAAGAGAGCCACCGTGGAGGCCTGGCTCACCCGGGAGGCCAACACACTACAGAAATACAGACTGGTACACTACTTTTTATACTGCATACACACACACATGTACTGAAACACACACACGTACAACCTGGAATGATGGCGCCGGAGGGGATGGCTGCTTGTTTTATTGGCTCTTAACCAACCATGTTATTTTGTACGTTTTTTGTTGTTGTTTGTAACTTATTTTTTACATAATGTTGCTACTACCGTCTCTTATGACCGAAAAGAGCTTCTGGACATCAGAACAACGATTACTCACCTCAAATTGGACAAATAATTTTTCTTTAATGAGTCGGAAGGGAAGGATATACAACAAAAACACCCGAACAGGCCCTCATCCCCATCATTCGCTGGAGAAAGAAACAGCGATTTCGTGGAAGGAGATCGGGGTGCCTTGTGAGGATCAGGCGACAAGTGGCTAATCTGCCTTTGCCATCAGTACTGTTAGCTKACGTTCAATCGCTTGAAAATAAATGGGATGAACTGAAAGCACGTATATCCTACCAACGGGACATTAAAAACTGTAATATCTTATGTTTCACTGAGTCATGGCTGAACAACATTAATATGGCGGGTTGTACTGGCAGGTTATACACTCTATCGGCAGGATAGAACAGCAGCCTCTGGTAAGACACAGGGCGGGGGCCTATGTATATTTGTAAACAACAGCTGGTGCACGATATCTAAGGAAGTCTCAAGGTTTTGCTCGCCTGAGGTAGAGTATCTCATGATTAGCTGTCGACCACACTATCTACCTAGAGAGTTTTCATCTGTATTTTTCATAGCTGTCTACATACCACCACAGACCGATGCTGGCACTAAAACCGCACTCAATGAGCTGTATACCTCCATAAGCAAACAGGAAAACGCTCATCCAGAGGCGGCGCTCCTAGTGACCGGGAATCTTAAATCAGTTTTACCTCATTTCTATCAGTAAGTTAAATGTGCAGAGGGAAAAAAAACTCTAGACCACCTTTTCTCCACACACAGTGCATACAAAGCTCTCCATCACACTCCATTTGGCAAATCTGACCATAATTCTATCCTCCTGATTCCTGCTAACAAGCAAAAATTAATGCAGGAAGCACCAGTGACTCGGTCTATAAAAAAGTGATCAGATGAAGCAGATGATGAACTACAGGACTGTTTTGCTAGTGCAGACTGGAATATGTTCCGGGATTCTTTCGATGGCATTTAGGAGTACACCACATCAGTCACTGGCTTCATCAATAAGTAATTCGAAGACGTCGTCCTCACAGTGACTGTACGTACATACCAGAAGCCATGGATTACAGGCAACATTCGCACTGAGCTAAAGGGTAGAGCTGCCGCTTTCAAGGAGCGGGACGCTAACCCGGAAGCTTATAAGAAATTCCGCTATGCCCTTCGACGAACCATCAAACAGGCAAAGC
>NC_036860.1:6948615-6951182 GCF_002910315.2 Salvelinus sp. IW2-2015
GCTATTCATTGACTACAGCTCAGCGTTCAACACCATTGTGCCCTCAAAGCTCATCACTAAGCTAAGGACCCTGGGACTAAACACCTCCCTCTGCAACTGGATCCTGGACTTCCTGATGGGCCGCCCCCAGGTGGTAAGGGTAGGTAACAACACATCCGCCACGCTGATCTTCTTCACGTGGGCCCCTCATGGGTTCGTGCTCAGTCCCCTCCTGTACTCCCTGTTCACTCATGACTGCACGGCCAGGCACGACTCCAACACCATCATTAAGTTTGCCAATGACACAACAGTGTCATCGGCAGTGTCAACAATGATGAGACAGCCTATAGGGAGGAGATTAGAGACCTGACCGTGGGGTCTGACCGTGGGGACAACAACCTCTCCCTCAACGCGATCAAGACAAAGGAGATGATTGTGAACTACAGGAAAAGGAGGACCGAGCATTCTCATCGACGGGGCTGTAGCGGAGCAGGTTGAGAGCTTCAAGTTCCTTGGTGTCCACATCACCAACAAACTAAAATGGTCCAAGCACACCAAGACAGTCGTGAAGAGGGCACGACAAAACCTATTCACCCTCAGGAGACTGAAAAGATTTGGCATGGGTCCTCGGATCCTGAAAAGATTCTACAGCTGCACCATTGAGAGCATCCTGATGGGTTGCATCACTGCCCGATATGGCAACTGCTCGGCCTCCGACCGCAAGGCACAACAGAGGGTAGTGCGTGCGGTCCAGTACATCACCGGGGCCAAGCTTCCTGACATCCAAGACCTCTATACCAGGCGGTGTCAGAGGAAAGCCCTAAAAATTGTCAAAGACTCCAGCCACCCTAGTCATAGACTGTTCTATCTGATAAAGCACAGCAAGCGGTACCGGAGCACCAAGTCTAGGTCCAAGAGGCTTCTAAACAGCTTCTACCCCCAAGCCATAAGACTCCTGAACATCTAATCRAATGGCTACCCAGACAATTTTCATTGCCCCCTCCCCCCTCTTCTACGCTGCTGCTACTCACTGTTATTATCTATGCATAGTCAYTTTAATAACTCTACCTACATGTACCAATGACCTTAATTACCTCGACAGAGGTGCCCCCGCACATTGACTCTGTACCGGTAACCCCTGTATATAGCCCCACTATTGTTATTTACTGCTGCTCTTTAATTATTATTTATTCTTCTCTTACTTTTTTTAGGTATATTCTTAAAACTGCATTGTTGTTTAACCTCTCTAGGGTATGTGGGACGGTAGCGTCYCACCTCGTCAACAGCTAGTAAAACTGCAGGGCGCCAAATTCAAAACAACAGAAATCCCATAATTAAAATTCCTCAAACATACAAGTATTTTACACCATTTTAAAGATACACTTGTTGTAAATCCAGCCACAGTGTCCGATTGGTCCTAGGCAACACACATGCAGGTATGACACACACACACACACACGCAGCGCAACACCCACACACAACACACACCACACACACACACACACAACACACACACACACACCACACACACAACACACACACACACACACACACACACACACACACACACCACACACACACCGATAAGAATGTACCCATACATTACACGTCATACATATTCTCCAATCAATATACATCCCCAGCTTTTATACCTGAAGGCATGAGATTCCTCCAGATAGCTCTTTACAGTGAATGCTGACTTACAAGCCCTTAACTTCTTTGGGGTAGGGGGCAGTATTTCACGTCCGGATGAAAAGCGTGCCCAGAGTAAATGCCTGCTACTCAGGCCCAGATGCTAGGATATGCATATTATTAGCATATTTGGATAGAAAGCACTCTGAAGTTTCTAAAACTGTTTGAATGATGTCTGTGAGTATAACAGAACTCATATGGCAGGCAAAAACTGAGAAAAAATCCAACCAGCAAATCTGAGGTTTGTAGTTTTTCACCTCTTTGCTTACCAAGATACAGTGGAAATGGGGTCATATTCCTAAGGCTTCCACTAGATGTCAACAGTCTTTAGAACCTTGTTTGAGGCTTCTACTGTGAGTGGAGGGAATGAGAGGGGAATGAGTCAGAGGTCTGCCAGAGAGCCACAAGCTGACCTGCGCATTCATGTGAGAGTTAGCTTGCGTTCCATTGCATTTCTGAAGACAAAGTAATTCTCCGGTTGGACATTATTGAAGATTTATGTTAAAAACATCCTAAAGATTGATTCTGTACATCGTTTGACATGTTTCTACGGACTGTATGGAACTTTTGGACTTTTCGTCTGAAACTTGTGATCGCGCGTCATGAATTTTGATTACTGCGGCTAAACGCGGACAAAAAGGATGTATTTGGACAAATATGATGGACTTCATCGAACAAACAAACATTTATTGTGGAACTGGGATTCCTGGGAGTACATTCTGATGAAGATCATCAAAGGTAAGTGAATATATACACTGCTCAAAAAAATAAAGGGAACACTTAACAACACAATGTAACTCCAAGTCAATAACACTTCTGTGAAATCAAACTGTCACCTTAGGAAGCAACACTGATTGACAATAAATTTCACATGCTGTTGTGCAAATGGATAAACA
>NC_036860.1:6955454-6969017 GCF_002910315.2 Salvelinus sp. IW2-2015
GAGGCCGTTAGTGAGGGCAACAACCCAGCAGCAGGACCGCTACCTCCACCTTTGAGCAGGAGGAGCACTGCCAGAGCCCTGCAAAATGACCTCCAGCAGGCCACAAATGTGCAGTGGTCTGCTCAAACGGTCAGAAACAGACTCCATGAGGTGGTATGAGGGCCCGACATCCACAGGTGGGGTTGTGGCTTACAGCCAAACACGTGCAGACGTTTGGCATTTGCCAGAGAACACCAAGTTTGGCAAATTCGCCACTGGCCCTGTGCCCTTCACAGATAAAAGCAGGTTCACACTGAGCACATGAGCACGTGAGAGACGTGACTGAGTCTGGAAACGCGTGGAGAACGTTCTGCTTGCCTGCAACATCTCCAGCATGACCGGTTTGGCGGTGGGTCAGTCATGGTGTGGGGTGGCATTTCTTTGTGGGGCCGCACAGCCCTCCCATGTGCTCGCCAGAGGTAGCTTGCTGCATTAGGTACCGAGATGAGATCCTCAGAGCCCTTGTGAGGACCATATGCTGACACATGCACATTTGTGGCCTGCTGGAGGTCATTTGGCAGGCTCTGGCAGGCTCCTCCTGCTCAAAGGCGAGGTACGGTCCTGCTGCTGGGTGTTGCCCTCCTACGGCCTCCTCCACGTCTCCTGATGTACTGGCCGTCTCGTGGTAGCGCCTCCATGCTCTGGACACTACGCTGACAGACACAGCAAACCTTCTTGCCACAGCTCGCATTGATGTGCCATCCTGGATGAGCTGCACTACCTGAGCCACTTGTGTGGTGTGTAGATCCGTCTCATGACCACTAGAGTGAGAGCACGCCAGCATTTAAAAGTGACCAAAACATCAGCCAGGAGATAGGAACTGAGAAGTGGTCTGTGGTCACCACCTGCAGAATCACTCCTTTATTTGGGGTGTCTTGCTATTGCCTATAATTTCCACCGTTTGTCTATTCCATTTGCACAACAGCATGTGAAATTTATTTGTCAATCAGTGTTGCTTCCTAAGTGGACAGTTTGATTTCACAGAAGTGTGATTGACTTGGAGTTACATTGTGTTGTTTAAGTGTTCCCTTATTTTTTTGAGCAGGTTATAATGCTTTCTGACATCTGTTGACTACACAACATGGCGGATATCTCTTTGGGTTGTGTTGGTACTCAGATTATTGCATGGTGTGCTTTTTCCGTAAAGTTTTTTTTGAATACTGACACAGCGGTTGCATTAAGGAGAAGTGGATCTAAAATTCCATGCATAACAGTTGTATCTTCAAGCAATGTTTATTATGAGTATTTCTGTAAATGATGTGGCTCTCTGCAAAATCACTGGATGTTTTGGAACTACTGAACATAACGCGCCAATGTAAACTCAGATTTTTGGATAAAAATATGAACTTTACCGAACAACACATACATGTATTGTGTAACATGAAGTCCTAGAGTGTCATCTTATGAAGATCATCAAAGGTTAGTGATTCATTTTATCTATTTCTGCTTTTTTGACTCCCTCTTTGGCTGGAAAAATGGCTGTGTTTTTCTGTGACTTTCTCTGACCTAACATAATCGTTTGGTGTGCTTTCGTCGTAGGAGCCTTTTAGAATCGTGGCAGAGAAGCACCAGAAGAGCCTGCAGCTGCTGAGGAAGCAGCAGACCATTATCCTGGATGACGAGCTGATCCACTGGAAGAGACGGCAACAGCTGGCCGGCAACGGGGGTCCTCCAGAGGGGGGGCTGGACATCCTGCAGTCCTGGTGAGACCCCTTCTATCACCCTCTACCCCTAACAGAGATCACATATGTCTAGGATTGATCAAAGGGCAGGGGCCACCCAGTTAACAAGCTGACTATTGGATACTGCTGGGTTTATATGGGGTGTAGTTGGGAAGATGACTGTAGTCTAGGTTGAAGATGACAAAGGTTAWGACAATGGGATTCTAATATCCCATAACTCTTTGCAACAATGGGGAAGAATTCAATGTATTTTAAAAATATGTTTTATTGAATATCCAAAACATACAATATACTAGCAGTGTAGCCGCTCAACAACTGAACCACAGCAGTCATCCAACAGACTCCCATTCAGGGCGACACACAGACACATCCAGGGTCAATGCCCTGCTCAAGGGCACGTCAACAGATCTCCCACCAGGCCAAACAAACAGGGACCCGAACCCTCCAACATCCCCCCACAGTTCCCCAATAGCTGACTCTCAACCATCCGAGACCCTTCCCACAGACTCCCCCCAGAATTTTTTTTTTTTCAAAATACAATGAATTCCATTCCCCACCCCAAAGAACCCCCCAAAGCACCAACAACCAACCAAATTAACTAAAGAGAAAAAAGAAAAAGACAAAAGAAAACAGCAAACAGAAACGCAACAAAAAAACAAAAACAAAGGACATCAAGGACCACTAAAATCAGAACAGCAATGCCAACTGTATATGTTTGAGTGCATGTCTGGCACTATTACATGTGTGTGTGTCTGTGTATGTATGTATTTGAATGAGAGTGTGTGTATATGCATGTGTACAAACACCTGCACGGCATCAGCCTCAGGCAAACCGGCATTAGCTGTAAAAACACTGACCTTCAGTGTCATTCAAACGTACTTTTTATTATGTTTTACTTTGACTTTATTTTTGACTTTTRTCTTTGACCATTATTCTATTTCACGCAAAGCAACTCCATTCCCACTTGTCTCCAATTCCACATCCCAACCCTCAGCTTCCCTCAGCCCATCCCACCTATCTCTGCTGGCCACCCTCTTCGGAATTCTACGCAACATTTATCTTTCAACTACGCTGTGATGTTTAACGTACAATTTCAATCTATCTAATCGAATAGAATCCACAGATTGCAAGTTGAAGATAAATACTTTTACTAAGAGTATTAGAAATTGACTGACCCAGTCTCTCCAGATCTCCTAACAGTACTATTTCCAGGGTCAATTTTAGATCAATGCTATGCATTTTTAGCCATTTCTGATCCTGAGACCAGAAACAGGCTACCTGAGGACAATACCAAAATAAATGGTCGGTTGATTCTGTATCCTCACAACAAAATCTGCAGAGCTTCGATGATTTTATGCCACAAATATTCAACATTTTGTTGGTGGCACAGTCTTGAGTCTTGCGTCATTTTATACAGTTGAAGTTGGAAGTTTACATACACCTTAGCCAAATACATTTAAACTCAGTTTTTCACAATTCCTGACATTTAAGCCGAGTAAAAATTCCCTGTCTTAGGTCAGTTAGGATCACCACTTTATTTTAAGAATGTGAAATGTCAGAATAATAGTAGAGAGAATAATTTATTTCAGCTTTTATTTCTTTCGTCACATTCCCAGTGGGTCAGAAGTTTACATACACTCAATTAGTATTTGGTAGCATTGCCTTTAAATTGTTTAACTTGAGTCAAACATTTCGGGTAGCCTTCCACAAGCTTCCCACAATAAGTTGGGTGAATTTTGGCCCTTCTCCGACCCAAGGCTGGTGTAAACTGAGTCAGGTTTGTAGGCCTCCTTGCTCGCACATACTTTTTCAGTTCTGCCCACAAATTTTCTATGGGATTGAGGCCAGGGCTTTGTGATGGCCACTCCAATACCTTGACTTTATGTGTCTTAAACTATTTTGCCACAACTTTGGAAGTATGCTTGGTCATTGTCCATTTGGAAGACCCATTTGCGACCAAGCTTTAACTTCCTGACTTATGTCGTGAGATGTTGCTTCATATATCCACAAATTCCCCCCCTCATGTGCCATCTATTTTTGTGAAGTGTACCAGTCCCTACTGCAGCAAAGCACCACCACACCATGATGCTGCCACCCCCTGCTTCACGGTTGGGATGGTGTTCTTCGGCTTGCAAGCCTCCCCCTTTTTCCTACAAACATAACAATGTCATTATGGCCAAACAGTTATATTTTTGTTCATAGACCAGAGGACATTTATCCAAAAAGTACAATCTTTGTCCCCATGTGCAGTGGCAAACCGTTGTCTGGCTTTTTATGGCGGTTTTGGAGCAGTGGCTTCTTCTCCTGCTGAGTGGCCTTTCAGCTTATGTAGAAATAGGACTCGTTTTACTGTGGATATAGATACTTTTGACCTGGTTCCTCCAGCATCTTCACAAGGTCTTTGTTCTGGAATTGATTTGCATTTTTCGCACCAAAGTACGTTCATCTCTAGGAGACAGAACGCGTCTCCTTCCTAGCGGTATGATGGCGCATGTTCCCTTGGTGTTTATACTTGCGTTCTATTGTTTGTACAGATGAACGTGGTACCTTCAGGCGTTTGGAAATTGCTCCCAAGGATGAACCAGACTTGTGGAGGTCAACAATTTTTTTTCTGATGTCTTGGCTGATTTCTTTTGATTTTCCCATGATGTCAAGCAAAGAGGCACTGAGTTTGAAGGTAGGCCTTGAAATACATCCACAGGTACACCTCCAATTGGCTCAAAGGATGTCAATTAGCCTAGCAGAAGCTTCTAAAGCCATGACAACATTTCCTGGAATTTTCCAAGCCTTTAAAGGCACAGTCAACTTACTGTATGTAAACTTCTGACCCACTGGAATTGTGATTCAGTGAATTATAAGTGAAATAATCTGTCTGTAAACAATTGTTGGAAAAATTACATGTGTCTTACACAAAGTAGATGTCCTAACTGACTTGCCAAAACTATAGTTTGTTAACAAGAAATTTGTGGAGTGGTTGAAAAACGAGTTTCAATGACTCCAACCTAAGTGTATGTAACCTTCCGACTTCAACTGTATATCAACTCATACCATGGAATCGATACATCAAAAATCTCTTCCCAACTATTTTGCCATCTGTATAGCACAGTTGTCAACATCCTGGTCCTCAAATGAAACTAGTATACTTTCCTATTTATGCTATTTTTATTGCTTCATCAGTTTTGATCCTTTATATTGGGCAGACAGACAAGTTCCCTACCTCCTCCCGCTGCCACCTGCCTCCTCCATTTTTGGGGTAATGCTGTAATCAATTGGTTGTACTCTTGGATTGAGCAGACCTTCCCATACAATTTCGATACCTCTATGAAGGACATAACTCAACCATTCCAATTTACATTATCATTTTAGAACAAAATACCTTTTTCAAACATCTTTCCCATAAATACAGGTATTTTATCAACCAGCACATTTGAATTCAGCCATTATATTTGTTGTAATATTTTTTCTATATTTTCAGGGGGATGAAATTGAAATTGTAACCAGCTCTACAATGCTTGTTTGAAAAAGAGAGATACTTTAAAAAAAGTATACTTTTCTATTAATCTAAAATGAGACATGGCAATCTGCACAAAGGCAAAAAAGGTCATTTTTAAACAATGGATGAGCTTTTCTTAGTAATCTGCTTGAGAACCATTTAGGGTTCAGGTAAAACTTTTGAATAAGTGAAGCTTTTAGAGAGAGGTTTAGTGCTTTTATATTTAACCATCTCAACCCACCCAATTCATATTCATTATATAGATAGGCACGCTTTATTTTGTCTGGTTTAGCGTCGCAGATGAAGCGAAATATTTTTTGCTAATATGATTTGAAAAATTAATCATCAGGAGTAGGCAGCGTCATAAGTAAGTGAGTAAACTGAGATATGACTAAGAAGTTAATAACAAATTTTCCATAAATAGACAGGTATTTACCTCTCCATGGTTGCAGGATCTTGTCTATTTTTACAAGTTTTCTATTGAAATTCATTGTGGAGAGCTTATTTATATATTTTGTGATATGAATACCAAGTATGTCTACTTCACCATCAGCCCATTTTATAGGCAAACTACAGGGTAGTGTAAAATATGTATTTTTTAACAATCCAATACATAGTATTGTACACTTATCATAATTAGGTTTTTTATCTAGATCTTCAATGAGACATTGCAGGGATCTAGCTTGCGGACTTAATATAAAACTTGAGTCATTGGCGTACATGGACACCTTTGTTTTTAAGCCTTGGATTTCTAATCCTCCAATGTTGTTATTGGTTCTGATTTTAATAGCTAGCATTTCGATGGCCATAATGAATAGATATGGTGACAGAGGACACCCTTGTTTAACTCCTCTTGCCAATTCAAAACTCTCTGAGAAGTAGCCGTTATTTACTATTTTACACCTGGGTTTGCTATACATTACTTTTACCTATTTTATAAGAGATTCACCGGAATTGAAAAAATCCAGGCATTTATAAATAAAATCCCGTCTTACTTTATCAAATGCCTTTTCAAAATCTGCTACAAAGACCAGGCCTCGCTTCTTAGATGTTTCATGATGTTCTATTATTTCTAGTAGTTGTCGTATATTATCTCCAATGTATCACCAATGTAAAAAAACCTGTCTAATCAGGATGAACAATACCTGGTAAAACCCTTTTAATTCTGAGTGCTATGCATTTTGCTAGTATTTTTGCATCACAACATTGAAGTGTAAGGGGCCTCCAGTGTTTTAGATACACTGGATCTTTATATTTGCCATCTGGGTCTTGTTTTAATAATAGAGAAATCAGGCCTTCCTGCTGAGTACCTGACACACTACCATTTCTATAGTAGTTAAAACAATCTAACAATGGAGCTTTTAGTACATCAAAAAAAGCTTGATATGCCTCTGCCGGTATGTCATCAAGCCCTGGGGTTTTTCCAGACTGAAATGATTTAATAGCCTCAAATAGTTATTTCTCTGTAATATTGCCTTCGCACTGATTTTTCTGTACATTTGTAAATTTTCCATTTTTTATATCATTTGGAAAGACTTCCTTACCGTAATCTTCATTCAGTGGGAGAAGATGAGACAGAAAAGAGAACATCTGCCTAAAATATTTAGCTACCTCTTTTAAAATATAATTCGGAGAATCATAAATGACTCCGTCTTCAGTAACAAGTTTTTGCAAATTATTTTTGTTAGTGTTCCTGTATTGGAGATTCAGGAATAATTTTGTGCATTTTTCTCCATATTCCATCCAGTTTGCTTTATTTTTGTAATAGATTACATTAGATCGTTCTTGACTAAGTTCCTCAAGTTCTTTTTGTTTTTCCTCTAACTTATTTTGTATCTCTGTAGTATTGTTTTTATTGATATCTACCTGTACTAGTAATTAATGTATTTCCCTTGTTAGTCTTGTCTCTTTTGCCAGAAACTGCTTTTTTATTATTGATGAATATTGAATTGAATGACCTCTGAAGGTACATTTAAAAGTATCAGAAACAATAAGGGGATTTGCTGAACCTATATTATACTGAAAATATTCAGTTATAAGTTATTTTGTCTTAGTTAAAAATAAGTTGTCCTCCAGTAAACTTTGATTACATTTCCAGGATCCCCATCCAAGTGGAAATTCTATAAGAGTTATGTGAAGGCCAATTAGATGATGATCCGATCGCATTCTGTCTCCTATTAAAACTTTTTTAACCTTTGATGCAAGAGAGAAAGAGACAAGAAAGTAGTCAAGATGACTAGCTTGATTAAGTCTCCTCCATGTATATCTCACTAGGTCGGGGTTTTTTAGTATCCAAATATCCACTATTTCTAATGTGTCCATAATATTTGTGATTTCCTTAAGGGCACGGTGATGATAGTTTGTAGAGTGATTTCCTTTACGGTCAATTGAGGTACTTAACACTTTGTTATAGTCTCCTATCATAATGATTTGATCATTTGTTGCCTGTGAGTTCAATAAATTGGTATAAATATTTTCGAAGATGTATGGATCATCCTGATTTGGATCATATAGATTAATGAGCCAAATCTCTTTTTCGTCCACTTTCATATTCAAAAACATCCACCTTCCTTGCGAATCATTCCTGACTGTTTACACATTCAGATTTACATTGTTGTTAATTAATATCATCTCACCTTTTGAGTTCCTTTGTCCATGACAGAAAAGAATTTCACCACCCCATTCCCTTTTTCCACGCAACTTCATCTAAGGATGTAGAGTGAGTTTCCTGTAAACAGTATATGTTATATTCCTTTTCTTTTAGCCACGTAAAGACTGATCTTCTTTTTTTATTACCTGCTAAACCATTACAATTATCACTGGCTATACTTATTTCACCCCTTACCATAACTAGATACTATTCTCAGTCTAAATTGACCATAATTAGTGCTTATAAAGTTACTGTAACGCTCGTCGTTGGAATGAGGTGAGGACCAAAGCGCAGCGTGGTAAGTGTTCATCATTATATTTATTAAACATAGAACACTAAACAAAATAACAAAGGAGAACGAAACGCAACAGTTCTGTARGGTGACATCCACTACACAGGAAATAATCACCCACAAAACACAATGAAAACCAGGSTACCTAAATATGGCTCCCAATCAGAGACAACGACTGACACCTGCCTCTGATTGAGAACCATACTAGGCCAAACACATAGAAAAGGACAATAGAACAAAACATAGAAAAAACAACATAGAATGCCCACCCCAACTCACGCCCTGACCAACTCAAATAAAGACATAACAAAGGAACTAAGGTCAGAATGTGACAGTTACTGCCGTCAGAGGTATCATGACAGTCAAAATTAGAGCTTTCAAATGTCTGATTATTTAGAATTCAAGAAATACGTTCAAGCCATATTTGTTTTATTCCCTTGCCTGTGAATCAATGCCACAGATGTTAGAAAATTGAGACAAGATATTATGTGTGTAGTAAATCTGAGTAGGTTGATGTGTATGACATTGGATGTGATTTAGTGAGAGTGTGTACGATGTCTGTATAAGAGTAAGACTATAATGTGTGCTGTCCAAATAAATAATAACTCCGCCAATTTGCATGGTTGAGTGTCTATGTGTGTAACATGTAGTGCGTATAGCCTTAATATTCATGATGATAATTGTAATCCATATCGTATCACCATCATAGTTGCATCATAATTACCTTTAACATCATTGAAAAACACATCCCAGCATTTCCATAGCAATTGACGTTTCACATGATCATGAAAGACACCTTGCATTACTCTAGAGACGGCTTCACTACAGTACAAATGTATTCCGTACAATATGTTATTATTCCCCAATGCCCCTATTCTGATATCTTCCCCTTGCTTGTTGTAAACATATATAAACATGTAGACAGACGACATAAAAAGATAGACAAACAAGGAACATATGAACAAGTGAATGTTAGCTGTACAGAGAGTTTGCCATCAAAGCGGAAAATAAACACAATCGTTGTGAATTTCAGAAAACTACTTAGCAAACACTTAGAATTACTGTTTTCCTGTCATTCTATTCATTGAAACATTTTTCACATGATCTCACCCACTTTATTACTTGATTTTTCTGAACCTTGGGTCACGTTTTTCAATGCTAATACTATAGAATTAGCAACGGTCCAGTGAATGTGTTTACTTGTGAACGCTCCAGCATGGAATTATTACCTTGTCTTAAAACTGTATATTTTGAACTAGACTGTAGTCTGTCTGGTTGTCTGAGCTTGTAAGAGTCTGAACTGTGAGTTGTGTGATCTTAATTTGCCCATTTTGAGAACCTTATTTTGTGTGTGTGTGTGTGTGTGTGTGTGTGTGTGGGTGTGTGTGTGTGTGTGTGTGTTGGTTGGGGGGGTGTGTGTGTGTGTGTGTGCTGGTGTGTGTGTGTGTGTGTTGTGTGTGTGGGGTGTGATTCAGGTGGTTGAGAAGTTGGCAGAGACGATCTGGCAAACAGGCAGCAGATCAGGAGAAGAACACTGAAGACAACAGCTTCCATCCCGGCCATCGAGGAGCTACTGAACGACCTCAACAAGCACCATCACAGACATCATCTCAGCACTGGTCACCAGTGTGTGTGTGTAACCTGCGTGCGTTTGTGTGTGTGTGTGAAGTTGTTGTTAATTTTCAGTATCAAAGTGCAAGGAATTGTAGAATAGGTTGATAGTGTGTTGGATCTGTGCAAGTGCTTTGAGCTGGATGTTGATGGTGTGTGAAAAATGTGAAACTTCTTATAGCACCCTAAATCTTCAGTGTGTATGCTACTGTACAGTCATGTCTTTACAACCCCCCCCCCCCCCATCTCCTCGTGATGGGACGAAATGAGAGAACATACTACACTCAGTGTGAACCCTTTATACAAACCCTATCCTACTGACACAACCCCTGACTCCTTTATGTGGCAATAGGAGCGTAGATTAACATTATATTACCAAAGAATGACATTAGAAATGACTCCGACACCGCACATCACCGGAGGCCCGGTTAATGTGACTCTGTGGAGCAGCAAAGTTTGACTTGTGCTGAGCCAAGACCAGCTCGCTCACCACCACTCCTGCATTGAACCTGCCAATACGGAACACACCAACACAAACATCCAGTCAAGCCTACATTAACCCACGCTACCGGAGGGAAGATGGAGCGCAGGAGAGAGGGAGGCTGCTATAAGATCAAAGGAAAAGAAACCGGGAAGGGAGAGTGAACGGTTTAGAAAAGGAGAGGAAGATACAGTACGAGGAAGAGGAAGAGTGAACCGTTTCAAGGACATTAAGTGAAAGAAAGAAGGGGGATACAAAAGAGGGTCGATACGAGAGCTAAAGAGACAAAAAGTGTTTGAGACTAGAGATGAAGAGTCTACAATGATGGTGAGATGGGGAGAAAGGCTAACAGGCTCAGAAAGTTAGCTTGAGTTCCATGGTAGAGTGTTGTAGCCCTGGGGCCACTGTCTGTCAGCCTCACTGACTGGATCAGGAAGTCTTCTGACTGCTCCCAGAACCCTTTGCTCTCTCCTTATGGTCCCCACAGAGACCCATAATGTACTGTGGTCCCCACAGAGACCCATAATGCACTGAGAAGCTGTATTATTGTCAGAACGATGTCCGTTAGGCCACAGACAGGGGAGCGTTGAGAGCGTAAGAACACTACTTTTAAAGTCCATACTACCGCACTGGTGTTTCCTCTCCTCTTAATTCGCTCTTTCCTGCTCTCCAGCGAAACCACACCCACATCCTCTCTACTGTTCCCCTAAACCTCTAGCAGGTGCCTGGGAGGGAGGCTAGGGGGGAGGGAGGGTATCTCATCACTGCCTGCTCATATTGAGTACGGTCAGCCAAGCCTAAAACACAAACGGCGTACTCTACTAAAAAGCCTTCCGTGCCTGAATGAATGAGCATCACGCTGCCTGTGTGTGTGTAGCGTTTGTCTGTCTGTGCGTGTTTATGTGTGGGAGCATGAAGAGCTGACAGCTTGCATACTGTGTAACTTTCAAAAGCAGGTCAAATAGACGTAATAGGCAGTAGTGTGTGATGAGCAGAAATCCCTGTGGTGATCTGTTGGTTAAAGGGATAGTACTAAATGTTTTCAATCAAGTCCTTTTTCTACAAACAAATAGTCAGATGAACTCATGTTTACCATTTGTATGACTCTGTGTGCAGTTTGAAGGAAGTTGAAGTTAGTTTCTGGAGCCATTGTTAACTAGCATGCAGTTGTTCCTGTAGACTTTCTGTCATTGGGCTAACGCTAGTTAGCAATTGCTCCAGAATCTACCTTCAACTTCCTTCAAACTGCATGCAAAGACATACAAATGGTATACATGAGTTCATCTGACTCTGGGTAAGCTAAAATGTTGCACTATCCCTTTAAAGCAACCCGCTACACTTTCCTCTGACTCTAATCTGTTTGTCCTGCCCCTGTCCTCTGTCTGTCTGTCTGTCTGTCTGTCTGTCTGTCTGTCTGTCTGTCTGTCTGTCTGTCTGTCTGTCTGTCTGTCTGTCTGTCTGTCTGTCTGTCTCTCTTTTCGCTCTCTCTCTCTCTTTCTCTCTCCTTCTCTCTCGCTCTCTGTCTGTCTCTCTCTTCCCCTCCCTCCCTCCCTCCAGCACCTTTATCAATAAGAAGCAGCCTCCCCAGGTCTGAAAACCCCGACCAAGTTTGTCGCACAGTGGCGCTCTAGTGGGCGGAGACGCTCAATGTGCCACATGGAACCCCCGCATGTCCAAGGCCACCATCATCATGAAACAAGGCGAAGGCCTTGCTCAGAACGAGAACACCAGGAAGATAAGTTTTCCAGCATAGAGCCCCTATCACTGATATATATGCCTCAGTGGAATCTATGGAGCAAGTGGAGATCCACATTTAGATGTTACTTTGTTCGTGCCACAGTCCCACGTTCTACACACCTAATAGACCCCTAAAGTTTTGTTTAAGGTTGTATAAATCGTTCCTTCCTAGTACTAAAAGAATATGCCATGTCAGCCTATCCTAGCCCAGGGGCAATTTGGGTAGCATATTGCAAGATGTCAGCTTTGGACCTGAAAAAAACTCCTCACAGTAAATTGAACTGAGTCATTCCCTTCATGTTCTGTGAAAGTTTCATGACTTTAATGATTATACATCTGCTGAAAGCATCTAACCTCTCATTCTCCTCCTCGTCCCTCTTCCTTCCCCCTCTCCAGTGACAGCGTGGAGAGATCCTTAACAAACAACTGTGTGATGGAGTACCACCAGGCACAGGAAACTCAAGCCGCCAAACTTCAGGAACCTGGTGAGATGGATGGGCCAGGGAGTCTCAGTTGTTAATAACACAGACCCTTGAGAAGATCGCTTCAGAGAACAACCCCAGCTAAACTGGAGCCAAGAGGCTTTTTGGAGATTCTGCATTCTCATTCTTGTTCATACTCATACAGATAGCAGTTTACTCAGCCCACATGCTGTTTTGAAGGTTTCCCTAGGGTTCATCCATGGATATTTACATGTAAAACTCGGCTTAAATGGATTACTTCGGGATTTTGGCCAATGAACTTGTGGATACCTTTTTATGTCTCTATTTCAGAATGAAGTTAAAGGCGAATGCTAGTAAATGTGCATTGACTTTGCGAAACTACCTCTAACGTTCCTCATAACTGGACACAAGGGACATAAAACGTATCCATGAGTTCATCTGACTCTGGGAAGTAGACAAAGGGCCTCATTGTGAAAAATCTCGAAGTATCCTTTAAATCTCTCCTGGAATGAAAGGGAATATGTAGGTGTGTGATCAGAGAACCGCTCCTAAAGGTGAATATCTGGAAATTTGTGTGCTGTGCTGCTGTCCTCTCCTCAACCCTCGTGACCTCCTCTCTGACCCCGCCTCTCTTTTCATGTAGTCTTTGAGAGCGATCAAGCCGCTCGAACCGCGAGGGCGGGTCTGTGACAGAGGAGAATTTACCATTCGTCTTTGTAGCTCTCAGTTAGCGTCGGGAGTAATGAGCTGGTCTTTCCAGGTTAAAGTAAGAAAGACTGATAAACTGCGTCCAGATCTGTTTTGCCGTTTTGCAACTCTTATCAATACAGCACACACAGGCTTCAGAAGAGATGAGCAGAATGCGTGGACTACCAAGGTCGTAACTAGCGCCTCACAGCCTTCTTTCTTTCTGGTCCTGACGAGAGAAAAACAACTGTCGGGGAGTTTTCTCTTCTCCGCTGTTCAACCAATCCAAGTAAACTGGGAGGAAGGAAGTTAAGACGGAGTGGTCACTTGTTACGTCAAAAGAAGGAATCACGTCACCGCTACTCTTTCCCATTTCCCATGAAAACCAGATGCATCCGTTTGTCGTCGACCGCAGAGACTGGCTCAGTCAAATTACACCATGTTCTTC